>NW_026596225.1:4280423-4330632 GCF_907164565.1 Psammomys obesus | reverse complement strand
AAGAAGAAGAAGAAGAAGAAGAAGAAGAAGAAGAAGAAGAAGAAGAAGAAGAAGAAGACTCCTCTGACCAAAGCTGACAAAAGCATTAATCTATGTCCAGAAACATAATTATTTAGAAGGCAATCTGATAGGCACACCATATCTATCTAACAAGAAAACAGCCATAGCTTCCCTCTATGACCTAAGACTTTCCCAGCTATGGGCATTGAACCATATTTACAATATCAAATGAAAATTCCATCCCTGGGTATAGCTCAGTTCCAATCAGAAAGCAATTGGTTGCCCCTTTAACAAACTTATCACTATTCCATCAGTGGGAACAACTTGCCTGGCAGATTATTAGTGTTGTACAGGAGGATCCAGAGGTGAGTAAGACAATACCTTGGAGCCTTAGTCTTCTGCTTTTAGAAGCAGGGATGAAGTGATACAAACATCTATCAGTGATACCACATCCTTCCCACTGAGGAAGAGAAATTTACCACTAGTGATATTTTTTGATCAGCATATTTTACACTTTGTCACCAAGATATGCCCAAGGGATGGAAATTATGCACAAAAAAATCAAATATGGAAGAAAATGAATATCCAAAAGCTTTACAAACCAATATTTCTGGAAGAAAGCATAAGTATGTGATACATGTATTTTGAAAATAATTAATGTCCAGTGGGTGGAAAGAGAATAAAATGTATGCTAGACTATTTCTTTAATAATTGAAAGGGCATGAACAAAATGGATGCAAAGGTTGAAGGCAATTTCTGGCCACTGTGTGTTGTATATCCAAAGAGTTCATGGTCATGTTTTGAATGCTAAGTGGATGTCTGTCTCAATTAATGTTGATAGCATTATCTTGATTTGACAGACAGAAAACTGGGGTTAAAAATTGAAGTGACTAGTCCAAGGTCAACTGGCTTGGTGTAGCAAAGCTTGAACTGCCATTTGTCTGACACTCAACTGTACTTTTCCAGTCATTTGCAATGTTAGCCTGCTTGTCAGTCATTCATGACTTCCCTTGGCAGACCCTGCTTTGGCTTCACCTCTAGAGATAAGAGATTTGGAAGCCACGGGGGCTAGGAGAGCTGATATGAGTATTGGAGACTCAGTCAGTAGGTCAGATGCAGCTGAGGCTTTGGAGAGCCCAGGGCAAAACCACAAACCTTCATTTGTATGCTTTATTCTTTGCTTGATCCACTTATTCAGCACCATGACAATGGAGCATGAAACAGCTTATGGAACTCATCTGAGGGCCCAGCTCCAGGTTTGGACCACATTTATAATATCAAATGAGAATTCTGTCCTATGAAATAGCCTCAGAAAGCAATTAGTTAGCCTGTTAACAGACTTACTGCTATTGTCATACAGAGTTTGCTTTCATGTTCAGCACATTTCTCCAATATTTCAGACTATTTCTAGATTAGAGAACTTAGTATAGAATGTCCAAGGAAGAACTTTTTGATAACAGGCTTCGAAGTGAAAGTTTCTGGTTTCCTTAAGACTCAGTTTTGTCCTGTGATATTTTGCTGCAAGCTGAGCATGTGATGTTTTGCTGTGAGCTCTCTCCTGCGAGGGACATGACCTTGGCCGATGAGAACACCTGTGGGCAGACGCTGAGGAGAAGAGGCATGTAGATGCCTAACCAAAGTGAGAGACTGCTTTTTGGATTGACATCACTGTGTTAATCTTTGTGCTTCACCACCTGACTTTTCAGAGAGAAACATTCCAGAGAGCCTCTCCAGGCAATCCAACTGCGTCTTGGGGCCTTCGCTGACTTACTGTTGCTGCTTGGTGTTGGTCTTTGGGCTGGACTGCTGGCATCCTGATGACTGCGTTTGGTAAGACCCTAAAGACTCATTGACCCTAATGAGCAGGAAGTAGATAAAAGAGGTCTACAGCCTTTTTCCCTGCTAATCTCCTACCTAACGTTGGGAGGTTAGAAGGGAGGTAAAGGTTTTTAAAAACCCTAAATAAAGTAGGTTTGGTGAAAATCTAAGCCTACAAGGCTGCCTCAAAGGTCCTTGCCACTGTCCTTTAGTAGTAAAGATAAACAGAGTGATGGAGAGAGAATGAGTTAAGCCCCTGATTTATGGTGTTAGGCATTTCTTTTCTTTTTAATGCTCAGTGTCTCTGTTATAAATTGGCAGAGTGCCCACTCTTAGGGTAAATTAAGCAAGATGCTATTTATGAAATTATTAGCATATTATTAAAATACAATACACAATTCAGAATAAACTGCTACTATTATTGCAAAGCTCTGTGTTGGCCCCAATAAGAAAAACTGATGCTTTTTCTGCTAAACTCAGTGAACACAGTGCAACAGTGAAATCATTGGCAGTAAAGACTTATTCAGGCTCCGTAAATCACTCAGTTTGCAGAGTGATTTGGCATAGAATATGCATGGTTTAGAACAGTACTTTTCATGCAAGTGAGGGTAAGAAAGGAAAAGGGGAGGAGAAAGGCAACACATATTTAGGACTCACCCTGGGCCAGCAAGCATCTCGGAGTTTATGTTTATTCACAAGGATGCTGAATCTGAGGGAGCTGAACAACCTGACTAGATCACGCAGTCAGTAAAGGAGAGTTTGAGGACCTGAATTCAAGATAGCTAGAGGCTTAAACCTTTGCTCTTCTCCACTATTTGAACCTAAGCTCATAGTCTCTCACCACCTCCCTCTCTCCTAGCCTGCCTGACAACTTTGTGCTTGAACTGAAACAATTAATAAAATGAAAGTCTGATTACTACTTGGTCCAAAGAGCCTAATTTCCCTAAATAAGTAACAGGACCCAAAGAGAATCTGAAGGAAGAATAATTATGCTTTCAATTACAAGTAGGGCATGAAAGGAACAGTGCTGGTATTAGAGCGGTCTCCATGGAGATCTGTATAATGCTTAATTGTTTCTGAAATGATCAGATCAAGCTGCAGCTCTCTCTCCCATCTGCAGCTGAGTGACATAAGTGAACATGGATCCAGAGGTGGCTTCTCTGTTGTAGAAGGATGCTTGTGATTGCACAAGTCCGAGAGGCAAATTGAGATTTTTCTTCTGGGGTGACAATCCTGTACCTTAAGAAGAATCTTCTCTTGGTCTGAGTTATAGTTCAGATTCCTGGGTGTTGCAGAAAAATGACTCTGTGACCTCTATCAATGAACAGTATCCCCTTGTCCCCTTGTCCTCTTGCCCCCTTGCACTCAATCACATTGTGCCTCTTGCTCTCTGGTCACAACTCCCACACCTCCTGAGTCTTTCAACAGCTCCTCTCTCTACTTGGAAAGTTTTTCTGAGTGACGTGTTGGGAGGCAAAATCCTTTCAGACTAACAACTCCAGAGTCAAGTCTGCAGGGTCTTTTCTAACACTGATGACACCTGCCTTCCAAAGCCTTCATCTTTTCCACTTTCTTTGCTCTCTTCACACTAGCATAACACAAGTTGCACTGTTTATTGGCAGGTTATTGGTTTTGTTTGTAGTCTAACTTTCTTCAGGACCTTTTGGAAATGTTGATACCTTGTCTGTTTTGTTCACTGCCTGGATGGAAGTTTTGCTTTCCAAAAATATTCACAAAAAAATATTGAGTAAACATTTTGAGTAACAAATCTATGTCTCTCAGTTTGGAATAAGAAAGTGGTGAAGTTGTAGGGGGTATGGAGTCTATGAAGTTTTATCTTCTGTTCTAAACTTTTCCAAGAATGGCCCTTGTGTTGGGGGTTGGACTGATGCTTGTATTTTGATTCTAATTAAACTGGCCCTCAAGAGATGGTTATTGCTCTACCCTTGTTGTGTAAACCTGCCTGAGACATTACTCCTGATTGGTTAATTAAAAAAAGGTTTGTACCTGGGTGAGGTGGAAGGAGGTAGGCGTGGCTAAGGTTCGCAGGTGTGGGGGACAGGAGAATCACCGGAAAGATCGAGACAGACAGGAAGAGGAGAGGAAAATGCCATGATGGGTTAGCATGGAAAGAACCGTGTAGGCCAGGAGAAAGGACTCCAGGAATGGCATGGGGAGAAACATTGAGGTGAAAAATACAAGCAAGTATCTCAGGATTATGGATGGAACGTAGCCCAGATAGGAATGGATAAGGCCGATGACATGGGATGAGGTTAGGAAATATAAGCCAGCATAGGTGAAATATCTGCCCAGTTCAAGGTAAATAAGGCAATTATAAAAATCTAACAGGTTTTGTGTCTTATTGATTGTGATAGCGAGTTAAATAATACCACCATAATAATTATAGGGCTAATAATAAACATACATAGCCCAATACCATTTTATTTCCAACAACGCCTGGGTTGAATCTGGTGAATTGTTAGTAACCTTAGAAGTTCAAACCAGAAACCTGAAGCTTTTCTTATTTCACTCACTTGAAGGTTCAAGGAGCATTGTGGAAGAGGAGGCAGAAAGAAGATAAGAACTGGCCGATGGGAGAAAGGCTGAGAGATGCTGTGTGCTAGGTATGACTGGTCACTGCAGTGGTGACCTCATAGCCTATGGCTCTTGCACTGAGCATGCACAAGATGGCCTGCCCTCATGGATCAGGGAAGGGTTCACAGGGCATACCCCACCCAGCCAAACTACTGGGTGCTGGTAGATTCAGGGCAGTCACTGTTTTCACTTGTATACCCACAGGTGAGCCGAAGCTCAAAACTGGGGATGACACAAATGGTCCTGGTTAAACTTAATGTATCACAAGACAGAACACAATGACATAAATGCAAGAAGGAGACTGGGAAAGAGGAGGATTGATGGCAGGGGAGGGAGGTTACAGAGGGTGGAGCGTGAGGGTAACAATATATTAAATACATTATGAAATTGTCAGAGAAGAAAATTAATAACAAAACGTATACAAAAAGATTTTAAAAGCGAAAGTTAGAATCTTTTATGCCACTCCCCCCTGAGAAGCAACCAGACCTGCGCTTCAGTCTTTTGATCTTGTACTTGTTTCTGTCCTCACCCATGTGCCACTAACTCTCTTTGTTTTTGTCTTCCTCTTCTGATCACACAGCCATTCTCCTAAGGGGAAAAACACATGGAAGGACTTGTCTCCCATTTCACAGATGGGACAGTGTTCAGCATGTGGAGCTGGCGACACCCATTGCTTTACCAAATTAAAGGCATAGGGATGGTGCAGGTGTGTGTGGCCCCTCCTCTCTTTTAACTCTGGTACTCTGCCCTGGGGGCTCAGCATGCGGCTGTCATCAGAAGGGCACACGCCCAGCTTCATGGGAACTGAGAACAGAAACATTAATGATCACTGTGAAGAAAAGGCTTGAAGTCTTTGAAGTATAACTACGTTGGGGTCTGAGAGGCTGAGGATGAGCCCTGTGTATTCCCGTCACTGACGGTGGATGCATTCAGGACTTCTCAAAGGCTGGGAGGGTGGAGAGGCACAGCCAAGAGAACCTGAGACCAATCTGAAAGTCCAACCTTTGCTTCTTAAAACATTATCTCTGTGCATATGATATATGTATGGGCATGCAAATGCTGTGGCTTATGTATGGAGGCCAAGTGATGTTCTTGTGGGGTCAGTTTTCTCTTTCCACCTTTACTGGGTTCTGGGAATCAAACTCAGGGTGTCAAGCTTGCAGGGCAAGTGAGTTACCCACTGAGCCATCTCGACAGCCCTCCCGCCGAGCTGCTTGGCATTTCCAGATGGACATGAGATGCTGGTATCTGGCTGATGCAACCCTACTGTTGCTTTTGCTGAGTTTGCTTGCAGTTGTGTGGCCCAGGCAGGCTGACCACGTGGCCAGAGGACGTTCTGGTCTGGGCATGTCTGTGAAGTGGCCACCCTCACATAGGAAGGCGTACATCCTACCTATCCTCTGACTCTTCTTGATACATTATTCCATGTAAATCACTAGAACAAGTTCCATATGATCCGGACCTGTTCTGCTAAGGCTCTGTGAGCTGGGGTCTCATGTGCAGATATGGCAGCCTCTTCCTGCTCAGGATCTCTCGTCTGCATCATTCTGTTTCCACCGTTTTTGTGCTTATAGTCATGTTTATGCGCAGCCAATGACACTTCACTTTTGAAATGCTTACCTACAGTGCTGACAAAGCTTACTTAAAAATCCATTCTTTATCCCCCGAGGAGTGAATTGGATGACTCAATAGTACCGTGGGACAAAGCTATTTACTAGTGTCCATGGCAGGTCTGGTACAGGGGTGGCAAATGTGAGGAATTTGGAACACAAATGACAGACTAGTCAGTGATGAGTAAGGGCCATGATAGCAACTTATAATAGCAAAGTAAACGTAAGCCACCGCCATTCACATCCCAGCTTCTATGTGCCTCCTCTGACATGACTCATCAACTGGTCCATAATTAGATATGTTCAGCTTCATAACAGACAAGGCACAGCATCGGCATCCACAGTTCCTTATTTGCTAGACCTGTGTGTTTGTAGACTCGAGGAAGCAGATGTCACACCATTTCTGTCTAGTGACTGGTATCTAAAATACAACAAGAGCACCGGCTCCATTTTAATGACAGCACTGTAAACTGGATAGCATCTGCAGAGACTTTGTTTGGAGAGATGCTCATGGAACAGCTGCCGTGTGCAGGGCTAGTGAGAAACAAGCAACCACAGT
Organism: Psammomys obesus; assembly: GCF_907164565.1. Lineage (NCBI taxonomy): Eukaryota > Metazoa > Chordata > Mammalia > Rodentia > Muridae > Psammomys > Psammomys obesus. Next base: position 4,324,050 of record NW_026596225.1, on the reverse strand, counting down.
ATTCTTGAATGGAAGAAGCCCTGAGGGGTCTCTTGTTAGCCCGTTCCTAATTTTAGACCTAATGTGAGATGAAAACCCACAGTACCCCCTGAGGTGATGAGTTTAGGACAGATTTGCTCTGGACCAAAAGGTATGAGTCACTTTGGTAACCTACAGAGGCAGAGGGGCCTTTCGTGCTCTCCTGAATTTAAGATGATGAATCGGAGTTCCAGCTTGAATGTGAGAGTCAGACAGATGTGCAACACTCAGCGAAGCGATGCTATGGACTGAAGGCTCATACCAAACTGTAGCCACAAGCTCCCTCTCTAGGCACCAGGCAAGTCTTGAACCATAAGTTTTTAGGAGAATCTTGAAACCTCTGGGTTAGAGCCTTGTCATCAAAGCTAAGAAATGACCCCAAGGACAATGAAAAGGTTGCTGCATTTAGTTAGTTCTCAGTCCATCTATGTGGATGTAGTGACTGAGTCACCCCAGCCCAGGCAACAGAGCTCCTATGCTGTCCCACCCTCTGAGAATCCCTCCTTAGAAAGGACTACTTGAAGTTCATTAACTGTTCCTGTACTGTGAAGAATAATGACAGCTGTTATTCCTAAGGCACAGTATAGCTTGTGTTTGTCTATATCAGGAGATGAACCAGCCCAGGATCATGACTTAAACATGAACTGTTCTCCCAGGCTCACATGTTGAAGGCTCAGCCCCACGCTGGTGGCACAATTTTGGGAGGTAGAAACACCAGGTAGAACTCAGTCAGAGGAAGTAGGTCCCTGGAGACATGGCTTTGAAGGTTAGACCTGGTCCGTGTCTTGCTTCCCATGGCCTAGTGGTGTGGGGTGGGCAGCCTCCACCATACACATCACCTCTCTGGAATACATGGGTGAAAGGATTATGAGATGTGTTCTTTGACACTGTGAGGCAAAATACCTAGATCCTCCCTTAAGTTGTTTGTGCGAAGTGTCTTGACAGAGTAGAGAAAAGTGTCCGACCCCCAAGAGAAACAGGAGCAGTTTCCTTGTCCTTAGAAAACAGAAGGTGAAGCTTGGGTGTCACTGTTGGGCTATGTGTTCTCGCTAGGGACTGTCTCCCCTGCCTAACCCATGCTGTCATGCTCCCTAGGGCTACTTCAGAATCCTGGGGAACCTCTGCATCCATTTCTCTGTCCAAGGGAAAGCTTTGCTGCCTCAGGCTCCTGAATCTGCAACTTCGCTTTCAGCAGAGGACTGGAAACACAGTGAGATGGCCGGAGAAGCAGAGTTCTGAGCCAGTCATCTACGTCGTCACAATGGGGACTATTCCCAGACAATACTGAGCTCTGAGAGGGGGTTCCTTTTCACATGGCCCAAGCCCTTAGATGTCTGTAGGGCTTCTGTGGACTGATTACGCTCACTGTTAAGAAATTCTATGACTGGAAGCACTGTGGTACCTGCAGTGTGAAGCCTGGCATGACAGGCAGGCTCTAGCAAAGCAGAGGGGGAGGGTTTGAAGCAGCAGGAACATCTACGAGACCATGAGATGTCACAGTTACTTAAGGAAACATCCTGGGGCTGGGAATCATTTTGTGAATAAATTATTATTGGATGAGGCCTCCTGTTAGCAGAGTCCAATCATGAAAGTGGCTGTGGAGCTTTTGCAACAAGTTAATAGGATCTTGAAAAAAACAGGCTAGCTTCAGCCAGACTTTTGGAAACTTAAATGTCCTAGGTTAAATTCACTGTGAGAGAAGACTCCTACAATCACTCGGCAGTGTGATATCTTGAGGCCAGTAATGTATCCTTCCAAGGGTCCACATCTGTTCTTTCTCCTGGGAGTCTCTGTAGCTCTTGGGTAAACATGTTAACATTAGCCATGATAGTTATAACTCTGTGTCAGCTTATGTGCAGGTAGAAGTAAGTGTTATGGAGGGCTAAGCCTCCTGTGGACTTGGGAATTGATCCACAGCAAAAGAGAATGCTGTGTATTTGGCTGAAGAAGGCACACATAAAGACAAGGATGGAGTTTGCATCATACACCAGAGGATTTCATACGGCCCTGACCAACATATTAACCACAGACTAGACTACACACTTAACCCTCACTACACATGGACCTATTTCAGTCTTCTCCCAATTTAATCATTCTGTGCATCACACCTAAGCTTCTCTCCAGCCACAGTGAGCTTATATTGTTTATTCTCAATTGACAATAGTTTCACACATTTGTGGAGTAGAAATATATATACATATATGTGTGTATATATATATATATATATGTGTGTGTGTGTGTGTGTGTGTGTGTGTGTGTGTGTGTGTGTGTGTAATGCCCAATTGGGATAATTAACATTCCATATCCTTAAATATTTATTATTTATTGTGTTTAAAAATTTCTCATCACCTCTGTTTTGGTGCTTTGTGAACTACATAATACATTTTTGTAGACTATAGACTCACTGTGCCACAGAATCCTAGAGTTTAATTCATGTAAGGGCATTCTAGTAACCATTATCTACCTCTGCTTATTCTCCCTCCCCTCTATCTGTCTGCATTTCTGGTGGCTGATTTTCCATTCTCTACTTCTATGAGGTTGACTTTTTAGCTTCCACAGTGAGATCACTGAAATATCTTTTTGACAAAATTAGTCTAATGTCCTCCTTATAAAAGGATTTCACCTTGAGGCTGCATTTTCTCAACACAATAAGGAGTAAAACACATAGCAATGAGGTCTTCTTCCCTTTCCCTCAAAACATTCATCAGATCTGGAGGAGGCTCTTGGGCAGCACTAGTGATAAGCAATCTAGGTACAGAACTCATTGTGCTCCTGAGCAGAAGTCAGCTCCAGAAATGTAGAAGTGTGTCCATCCGGAAACATCCAGGCAGCAAAGGAAACAGTGATAGCTCAGTGGATCACCTGGGAAACCGTTTGCCGCCCATTAGACCCAAGCGGAGATTCTAGAGGCCATTGAAAGATCAGAGTAGTCAGCCGAGGGTAAGTGGAGACCTGTGAAATCAAGTACCCTTTCCACGAGACTGGCTGAAGTCACTAAGGGATTCAAAAATAATAGTAGACACCTCGTGCCCCATCAGAGGCATGTGATCTTGTGACCAGGAGAAAGAAGAGCTGGGAAGAGGCACACCCGTGAAGAGGAGGAATTCTGGGAGAATGTGATGTCCAAGAGCCATGAGGAAAACTTGGGTGGGAGGAAATGAATTCATTACCCCAGAGAGATTGAATAATGCAAGCGGAGTGGTGGTGCGGCTGAACCGTAGCATGAGGTAAAAACAAAGGTCAGCAAAGGCTGGACAGCCAGCAGGCCTGAGCATGCTCTGTTGGGGATAAGCAGCTGGACTCACAAGACATTCTTTTTTTTTAAGTTAAATCATTTTATTTGAGGGAAAAACCCGGACCCTGCCATATTCTCGAACGAGGCGGCGGTTGCGAAGACCTCCAAATCCAGTGGAACCTGAGCAGCAGAGCGACAACACGCGTGGACTCCCCAGAGGACCAAGTGTGGCCAGCCCGAACATTTATAGCCCCGCCTAGACCGGCCACAAGACATTCTTAACCACAGATCAGGAACGTGCACCCAAGGCCTTCCGTGCTTGTCCTCATGAACCACTGGAGAGCAAAGTAATCTCAGTGTAGCCCACTGCGCCCTGTGGTCATATGTCATCACATGCCCCACCCCTTCTCCCCTCCTTCCTCCCTCACACACCTTTTGGGACTTGTAGGTTCCCTAACCTGTGGGACCAAGGGAAGTGACACAGATTTAAAAGACTGCACATTTTTGCCAAAGTTCTTGTGTACACAGTTCTAGGCCTTGTGTTTTATTTTAAGAAGCAATGTACTATGGTGATTTTCTAAAAATAAATAATTCAGACATCCTGTCTCTATTGGTAACCTGCCAATCACAACAAACACATTTTCAAATCTGTGAATGCTACATAGAGGTTAATTCTGAGAAGTTATCAAAATTGGGAAACAAGAGTTGAACATCTTAAAGCTTTGAATACATAGATGACAGCTTCAGTTTTACATTTTGTCATGGAAGAGTTCGTTTGTGCTTTTCCTGGGATGTTGAAAGAGACCATGGGTGCTATTTTCATGAATTGAACTTATTAATATCTCATATTAGACCATACATACTTTCTGAGAATGGAGGAAAAATGTTCTCACAAACTTAAGGCTGTGCTCTATAGATAAATAATAAGTGCATTCAGGGTCAGATTTCCAAGTCTACAGATTGGTGGATGACAGCTCCTCTTGGGAGTACAGCTTTTACAAAACAACAGGCTGAAATCAGTGCTCATTTCTGAAAGCTGGGCCAGGAGTAACAAGGTACCCCAGAAAACAGTGCCTTTGGGAGTAACCAATAAACCAGTCCCACTCAAAAAATTATGCTTCTACCAATGGCCTCAACCTAATCAAAAATTTAAAGGACCATTAGTCTTACAGCTGCAGTCATTGTCACAGCCTTCTCTGCGTCGCATATTTAGATGTTGGGAGGTTGGACCAATGTGTTCATTGACCAGCCTGTCATTGAGCTTGGTGTGAGAAATGCAAAGCAAACCAGGACATGGTCAGAAGAAACATTATACCACGAAATACATACCTAGAACATTGTATGATAATCACCACATGAAAAGAACGTGCTGAGGGCTACAAAGCACAAAGAGTTAAACTTGGTCTGGACAAAGAAAGCTAAGGAAGTGTCCCAATGGTAGTGTTTATGTTTGAGTTTCCACAATACATACATTTCTTTCCATTAGAGATAAAAGGGCAGGAACACTAGGCAGGGAGGCAGAGTATCAGTTAGTTTTCTGTTGTAGTAAAACACCACGACCAAAACCACCTTAGGGAATGAAGACTTTGCTGACTGACAGGGCCAGAGGGTGCATCACGCAGGCAGGTGTGGCAGGAAGCGGCAGGAAGCGGCAGGAAGCGACAGGAGCAGAAACCCAGAGGATCACATCTCAGCCCCACAGAAAAGTGCCAAGAAAGTAAACTGGAAGTGGGATGAGACTATAACCCCCACAGCCCACTCCAAGTAACACACTTCCTCTGGCAAGGCCGCCCCCCACAGCCTTCCCTAACAGCACCGTCTGGGCCAGGTGTTCAAACACCTGAGCATGCGAGGGACATTTCTCATTCAAACCACGGCAGGCAGCCAAAGCAAAAACACAAGGACATGATACAGCACACCAGTTCCAGAGATGTGGAGGAGCACAGTGGACTTAAGGATTCTTCAGGAGGGAGAGTCAGGGATGATGGTATAGGTCTACAGAGCCTCCATGCCACGTAATATCAGTTCAAACTCATGAAGCCTCGGCTTTCTTATTGATAACATCACTCACCTCTCAGGATTGTTGTTAGGACTAAATAAAAGAAGGCTGTCTGAGTTAGGGTTTCTACTGCTGTGAAGAGACACCATGACCACAGCAACTCTTATTAAAGAAAATATTTAATTGAGCTGGCTTATACTGTCAGAAGTTCAGTTCATTATCCTCATGGTGGGAAGCATGGCGGCGTGCAGGCAGACATCGTGCTGGAGAAGTTGCTGAGAGTTCTACATCTGGATCCACAGGCAGCAGCAGGAGACGGTGTGCCACACTGGGCCTAGCTCAAAGGCCACCCCACAGTGACAGGCTTCCTCCAACAAGGCCACACCTCCTGATAGTGCCACTCCCTCTGGGTCAAGCATTCATTTACATCTATGGGAGCCATTTCTATTCAAACCACTTCCTGGCCCTCACAGGTTGTAGCCATAACAGAATGCAAAATTCATTTAGTCCAACTTCAAAAGTCCCCACAGTCTATAATAGTTTCAAACTTGTTTAAAAACCCAAAGTTCAAAGTCTTTTCTGAGATTCATGCAGTCTCTTAACTATAATCCCCTATAAAATCAAAATCAAAAAAGCAGACCATATACCTCCAACATGTATTGGCACAGGCTACATTACCATGCCAAATAAGAGGAAAGGGAGCATAGTGAGGAAAGATGAGACCAAAACAAGACCAAAAACCAGCTTGACAACCTAAACTCTGCAAGTTCATGCCTGACATGCTTTTCGGATCTCCAGCTCCTCTCATCTTTGTTCACTGCAGCACACTCCTCTCTCTTGGGCTGATCCATTCCCTGTCAGCAGCTCTCCTCAGCAGGTATCCCGTGGCTCCGGCATTTCCAACATCTTGAGGGTCCAAGACAATCAGGCTTCACCTTCACAGCTTCACATGATGGCTCCTCTAGGCCTCCATATAGGGTCACCCTGACACATGCCTGGCCTCAGTCTTTCCTTAGTAATGAAGGGAGATCCCATAACCCTTTCTTCTGCCCTTGACTCTAAAGCCAGAACCATGTGACCAAAGCTGCTACATTCTGTTGCTTGCTGGGGCTGGAACACGGCCCCTCATTCAGTTACATCCTCACTAGCTTTCCGTGGTTTTTTTAGTGGTTTCTTTCACTATCTAGCTTGACTGTCCTGGCACTTGCTCTGTAGACCAGGCTGGTCTTGAATTTAGAGGTGCAACAGCCTGTGCCTCTGAGTGCTGGGATTAAATGTATGTGTCACTATTCCTAAACCTAAGCGGTTCTTTAATTCTTTTTCACAAGTTGGAAGTTTGACTGGGTGAGCTCTTGCTCTGAGACAACCACTCCCTTTATTCCATTTATTAATATGTTTATCTCCTTGAATGCAGGATTTATTTCCATTCCACTTCCTGGTGCCCCTTTTCTTCTTAATCTGTATACTTTGTATTACTTGCTCAGCTTGCTTTTATAAATGCTTTTATATATTGTAAATCTTCAGAAGAGCGAACACTAATAAACACAGGACTGAGTCAATACTAGGTTGATTTGAGATTTCGTCTGCCAAAGGAATTATTCCAAAACTCTTTAATTTAGCCTCAGGCAAACTTTTCAGACATGGGCAAAAAGCAGCCACATTCTTTGCAAAATATCACAAGAACAGTCTCTAGGCCACATACTTACATTCTTCTCTGAAACCTCTTGAGCCAGGCCCCACAGTTCAAATCACCCTCAACACTGCTTCTTCCATGCTCCTACTAGTGTGGTCCGTTAAGTCCCACTTAAAGTGTTCAACTGCTTTTCTAGTCCAAAGTCCCACACTCCATACTCTTCCAAACATGGTCAGCACCCTTCCATGACCTCTGCATCAGCTCCTGCCTCCAGGAACTGCCCTGTTTGACTTCCTGTCCTGACTTCCTTTGTGTAAACCTGGCTGACATATAAACACATGTTGATTAATCATATTAATCACAGAAACCTCATAGGTTGACTATTTACTATCCCTATTGAAGAGTCTAAATCCTTCTGAGGAAAATGGAGTAGGCCAGGGGAAAAGACATTTCTAGGTTATGTAGAAATAATCAGTCTACTACAAAAGTCAGAACCAAAAATCTGAATGGTCTGTGTTTGGATAGGTTGGAGCCAAGAAGTGTTCATAAATTTCTCTCTCTCTCTCTCTCTCTCTCTCTCTCTCTCTCTCTCTCTCTTTTTCAGTGAGTTTGTGTTGCTTCTGGCCAAGGGCCAGACTAGACATCTGGGCTCAAGGAGGTGCTACTATAACTTGACTAGAAGAAGTGAAAATATTCTAAAGAGACACTTGGACTATCAGGTTTGAACTTTCCCAAAAATTTCATGCTGGGAGAGGAAAATGGTTGAAGTCTAGTGCCTACCAGAAAAAGAACTTGTCTCTTGGAGAGAAATTTTACAGTTTTGCCAACTTGTTGGACCATCCCAATGGAGGAGACTGGAACTGAGACAGGGATGATGGGCAAGGATGTGAATATTTATTTATGCACACCTCTGATCCTCTGCATGAACCTAAATCTCAGGTCAGAACCCCAAAGACACACTTGGAGGTGGTTACTGGACGCTTTTGTGCCTCTTTCCAATGTGAACACAGCAAATAAACCTTTTTCTGTATTTTATTGTTAATTGTCTCTTTGGGCACAATCAAGGATGAGTGACAGAGCCTGGCGGTTTCCAGGACACAGGCTCTGACTCATGATGGAACCACTTCATTTCTTTTCTGTTCCAGTTGAGATGTTTACTCATTTTGACTTTAATCCAGGTCTACAACCATTAGTTCTAACAGCTGATGAAAGTCCTAAAACAGGAATTAACGCTCATTGACAAGTCTCAAGAGAAGGAACAACAAAGGGGAAGGCAGGAGGGAATGTTTACATCAAATTGCCCCATGTTCTTTACATGCATCATTCCCATTAAGAGAGGAGTGAACTGTGCAGCCCTCGTTGACCATAAATGACAGACAGAGTCTCAGAGAGAGTGTGACTCACCAAAATGATGAGGTAGCAAACACACAGCTTCCCCTGGAGGAGATGATGTTTCCTTACATAAGCAAATCTTTAGAACCCAGAGATGGTCTGCCACTGTTACAAAGCCGCCCCTGACTCATCACTGTCATCCTAAAACAGTGAAGGGAAAGGGAGAGTGACGCAGGGAAAGAAAAGGCAGAGTGGGAAGATCAACCACCCGGACCTGACAGTGTCAGGTCTGCCCCGATCCTTGCTCTGCCTCCCAGCATGTTTGCAACCTGAGGATTTTCTCCCCACTGCTCTGGGCTTTCAGTGTCTCTGTCTGTAAAACTGCACAGGGAGGTTGTAATTGTTTTATCTGGCTCGCTGAGACAATGGAGTGAAGTAAATTAGCCCATTAAACCCCTAATCTGTGTTTACTAGTTTACATCTTAGGAGAGATATCTAAGTTCTGGATGCCTCTTTGTCTGCTTCTATTAATAGCAATGCTTTCTTCTAGAACCATTTAAGAATTAAAGGAATGTTATAAATACTGTTAAATTATTGATGGCTAAGAACATTATTATAGTTACTCCAGGCTTTGATACTAGCAAGCATTCAAAAAGATACTTCTCATGTCCATATTTGACAAACAAGAGACTTAAAGGTGTGAAGAGTAGGAAATGGGGGAGGGGATGGCTGCTTGCAGACCAGAGGAAGGGGACTCCCCCTCTCTGCACGTGTTTTCGTTCTCCACTGGTCTCCCTTCCCCAGACACTTCCAGCAGGAAGCAGGACTGACCATTAGCCTCATGGTTGTAGAAGTTTGGTGATGCTAGCCAAATCATGGAGGAAATGTGCCTGGTAGTAGTTTACCAATCACTTCTGTGGGAAGGCATTAGGTGGCATCCAGGAGCTTTTGAGGGACTCAGCATCCTTACAAGTGACAATAAAAGTGATGGACCACTGAACCTCTCCATCCTCTGTAATCATCATTCATTCTGCCTTTGGGACACCTAAGAGAGTTTTTGAAAGCACACAGACAGGCCTGTATCTAGAGTCCATCATTAAGTTACCATGTGAGCACAAATGAACCAATTCATCCCCTCAACTTCCTCACCTTCCATTTCTTGTCTATAAAATTGTCCTAAAGATTCATGCAGTTAGCAAGACAAGAAAAGAACGGGATTGGCCCAGTCTCAAAGCCATAAGGTGAATACTTGGAAATATTTGTGGACCAGGGTAACTATGGAGCCTGTCTACAAGCAGCTTTCCAGCTCACGAGTTCATACATGTACACGGTGGTATGTACATGCTGGTAGAGGGAAGACTGATCTCCCTGACAAAATGTTTGAAAAGATTCATCACCTGCACCCAAACACTGTGAGTGGCATTGTTATTGGTGTATAGTCTGGAATCTCTGGATTTGTTGTATTGGTGAACTTCTTAAAAACACTCTTAAATAAAATATACAGAAGACTGTTAGCTCTGAATGAGGACCTGTGCTAGGCCCAACAGGCCAAAACAAATTTCTTTCCATGCTGAGGTCATGTAGCACCAAGCCAGAACTAAATCATTTATCTGACCTTCCAAGACACTAGGAGGATAAAATTGTCCTGAAGTTTCCTTCCAAGCCCACATTTAAATTGTCTGATTAAGATTCTGCAAAATGAAGGCTGCACTTCCTGTGACCATGGAGTCTCCTCATCAGTATTTGATAGATCTCTATCATATAAGCCGGCTTTCTGTGACCCTCATCTGTCTCTTTGCTTATGTGATAACAGAAGCAGCTATGGCAGTAGTGGGCTCAGCAAATACGTCAGAGAAATATTCTTTCTAGAAATCCATTTAAGGATGTTTTCATTTAATGCTAATGAGAACAGGAAATGGAGACTGGCTAGGCAGTTAAGGGTAAAAAAGATGCCAAGAAAAGGGCCCAGTTTCTTTCTTCACTGAAAGCCAGAAATATCCTGTGCCTGACCACAGCCTTATCCTTGCCAGAGGCCAGAGATGCTGGAAGTATTTAAGCCAAACTGTCTCTGGTTCCACTATGGCCAGAGGCCAGAGCTGCCATAAGGGTGTGGGCATGCTTCTGGTTTTCTCTTATCTTTTTTCTCCTAAAGGAGTGCTCCTTCCCCGAAACCATTCTGAGGGCAGGACTACAAGGCTGGCACCAGATACCTGGGAACCTCTCAGAACAGCTTATCCTCCAACTAGTGATGTCTTATTAACCTCAGGGCAGTGTCAGCCAGGGTCTCCCTTCTGCTCTAGGGACCCCCTTGCCCTCTTTCCTTTTTCCTAACCTCACTATAATGAAACACCATAAAATGCACCCTCTGTGGTCCGTGGTTTCATGCTCTGAGTTCTAAAGATGAGAATCCAAAAGCCACTGGCTCAGAGTGGCTTTGGTGGCCACCGAGTTCTCAGATGCTATACCCCAGAGCTAAACTCACTCAAGAGCTGAGGAAGATTCTGCTCCCGAACACACCTGCAGAGACCTGATGGCTCAGTGGTGAAGAGTACTGGCTGCTCTGGCAGAGGACAAGGATTTGATTCGCTCTTGGTGTTTGATTCCCTTGGTGGTACACGCCTTCGCCTTGTAGTTGACAACTATCTGCAACTCTAGCTCCAAAGGATATGATGCTTTCTTCTGGCCTCCTGAAAGCAGGAAAACACTCTCACACACAAAATAAATAAATAAATCTTTTAAAAAAGATACTCAGGTCAAGACTTGCAGAGAACAGTTGAAACTCCAACCACGGCAAGAACTGAAGTGTGATCTCACATGAAGGGGAAACGTGTTTCTCCACCTTCTGGTCTCTTTCTTTACTTTTTCTTTCTTTTCTTTTTTTTACTTCTTTTTTATTTTTGGAGAGCTTTTTAAAACTTTGTTTATTTACTTTACATTCCAAGGATGTTCCCTCCCTCCTCTCCTCCCAGTCCTTCCCTCCAATTCTTCCCCCTTCCCCTCGCCCTTCCTCCTCCCAGAAAAGGGGAGCCCTCCTACTGCCATATCAGCCCTTCCCAGCACATCAGGACTGAGCATATCCTCACCTCCTGAGGCCAGGCAAGGCAGCCCTGCTAGGGAGAAGTGATTCAAAAGTAGGCAATAGAGTCCATGTCAGAAACAGACCCCCTCCTCCACTTGCCAGGTGACTCCGATGAACACCAAGCAGCCCTTCAGCCACATGTGTGCAGGGGCCTAGGTCCAGACCAGGCATGCTCCTTAGTTGATGTCTCAGTCTCTGACAGCCCCCATGGGACTGGGCTAATTGTCTCTGTTGTTCTTCTTGTGAGGTTCCTGACCCCTCCAGGTCCTTCCATCTTTCCCCCAACACTTCCACAAGACCCCTGGAGCTCCTCCCCATGTTTGGCTGCAAGTCTCAACATCTGTCTTGATCTGTTGCTGTCTGGAGCCTCCCAGACAACAGTCAAGTTACAGTCAAGAGCCCATTAAGGGCATCAGAAGAGAAAGGTAGAAAATAACCTCTCAGGACAGCATGGAGCCAGAGAGGCCCCGAGGAGACTGACAATAACAGAAATGCTTGACAGTTCCCCAAAGAGCATGACAGCCTGGATGGGTCCTTGACCCAGGAGAGACTCAGGCTGTTTCTCACTTACCAGATGGATGAAGGTTTCACATCACGCTGAGTCTGGAGTGAAGAAAGTGAGGAAACAGAAACATGCCTTCTTAATCCTCGCTTTGTGGAGAAGGAGGAGGGGGAGGAGGAGGAAAAGAGGCAGATGGGGGTGTGGAGGAGGTGGTGGGAAAAAGTTCCCTGACATTTCAGTGAAAGTTCCCAAAGAGGCTAAGGAAAAGTGAAGCCTTCTGAGGGAAGTGGAAGGGAGAACTGAGCTTTTCGTCAGCATGACAAAAGAAGGGACAAAGGACCGCTTGAATCAAGACATTGTGTCTCCTCTCTTGGACTTTGTGCTACTGTCCTGCTGACTGGAGTGCTCAGGGATGTTTTATCAGGGAAAAACAAAATTAAAGGGTTAGCTGTTCAGGCACTTCAACTGTGGGAGCTACTCTCCTGCTGTGGGGATCTCTCAAGGTTCTCACTTCCCTTTTATATTGTCTGTGCAATTCTCTACACTCAGTCCTCTCTCCTCTCTCATCAGCGCACCAAACCCAAAGGCTCCCTGACAGTCATTCCCTAGCCATCATGACCTTGAGTGCGCAACATTTGCTTTGTTCTGAGGGGACAAGTTGTCCCTAGGAGGATAATGTGAGGCCCCGTGTAAGCCAATTTGCTGTGTCTCCTGGGTCAGCTGTGGCCAGTCACGGATAGAGCCATGTACCGTTACACAGGATGCCAAGAGGCAGCTTACTAAAGAGGGAGTTTTGAGCTAAGCAGACGCTGCCCCAGGATCCCTCCTGCCCCTTTCCCATGGTAAGCACCCTGTGCCTTGCCAGCCTGAGCCAGCAGCTTTCTGAGCCAGCTCTTACTTCCAGTAAGGAATCAGTTCCTCCCTCAGAGACCCCAGGATATACCGCTACCATCACCTTACACTTCATAGCAACTTTTAATTGCTTAGTTTCTTATTCCTCTAGACTGGAACTTTTGTTTCTATTATCTATCCCTGGATAAATTAATACTGTTGCCACCTAGTCATTCCAGAATCTGTTTTAAATCTTGTTAGAGACCCTAGAAGGCATACTCGTGATTATTCTGAGGGGGAATTTTCTTTCTCTATGACATGGCCTAGAAGAGATGAAATAAGGATTCATGCCAAGTCCTTAAAAAAAAACCATCAAGATCAGCCTTATTTTCTGGAGTAGATGCTGTCACACCCGCTCTGTGTTTGAATCTCTATGAGAATTATTTAAATAACATTCTGTCTTTTAAAGGGCTGAGGGAGAGATAATTAGCACCTACCCACTGTCTGAAAATGGCAGGTTATAAAATCTAGCAATCTAGCTCAGCTTTCATTTTTAGATCTTTTATGGAACATGAAATTCTACTCTGCAATCTTAGTAGAAAAGCCTTTTTTGTGCATTTAGAGATTTATTTGAGCCTCAATTTTGAAATCTAAAAAGTCCTGCTTTTTTTTTTTTTTTTTGTTATATAGGCTCTTTTTTTAACTCAAGGACTTTATTGGGGTTTGAGAAGAGAAAAACAAAAGGGCTAGCAAGTCAAAGTTCTAGCACTGCCATGAAAAGAGAAAAGAAGGAAAAAGGCCGGGGGTGGGGGCAGAGCGTGGCACAGCTCGGGGTTCCTAGTCAGAGATCGAGAAAGTAGTAGATACTGTTTCTCCAAAGTCCAGTGTCTCATGCCAAACCCTGGCTGCCTCCTAGCCAACCAGTTTGGATTAAGCTGGGTGGACCCCTGACCCCATGAGTGGTCTGTTTGACTCAACCCTGACCAAAACAGCCCTTTGTCTGCTGACTGGTTTGCAAGAAGGCAGATAGTCAAGTCAAGATGATAAAAATCTGGCTTGTGTGGGTTCGTGACAAACTTCAGGAAAGAATCATTCTTGATTTCATGTGTTAGGCCTAGGGCTTCTGGGGGCCAATTTGCCTGATTTAGTACAGATTTCCAGAGGACTGTTAGAATGTAGGCCCAAGACCTAAAGACGGCAGCGAGGACCCCAAAACTAAAACCCTGTCAGCCCTGAACGTATCAACTGTCAGTTACATGGACAAGACTCTTTTGGTTGACATAGTTGCCTTGTGCAAGCAAAGAACGTCCTGCATAAACAATAGCAGCAATAAGAGCAGCTAGCATCTTAAACCAAGCTTTTCCTCCTCCTGTAAACAGCCTGTGGACCCCGCTAGAGTTATTTCATGAAGCCTCACTTGATTATACACAGGTGAAAGTATGTTTTCAAACATGTATGCATTGCAGGCTCTTGCATATGCCTCCACTTCCTCCTTCAGGCTAAGAACCCCTCAAGGTCAGGGACTCACATGAATCAGCCCTCTCTGTTACCCACTCCCTTGTCGGGAGTCCAGGTGAAGCAGCCATTCAAAAACCATTGCTTATCCTGGGGAGGAAGGGCAGAGGCATTCTCCCACCCAGGCATCTTATTCTTAAACCGTGAACCATGTTTTATTTATCTTAATTGCTGTAATTCGTTCTCAAGGAGAAAGATTGGAGCTAAACACCTTTCTATTGGTGTCTGTGGTAAGCGGATTTCAGTGCTGGTGAACTTTGAGAGAAGTGCTGTGTATGTCAAAGGCACCTTTCAAATAGCCCAACAGTTTTAACAGAAATCGTTAAAATTAAATTGCAGGTCATATTCCCTCTGTTATATTTTGCATAACATTTAAAAAGTAGACAATAGAAATCTAATCAGGTTTGCAGCTTTTCTATTTAATTGCTGTCTACATTCTTTCATGCATTCCTACGTTTACTCTTTCCTCCTGTGCTGGTTTGAATGAGAATGGTCCACACAGACTCATGTGTTTGCGCGCTTAGTCCTCAGTTAGTGGGACCGTTTGGGAAGGCCAGCACACATGGCCTTGCTGGGGGAGGTGTGTCACTGTGGGTAGGCACTGAGACTTCTAAAGTTCTTGCTGCCTACGATCAGGATACAAAGTTCTCAGCTATCTCTTCAGCAATGCCAGTCCGCTACCCGCCATGATGGCCATGGACTAACCTCTGACACTGTAAACAAGCCCCTAGTTAAATGCTCTCTTTTATAACAGTTATCTTAGTCATAGCGTCTCTTCACAGCAGTAGAACAGTAACTATGATGCCTCCATTTCTCGTGCCTGCTACACAGGGAGTTTTCGTCAAGTGCTAATTCTCCATATTCTAACAACTCTTAGTTTGTGTAGTGGTTGGTTCTCAGCGGCATTGCCAGAGGAGAGCCGATATGTGCAGTGCTGTTTGGCTGAAGCAGTCCCTCCAGCTGGTGTTGGAGTGCCTGTGAAAATGCCCAATCCATCACCTCAGGGTTTGGAGTTAATAATCTGTGAGACGTGGTGAGGCAACACTGAAATTTTATGGGTAACCATGTCATGGGCTTGCTGATAAAACAGACACATTTCTGTGACTATTTCTATTAATTGTTCAAATCCCATTTACCTCTTTAAGCTTGTAGTCCAGTCTATCTGTTTAGGTCCCACCAAGCTGCCTACAAAACGGTCGCACTTATCAGTCCTCCCATATCTGCCACTTCCCCTCTTCCCCAAAGCCAGATGGAGCCATATAAAAATAAGCCAAGAACAGACAGAACTGGAGACCTGAAGGGTCAGGCTACAGCTGCTACCGAAACCTTTGCCATGACTGCCTTGTCTTGACATTGGACAGCAGGTGCCAGCAGCCTTGATCATGAGTGTGGTCCACAGACACACACTCCGCTCCATCCAATGCCTTACAGTGGCCTTCTTCATGTGGCTCAGCCTTAGTTCAACGACTCACATTAAGGCACACGCAGCTGCGGCCACAGCAGGAGGGCATGCCACCTACTAACTGTAATTATCCCCGTGGGTGATTCAGGGCCTTCCAGAGACCAGGGCTCACCTGGCCCTATCGTCATCAGGCCCAGATATCCCACACGTTAGCAGAAGACCAATAAAGCTGTAATTCAACATGGGATTCCCCAGACATGGTCTGCACCTAAAGGCAACTGGGGAATACACACACGTATGTGTGTGTTCACCCAAGATGAGACACCTACGACAGACCAGCCAAATAAACAACTCCACTGAAGTCCAGCTTGGTGAGCCAGAGCTTAATAGGCTTATTTACCCGCATGTGGTATTAACTCCAATACAGATTTAGGCAATCAATGGCTGTTTAGAGAACTAAGATATCCAAAGATAATTCTGGACATGCAACATCCCAGTTCTTTCACAATCATTAAAGTTTCATTTAGTCAATTGCTCTTGTAGAATTAATTTTACAAGTGTTGCATCTTCTTTTTTTGCCTTTCTCTCCCTCTCTCCCTCCCTCCCGCCTACTCTCTTTCCCTCCATCCCTCCCTCTCCCTCTTTCCTTTCTCCCTCCACTATCCCTGTGTGTGTGTGTGTGTGTGTGTGTGTGCCTGAGTGCCTATGTTTGTGTGCTCAGAGCATGTGCCTTCATTTATGTAGAAGTTCCAAAGTGAAATTGAGTGTCTTCTTGGTGATTGCTCCCCCTTTGTTTACTGATGCAGGCTCTATCACTGAACCCAGGGCACATCAATCACAGCTAGTGTGGCTTGCTCTGGGATGCCGTTCTTTCTGCTCCTGTAATGCTGGGATTGTAAGTGGCCTCCATTCCTGCACAGCTTTTGCACAGTTTTAGGAATCTGCACTCCAGCACCCATACTTACAGGTTGTATGCTTTACCCATGGGCCAGCTCTTCAGGCGTAGCTTATTTCCGGGACCGTCAATCCCTCCTGTCTTTTCTGTGCAGCCTGGGAAACTGTCAAACATGTCTACGCTTGGTCTATCCATTCGTCAAGTAGGTGGTAAAAGCATTTGCCTTAAAATGCATTTAAAACGAAAAGAAACCTTGCAAAGCTGCAAAGTGCTAAGCTGTGAGCCTGGAGAGCAGCCCCACTCCACCCACAAAATGCTCACTCCCGTGCCAGAAGCATGCCAGCGGCGAGTGTGAACACCATATGGACAAGTCAAAGCAAATTAATTAAATGTACTATACACTGAACCCCTTCCAGTTCCCCGACAGTGGCTAGTAGTGACAAGTGTTCATACTTTTATGGAATCTTACACTTTGAAAACACTGTTTTGATTTATCTAAATAATAGCTCTTGCAAGTCGCTGACATGGGTGCAGTGGAGCTTCTCAGGTCCAGTTCTCAGTCAACTTGGACTCTTCCAGCCGTCATGGCCAAGAGGGGCTCCAGCCGGGGATGTGTCTCCTGTTGGCAGCAGTCGGAAGTCTCACTGAGTGACTGAGCTCTGGTGAAAACATCACCGGCCCCACCATCCATGCACTTATCTACAGACAAGGAGCCAGGTGACGTGAGTGCCTGAGCTCTGGTGAAAACATCACCTGCCCCTCCATCCATGCACTTATCTACAGACAAGGAGCCAGGTGACGTGAAGGCCCTCTTTGTTGCGTTTGTCCCCGCTGGAGGCTGATGGCTGCAGATGAGCTCTAAGATATCATCACCTTAAGGATCCACCTTGAAAGAAAAATGTACACCCGAGAAAACACTGCACTCATTTTCCTGAAAGAAAAGAGATTTCTGTGAAAATCCTTTGTCAACACAAAGCTTACTGACAATTTTTTTTCTCCTATAATACTTCCAGAAAGGATGGAGAGTTCAGGAGACTCTGAGGTTAGTTTCACAGTGACTCCATCCTCCTGCAGCCTGCAAACCATGAAGCATGCCACACTCTGAAGAACATTTGTCCTCACTCCAGTTTTCTAGATACATGCTCTCCCGGCTCTCCAAACTGCCATGCTTTCGAGTTCCTATGTTTGATGACCTTGACCTGATTTCTCTAAAAGTAATTTACAGAAACATTTCTTTCCTGCAGGCAAAATGTTTGCAGCTACTTCTACCAAGGAAAAATAAAATTAAGATGTAATGTAAATGCAGGGTTATTTGGGTAAATGAAAAAAGGTGGGTCATGGAGATCAGCTGGGAAGCTATATTTTCAGGTCCCTCAAAAACTGGTTGCTTCTCCTTTATACTAGGGGGATGTAGAAATGCAGCCTAAAAGGAAGCCAAGTCTTTGGCCTGAGGATCTCTCTTGGATGGGTGATATTTCAAGGTCACCACTGAGCAGTGCTGCTCAGGAGGGATGGTTGCCGTGGCAACCTCTGTAACTAGTGGTATGGCATCTCTCACTCCCACAGATGTATCCTGAAGAAGCAGGCATGGGCTCTTACCTACACTCGGTCCTCAGGTGCAGCAGTGTCTCTCTGAGACACAGAGAAGGGAAGTTCCCGATGCACACCCATCTTTTAGGGATGGAGAATTAGTGTGAGAAGTGTCACAGCCAAGATGCGTTTTCACTCTCCTGTAAGTGGGCTCATGGGAGAAATCTATTTTCTTGCCGACAGTCATCTCCACTTCTTAACATAAGGGATGTCTTTCCCCTCCATTCAGTATTTGCTGCTTGCACTGGCCATTGCTATGAGAAACTTTGATGAGTTTAAATACATAGGAGGCCTAGCAAACCACACACCTGACTCACCCGGAGAGGACTCATGGATGCTGGAAATCTGAATTCATGTCTTGGTATCTTTACTGGCTAGCTAGTACCAACCATGATCCCCTTGGGAGTGGGGTCTCTGCGTAAGAGGACATTGTAGATCCGGGTGAAGCTGAATCCAGGGGCTATTTGTCCTGACTGGAAGAGGGAAGTCTGGACACAGAGGCGAACAGGGAGTCGTGGGATTACAGGCAGCAGTAGAGTGACCCCGCTAAAAGCCAAGAAGCCTCAGATGCTGGTGACCAAGCACCACAAGCCAGAGTAGACAAACCTCTGCCTCCCCTGCAGCCCCGAGAGAGAGCACAGTCAGGCTGGCTGTGCTTTTCCTTACAGCATCTAAAGCTGAGAGAAAATACATTTCTATTGTTTTGAATAGTCAAGTTTGGAGCACATGGTAATTCCTTTTTGTTGTCAACATGATGGGGTTTAGCATCCCGTGGAAGCTCACCTGGGGGAGCATCCACAAGGATGTCTCCAGAAAGGGTTAACTGGGGCAGGAAGATCCACCCTGGAGGTAGGTGGCATCATTGATTGAGTGGTGTCTTGAGATGAATAAAAAAGAAAAAATACATAGGCCAAGGAGGTGGCTTGTATGCTAAGGCACTTATCTCGAAAGTATGAGAACCTGACTTCCGATCTCTCAAAACTGTGAAAAAGTTAAGAATGGTGGCGTGTGCTTTCAGTGCCAGCTCTGAGGAGACTGGCTAGGTGAATCTCTGAGAGTGCTGGTCAGCTACCCTAGCCTCCCTGGGGAAGTTACATGCCAATGAGAGATCCTACCTCAAACAAAAGGTGGAAGATGCCTGAAGACACCCTAGGCTGTCCTATGACACCCACACACATGCACATACCTGTACATGAGCATGAGTGGGCACACACACACACACACACACACACACACACACACACGAGAGAGAGAGAGAGAGAGAGAGAGAGAGAGAGAGAGGAGCACTAGCCATTTGTTTCTCTCTGCTTCCTGACACCAGGTGCAATTTAATCAGAAGCCAAATACTCCTGCCTCACCCGACATGGTAGAGTGCACACTGAGCCAAAGTCAACCCTCCTGCCTCACCCGACATGGTAGAGTGCACACTGAGCCAAAGTCAACCCTCCTGCCTGAAGTTCATTTGGTCAAGTGTTTTGTCACATTGATGAGAAGAGTGACAAATCCATGGTATTTCGTAGCAGCCCTAGGAAGTGAATGTGGCTATTCTTTTATGATCACTTTCTAGAAAAGACTCCAGGCAACATTTCTAGCAGTTCAAATGATGTAATACATAAGAAAGGCCCAGTATAGTAAATATTGGGGTGCAACACCCAGGTCACCTCCTCCGGAGTTACCCTTCTACCTCAGTCTGGGAGTGTCACCTGCTGAGGACTCTCTTTAAGAATTGGGACCACACAGAATAGTTGCCTTGGTCAGCATCTTGTCCTCATCTCTGAAGCAGCCCCTAGCTAGCTGCTGCTTGTGCCTTGACAGAGATTGTCCCAAGTCAAGGCATCTCTGCAGGACTGTCCCAGTGTGTGTGTCTCTCTCTGTCTGTGTCTGTGTATGTGTGTGTGTGTGTGTCTGTGTGTACAAGTGTATCTCTCTGTGTGTGTCTATGTATGTATGTGTGTCTGTGCATGTGTCATGTGTGTTTGTGTATGTGTGTGTGCATGTTTATGTAACTACATGAGCTCTAGCACCTAGAAATTGAACAGAACATATGATAGTTGTCTTTCTGAATCTGGTTTATTTTGCTTATTTTAATGATCCCAAATTCCACCTATTTTCTAGCAAGTTCCATGATTTCTTATTTATGACAAAATAAAACTGGTGCATATTTCTCTTTCTCTGTTATTCTGGTGATGAACACCTAGGCTGACTCCATAATTTGACTGTTTTGAATAAGGATGCAATATGTATGGATATACAGGCGTTTCTGTCCTTAAGCTACTTATCCAGAAGTGGTGCGGCTGGATCATATGATACAAAATCTTGCTTTCCTTATAGCTGATGGAAGATCAATATTTAAAATATGTAAAGACCTCAAATATGACCCATTTCCTTGACTCTAATTTGAAAAAAAAAAAACACTAATCCCACCAATATTGAGGGACTCTTAGAAAATACGTGCCTGTGCCAACCTAAGGTGTGACATAATCATGTCAACTGTGATGCTCTGTCCCTCTGAATCACTACAGTTTATGAATGTCATAATAACCACCTGCAAATCAGTGGAGGGGATACGACCCAGGAAGCCCTGAGGAAGTTGAGAAATTGGAATGCATAATAGTAATAAAAACCAGCCTAGTAGGGATGAAATAATAATAAGAAAAACTTTATTAGAAAAAAATTCCCAGGGCAAATAGAATTTGAGTTGCTCAGGGGATTGAAGACTGAAAGATAGAAGGAATATATTAGCCTGTGCACCGAGGTGGAGTCAGTAAATCTCTATCGTGAAGAATTGGTTGTTGGGGACACCTGAGAAAAGAAATGAGGTAGAAAACAGTACTTAGCTTTCAAACTTCGAGAAATCCAGGTGCCTGCACACACCGCGCATGTTAGTAATCATTTCTCCATGCACAGTAAGGCCTGGCAAGCCACTCCGGCCCTCACTTTGCGGGATCAAGCAGCATTTCCTGTGGACGTCTCCCCTATCTGTCTCACGAGCTATGTGACTTTGATTGACTGCTGCTCTCAGATTCTGAGAGATGAAGCAGACAGAGGTGAACCACAAGGTCTTGCTTCTACCCTAGGTCCTGCTGATAGTGAGGATGCCAGAGTGAGTCCCCTCTTTTCACTCCCATACTCTACTCTCTCAGCAACACACTAGTGTCCTCTTATCCATTAGGGACACGGTCAAATACCTCCAGCAGATGTCTGAGACCAAAATTAGTACCGAACCTTACATATACTGTATTTGTTATGTGTGTTTGTGACTAAACATTAATTCATAAGCACAGGAAGAGATAAGCAAAATCAATTGATGCTAAAAAAAAAAAATAGAATCTTGCCAGCAATATACTGTAAAAGTTATGTCCCATTTCTCTTTCCCTTTATCTTGCTATACTATATTGGTCTTTTTGACTGGGGCAGGCATGCCATGACCTACGTGTGAAGGTCGGAGGGCAATATGAAGGAAACAGTTCTCTCCATGTGTGTCCCAGGGATCAAACGCAGGTTGCCACACTTAGAGGTAAGTGCTTTCACAAACTGCGGCATCTTGTCTGCCCTGTTCCTAACTCTTTCTATTGCTTTTCTCTTTTCACCATTTGTGTCTGCTCCTGACAAGCATTTTTGCACAAGTCCTGGTGGCTCTGCCCCCATCCATGGGGAGAGGCAACACTCTGTACAAAGAGCCCATTTTCTGCTTACTATACAGGGAGCCGGTTAATTGAGAAGCAGATTCAGAAATTAGTGAGCACGCCAGGTTTCTTCCGGACAATAGTAGAGCAGAGCACAGAACTTAGGCCTGAGCAAGGAGAGGGGTGGTAAACCCCTGGTTTGCATTTACTCCCAACACAGACAGGCAAATGGTGGGTGGTGGGGTGGGCTTAGGCATCCATGATCAATTTCTTCCCAAGCAGAGAGGATATAAAGATTGTGCCTTCTTTGTAGGAGCCATGCCTGAAAATCAAAAAGAAGACGGGCTTTTCCAGGCAAGAGAAAAAGTATTCCTCTCAGCTTCCTTATAACTCCATGTGTGACAGCGTGTCTCTCACTTAAAGCTTTAATGAAAAGTCCCTGGAGGTGTACTTAAGGTCCCCTTTCCCAGTGTTCCCTGTTTGTCCCCACCTGGGTTGTGCTTTAGGGGAGGAGCCACCATGCACTGGGCTCTGGCCAGTCACACAGTGAACCACAGTGATGTGTCCCTCCCCAGAGGGAGCCCAGAAAACCTAAGCACCTCCTCATTTCCTGATCCCCCCGGCACAGCAGGTATGGGTAACCCAGGGAGTAAGAGGCCCACCACGCTGAGTCAGGACAACATAGAGCAGAGTCCCCACTTGACCCTGGGTACCAGGGAGAAATGGATGGCAGCAACTGAGGCCTGGAGAGACTTATTGCAGCATGACCCAGCTCATCCTGACCTATTCACTAACAACAGCAGTGGGTACCCTCAATATCCCAATCTCTGCATCACCTCCTTCGAAAAACATGGCAGGTATCATCTTCCCCACCTTCCTCTCTCTCCCAGAGGCTGAAGCAAATGCCTTCTCTTGGAGCTAAGTTAAGGACACAGTTGCTGAAGGACTAGGGTGTGAGGGGCGGGTGTGCAGGAGGCCTACGGCCAGATACAGTTTGTCTGCCATCCAATACAATTTTAAGGATCTTCGCACTTTGTAAGGATCATGGCCCTTGCTTTCTCATTGCAGGGGATGCCACTGTTCCTGCAGCACACGCCGATGGATGCCCCCATGGTCTCTACACACGGTGGAATGCCAGGCTTGGCTCTAGGCCAAGGGAGGAACTTGATATTTTCCTCAAGGCATTCAGGCCATGTGCCAACCATCTTGTTTTAGAGTAAAGGATTGCTGGAGAGATAGCAATGAAGGGGGAAAAGAAAACATGCTGCCACATGGCATGGCATATGGTGGCAGTGGCTCCTTGCCAGCTGTGGAGGGACTTGATTGACCACTGGAAAAACCTGAGAGCAGATAACATGCCTCCCTACGGGTGAAGGAGTAACATGACACTGAGGTGTTTGAATTCCACCGTGGAATCCTAGGGTGGATAGGGAATTATCCTCAGCTCCTGGTGCACATTGGAGTTATCTGGAAAGCTTCAAAGAGATTAGTCAGCTCAGACCAGACAAGTTAGAGACGAATTCCCCGAAGTGGGGCTTGGGGCTTCATGTGTCTTCCAAATTCTTTGTGTGCTTCATACGCAGCCCAGGAAGACATTTCCCTTTCCTGAGCACAGCCTTTCTCTGTGCCCCAGGAAGCAGACCGCAGCTTTACACACTTGCTTGACTTCACTTAGGTCTTAACAGTTTTAGTAAAAGCCATATTTTATGACAGTGTTGAGCTTCTTTCTTTTAAAGAAATGACTTCTTTCCAGACTGATCTTGAGTTCAACACAGCAGCCTCGCACTAACATAGGAGCACATCAAGATGACAGAGCTGGTGCCACGCTCAACAGGCCCATGTTTGCCTGTGCTCTAGCTTTGGAAGAAATTTTTCTGGATTGGCAAATCCCAATAGACTTAATTCGTACAACTCATGGTCTATGTTAACGTCCCAGGATACCTTATACCTCCAGTTTCGTCTGCAGACAGTTAGGGTGGTGCTGTGTGCTCTTGGTCCTGTGAACTGGAAGAGGTTTGAGCTGATGACAGAATACTCAATGGGAAGACTGAGTGTCCTGAGACCCTTCATATGTCTTAACCATTAAAGCAGCCAGACTCGAGGCCCTCCACACCTCCTGAGACATCAACACTTCCTGGAGACATCCCTCGGCTTCTGCTTAGTCAGACTTGTCTGTGAAAGCTCACATTGAGCAGCCAGGGTTCCTTTTCTCCATGATACTTTTTCCATGTGGCAAAATGTGGAAGACATTGTCTTTATGGACCCCAGTGTACCAAATACCAGAGCAAGATTTATGTATATTTCAAATATTTATGCCTTGGCTCTTTGCCACAGGTCAATATTTGAGTCTCTCGGTTCCAGTGGCTCAATTGCTAAGGGCTGGTTGGTGGCAATTTCCTCGGTGTCATTCAAACCAGTTGCTCCTGGCTTGAGATTTATGAAGCTATAATCACAGCTAACCTTGGCTGTAGGATGGATGCACTGTCTTTTGACCAAAAGCCACACATAAAAATCAGCAACTTGTGCTTCACGGCATCTCTTTTTACTTGTCTCCTGTCAGTCCTGATACAGCTTCCAGAAGCCTTTGTAAAAAAATACTTTGAAAGCACCATAGATTAATATTCAGACTGACTTAGTGGAGTCAGTCTTGAAATTCTATTTTTTTTCAAATGAGGAACTGGTTCTGTGACTTTCTCCCTGCCCCTAATAAATAAAAAACAAAACTTAGAAATACCCAAGCTGCTCATATGATGGCACAGGAGCTACATATACCCTATACACATCTCCTCACATACCTTACACTTCCTTTAGTCTACCAGCGACACCCACTGTACTACCTACACGATGCTCTCTCTGTGTCACAGAGAGAGATTCAACACAGTGTTTAGCTAGATCTCAGCAAATTATAATTTTGCCTTTTGGAACATTCAAGAATTTGTTGTTCTTTTGTATCTGTCTTTTTTAAAAAGCCATTTGACCCTCAGTTGGTGAACGTAGTTGTGCAGAATTGTCAATGCAGAGGAAGCACTGTACCACATGTGAATGTGGGGGGGGTAGGAAGGCAAAACATCTCCTGGGCCAGCTACACTGGCTGAGCCATATTCTGTGCTAGCAGTAATTTAAGATATATCCTTCCCTTGGGTGGATATAGGTCTAAAGTTCTTTCTGCATTAACTACTGGGAGGGTTTTCTTTGAAAGGGGGCTATGAGTTTGGTTTTCAGAAACACCCCTAGAGTTTCTTGTTCCTCTCAGATCTTTCTGACAAAGACAGTACTGCAATACTCTAGCTTGGAGTGTTACAAGGTAATTACACCAGAGGATACACAGACAATTGTAAAACTGCATACAAAGTCTGTGTTGCTGGTCATCATCTGCACAGGAAACTTGCCCAAATCATGCAATCAGCTGCCTCACTGTTCTTTGCGTTTTATGCACAGAAACAACATCCTCACTGACACACTTTGGTCAGCAAGAACAGTTAGTGAGAAGTAAAAGTGCAGAAGCCAAAAAGCAAGTTCATTAGTGCACTGGGGACTTTTCTGGATCCTGTAACTATGGATTAAGTTGTTTTGTTTTTTTCTCATTTTGATGGGCTGGGCTCTAAGATCATAATGGATCCTCTAACATAATATCAACCATGTTAATGTCTCCAGGCTTGATGCAAGAGTGAATCAGAGGTGAAGAAATTTGTCTACTGGCTTTGGTTTAGGGAAATGCTTGTAGAGCATTAATAACTGGGGAACATTCATGTCTCAGTGAGAAAGGTCTCAGTGAGAAAGACACAGCACAGCCACAAGCTGCATACCAGCACTGAGGTCAGGAAGTGGCATGCACAGCAGAAGCTCCATAATGCTAAACTGTCTGCAGAGAACACAGCCATCTCTGTTTGCTGAAGTGTGCCATAATGCACACACGTTCACCTAAGGAAGCCCTTTCCCAAATACAGCCTGGCGTTAGGCTGCGCATGATAATTTATTTTAATTGCCTCATTCCCTCGGCATGAGTCAAAATATTCTCAATGCAGAACTAGACTTTAAAATAAATAGGGAACCAAACAGGCTGTGGGGGACTAACCAATGGCAGCTATTTGTGAACCTCGGCTCACACTGACTTGTTGGAGATCACCTTGCTGTCCAGTTTGATTTATTTTAACACAGAGAATGGTTATACTATGAAATTGTAAAATAAACACGAAATAAGTTGTTACTATTTGTGTATTTGATATGTGAGAGTTTATATATATACATATGTGTGTGTGTATATATATTTACAAGTTTCCTTTTTCCTCATAGACAGCTGAAACTGTAAAGAATCAGGCTGACTTCCAGTTCTGATAGTAACTCATGAAAAGTAAAACTGCTCTACTATAAACTGAATTGTGCCCGACCAAAATGCTTACATTACAATGTAATCCCTGATAGGGTCATGTTCAGAGGCAAGCTGACTAGATGCGGGGTGAGGTCTTCATAAACGGAATCATTGCACTTACAGTCTCTGGAACGTCCCAAGCCACCATAGCTGCCAGCATTTTGGCCCTGGATTAATCAGCTTCTGCAACTATAAGAAAAATTTTTGCTTTTTATAAGCCTCCCAGTCTATGGACATCCTCCATAGCAGTCACAATGTGCTAAGACATACCTTCTGAAGGGTTCTGAAAGGGAAGACATTATTATCTGAGCAGTTGACATAGGTATATGCATACATATATGTACATGTATACATATGTATGTATGTATACTTATGAGTATACACGCATCCATTTATATAATTATGCATTAGGCTCACTGTCATAAAACTTGCTTAGACACAACCAAACCTTTTTCCGTGGGATATTGGTAAGGGCAAGAACATCTGACCCTCTTTCCTTCGCTGAGTCTGGCTTCCCTGGACCCGCCTCCCCACCCTACCCTGACCCAAATTCAATGGCCCTCCAATCCAGACCAATCATTCCTGTGTGAAGCTGGTTTACCTTCTCAACTGTGGGAGAAATCCCAGCTTCTGCTTTCAGTTCCTCAGAGGTCTTGCATACACGCCAGCTGCCTTGACGCAGCAGCTTCCTCCAGGGTGTTTATGCCAACTTTCCTGAGTTCGCCTATGGGAAGGGGGCTCCCAAGCACAGCTGTCCTCCGCATCATCTTATTCTGGTAATGCAGTCCCCAGACCCACACCAAGAACTATAGCTAACGGCTGACTGCTGTGACTGGACTATTTTGCACAGCTGTACAGAATACTGAATGGGCCACAGAGGCAATAGGCCTCTGTACAGGTAAATAGATCGTATTAAATATGTATGCTTAAAAAAACTTCAGGTGTGATCTTTCTCAAACATCATTAAACAAGTTGCTAAGTTCTGCATTCCCTCCGTGTTCAATTTTTACCGTTAAAAAGCAAGAATATGTTCAATAATCACTTCCCAAAAGTTTTCTGCTTTTTTTCTTGACAGCTGACAGTGTCTGCTGGTTTGATGTGCTATAGAAAGCATGTGGAATTTCTCCACTGGAAAACAAACTTAAGGCAACCTTCAACCTTTCGTCATTCTTTCTCTTACAATCTTTAGTAAGCCCTTTAGAATGAAAAGGCTGGTTTTTTCTCTCCCATGATGCTTTCCTTTCAACTTGAACACCTATCTCAACAGTTTTCCAGGTGCAAAAAAATAGGACTAAAAGCAACAAGAAGTCCACCTCCTCATCAACCTGTTGGCTGACATGGGCTGGTGGCATAGACCCCTGCTGCTACAGGATGAATCAGTATAACTGCTTCCCAGGGTTGAGCCAATGGCATTCTGAAGGAAAAATCATGTTTACGTATTGTTCTGAGGGCACATTCTGCTCTCATTCCTGATCTTTTGAGGAGACTGGAGTCCTGAGCACAGTAAAGCAGCGGGTTGATCAGAAACATCGTTTGTCTTCATAGTGTGCTTGTGGTGTCCTGAACACCCTAAGCAAGCACCCTAAGCAAGCAAGGTAAGGTCTATCTTCATCCCACTTGTGGCACCAAGGAAAAAAAATCTTAAAATTCATGCAAAAGTGTCATAGACCTCAACTAGCCAAACAACTCTAAGCAAAAGAATCATGTCAGAGAGGCCTGAGTGCACAATTTCAAAATATGCTGCAGAGTCATAACAACAAAAACAGCATGGTGTGGGCATAAAACAGGCTGAGGCTCAGGCTCACTTGCCATTACAATCGACTAAGGCCCAGAAGTGAATCCATGTAACCACAACCATCTGATTTCAACAAAGATGTCAAAAACCCATACTGGAGGAAAGACAACCAGCCTCTTGAGTAAACAGCACTAGAAAATCTGGGTGTGTACATCCAGCTAGTGAAAATAGAGCCCAGTCTCTCTACATTAAAAAAAAAAAAATCAACTCAAAACAAACCAAAGACCTTAACAAAGGACCAGAAACCCTGAGATTGTAAGAACTTTCCAAATGGGACTATGATAACAGGTGAACAGTGGCAAGACCTGACAAATGAGATGGGCCCGTTTATGGTCTCCTTCACAACAAAACAGTAAGAAATATGCAGAAGATAGGAAGGAAAGATAGAAAGACAGCCTGCAGAACAGGAGAAAACCCTTTCTAGCCATTCATCTCACTGAACTTTAAAGCACGTACTATGTAATCAACCCAAAACCAACCATTCAAAGGAAAAGCAAACCAATCAAGAATAGGGCCAGTAAATGAAAAACAGCTTTGACGGAAGCACAAATGGGCAATGATTACTTGAAGAGTATGTGCCATATGTAGCCATCAGAGAAACAGTCACGGAGAATACACTGACATAGCCCTTACCCCTCTCAGAATGTCTGCCACTAAGAATACAAAAGCTAGTAAGTGCTGCTGAGCATGCCAGGAAAGGAGAGCCTTTAGTCCTTTCAGTGGGAATCTAAATCAGAAGAGTAACCACGGAAATAGCTTAAAAGCATCTAAATGTCGAAAACAAAATGATCGTACAACCAGTCATACCACTTGTGATGGTTAGAATCGGCTCTCAAGTTTACAGGATCTAGAATAACCAAGGAGATGAACTTTGGGTTAACTGAAGTGGGAGGACCCTCCCTGACTGGGTACAACCATTGATGGATCAACTGACGAATACATAGGAGAGAGTGCTCTGAGCACCATCATTCATCTTTCTCTGCTTCCGCACTGATGGGACCAGCTGAGTCAAAATGTGAGCCCAAATCACCATGCAGGTTCTGGGGGTCAAAATTAGGCACCAGGCTTAGCACCAAGCACCTTTTCCCTGGAGAGTTCTCTTCCTGGCTCTTCCTCCTTCCTTAAGAGGTGCTTACTGCCAAGCCTGACAAGCTGGGCTTTCCCTGGGAAAGAACTGCCTCCCTCCTGTTGCCCCCGCAGCTCTGCAGGTGCATACTGGGACATGCACACGTGTGCTAACAGACTTTTTCAAAACAGAATAAATGAAGATGTGTACATGTGAGGAAAAGTTGATCAATCTATTGTCACCAAGAAAACAAAACTTCTAAAGATTAGGATTTCCAGGGCTGCACCAGTCACTCTGCTAAAATAGGTTGTCCTGACTTCATTTCTTAAGATGTCATATATTTTATTTCATAAAAAATAAAATCAATGTACTAGTTTTTGAGATGACTTATGTTTGGATATATAAGGTTTGTATTTTTTATCTGTGTCTGTCACTCTGACTCATCAAGAATATTCCAGATTCAAGCCTGGCATGGTAGTGCATACCTTTAATCCCAGGCAGAGGCAGGTGAATTGCTATGAGTTCAAAGCCAGCCTAATCTACAGAAAAAGGTCCAGGACAGCAAAGGCTACACAGAGAAACCCTGTCTTAAAACACCAAAAACCAAACCTTCAGACCCCCAGACTCACAGACAGCACTCACTTGCTTTTCCTAAGGTGTATACCCTGGACACTAACATAAGAAGTGCAGATTTCCAGGACCACGAATCCGGAGGCTGTGTAGCTTGCTTTTGATGTTGTTTGGTTGATTGCTTTTTGAGACAGGGTTTTTGTGTGTGTGTATGTAGCCCTGGCTTTCCTGGAACTTACTCTGTAGACCAGGCTGACCTTGAACTCACAGAGATTCCATATGCCATATCCATATCCACTCTTCTTCCCGAGTGCACATGCTACAACTGCCCAGGCCAGGATATCTCTTTTCTGAAGAGGAAGGGTTGGTTTTGTTAGTGTGTTAATATTCAGATGGACTAAGAAAAAAAAAAAAAAGACAGAAATTACCAAAATTAGGAATGCATGTGGAAACATGCCCCTCCCAAACACAAATTAGATAACTTAGATGAAATGGAAAAACTACCAGACAAGCAGAAACTGCCACACATAGCTCAAGAAACAATAAAGATACTGCAGATAGATAGAGATTGAGTTATTAATTACAACTCTTCCAAAGAAGTCATGCCAGCTCCAGGCTGTGGCACTGGTGAGTTTATTAAGAAGAGACACTATCCTGCCTCCTTCTGGAAATAAATAAGATGGGCACTTGCCAACCTCCTGAGGCTCCTGTTCCTGCAACATCAAAACAAGAGTGAGACAACACTAGGAAAACAACAACAACAACAACAACTAGGCATCAGTATCCTTCACAATCAAAGGTACAAAAATATTAACATTAGCAAAGTGACGCCGTAAGTGGACAGGCCTACCCTGTAAGGGCTACCCTGTAAGTCACTCTGCCGGTTTATGGTGCCGAGTGCCTGAAGCACTGGCTAGCCGTCAGAGGCCAGCCATGTCCTGCTGACATTCACAACTCCATACTCACTGAAGGCTCCAACAGAACAACCATAGCTCTGTGCCGGCCTGCAGCAAGCCCTCGCACAGTGGAAAATAACTGTATTAGGACTCCCTCAACGTTCACAGAGAAAAGCTGGTGGTAAACACGCCTGCTCTATCTCTACTTCATGCAAGTGTTGCTAGGGCATGCATGCTTTGTGGGTTCCTGGAGTCACCAGTGTGATTGCCTCAGCGGTAGCCAAAGACAACCTACTCCCAGCACACACCATATCATTTTTTCCCTTCCCTATCACACTTCCCTCCTCTCTACTGGTGCTTCCTAGAGTCGTGTTCCCCAAAATACAAGTACCCAAATCCTTGCCTCCGCTTCGATTTCTAAGACATTCCTCCCTGCCAACTCCTCACTGCCTGTCATGGCACAAGCTCAGAAGGGTGTAAGCAGAAAAATAAATCACAACTTTTAATGAAATCATTTGGCTTAGAGCCAGAAAGACAGATGGCAACTCAGATTATAACTGTCTTTCCTGGGAAAAGCCTAGAAAGAGAAAATTCATTTGGGTAGAGGAGAAAATTCAGTGACAGAAGGAACTGGGTCGCCCTCAGCATTTGGCCTTTCACATCTCAACAGGCAGGGCTGATGGGATAATTATGGAAATCCAGTCCAATTACCATCTTCATTATAGTAACAGCACTGACTTCGCAGATCACAAACCACGACGTGAGGAGGTGTGCCCCCGACCCATGGGACACCATTTTACAAGGCATTCAGCAACCCACTCCCCACCTCAGGGGCTGTTTACTCAATTTCAAGCACGATCATTCTATATCAGAAAGGGGCACAGAATTAGAATTGCAAACAGTAGAACCTATTCTGTTATTGTCCCCTTTAAGCCATTGAACACGCCCCTGTAGATAGATGCATGGACGATAGGTACAAAACAAACAAACAAACAAATATACAGAAACACATACCAAGCTTTCCTCATTCTTCCACAGGCATGTCTGTGTGCCAGCTGCATTCCATCTCACTGAGCCTGCAAACCAGGCCAGGAGACCACTCTCAGGATCACACAGCTTTAAACAATACCATCTTTTCAAGCACAGCAGAAGCAATGGCTTAATTTCGACCAGTAGTGTGTGAAGCAGCCGTCACTGGCTGTCACCCCTTTGGCTGTTAAGACTTCATCTTGATGGTTGGGTTGGAGAGACCCTGGCAGCGTTTAGCTGAGCTGCTCTGCTGTGAAAGCGCAACGTGGCGGCGACTTGTGTGACGCTTCCAGGAGATGTGATGGTTTCAAGGGTTTGGAGGTAAAGCCAGTAGCAAACACTTGCTACAACAACAAAAAGATATTTTAGAGTAGAGACTTCCATCTCATAACTGTAAGGACATTGATTCTGCCTGAAGCCTTCTATAGGTTGATTTCCTCATTCATACCTCCAGACAAGAATGATACCCAGTCAACAGCCCTGTTTCAGTAGGGGTCCAGATTTGTGATGCTAAATTCCTGCCCAGTGGAACTTGTAAGCTGGTCAACATAATTACCAAAAGACACCACATATCTAGCAGTTTGTTATCCAGCATAGAAAACTGATGCAGACACCTGAGGACACTTCTTGGCTGTCTAATACTGTCTTTGTACTGGTTTCCGTATATTCAGCCTGTGGTCTTTAAGTATCTCCCAAGTGGGACATGTCACTCATGCTCCAACTATGCACCATGAAATAAATCAAACCCATGGCCCAGAGTGATCAGGCTCGTTTGTAGCTGAACTGAATGATGAGAAGGGAAGAGGCCATGCACTCTCGGTCTCTTGGACTGCCACCCTTTGGAATGCCTGCTAGTTTCTGAGCCCTCGCTTTCCTGAGCAAAGTGTTAGACTCAGATGGTTTCTACTGAACTCATTGGTTTTTGCAGCCTCTGAGTTTTATATGTGTCAAACAGAAAGGTAGAGAATATAAGATGTTACTAAAACATATTTTTAAGTGACTATACACATTGGAAGGGTTAATATTGCTCAGGTCCCAGTGGGGCAGTGGAGATGAGAAATGCCAGCCCAAACAATTTAGACTAACACGCCTTTATGGTGTTTTCTAGTTCTCCTCCCAGGTTTCAAAAATAAATCCCTCATTGAGAGACTAAATAGACAGAATCCAGACAGCACCCATAAGGATGAAAACGCCTTTTGAATGATCATGGGGAACATTCAAGAACATCACTGTTCATGTAGCACTCTGATTTTTCCTCCCTGTATCCATGCATCCTCTCTATCTGGTAAACATAGGGATGCCCACTTAGCTTGTTTTGATAATAGAGTGTGGTCAAAAGTAACTTGTCCATTTAGACAGCTAGCCCTCTCTCCTTCTCTGACATAGACCTGGCATCATGTATCCCATCTTCGTGTGGATGGGATACACATCCCAGTGACAACTGTTCTGAGACACGAAGCAAAGGCAGATAATACAACTTTGCTATTGGTGACCATTGAGAAATTGAAGTTACCTGTGGGGAGGGGGAAAAGGATGCTGGGAAGCTGCCTTAGAGACTAGAACAAAGGGACTCCCTGTAAAGCAATGATAACACACTTAGTAAAACCGTAATAGCCATGATGAGTGCCTTCCATGCTCCTTAAGCAAACTCTTTTAGCATTTTAACACAGAGTATTATATGAAAGAGATGAAAACACATGAGACCTGCCATCCTTTGACCACATCTAAAGGCCAGAGCTTAAGTATGTTCAGGAACTTTGATGGCTTTAAGAGCTGGGATTAAAACCACCAGCAAATTCTCAGCTACAACAACAATAATTTACAGGGTTCTTTCTTTCCAAACCCAAATGGAAAAGCTAATGATTCAGGCTTGCTCTGGTAGGAAGAGTCAACTCAAGAGTTTAACCATCACAGTTCAGCCTTAACTATCAAGCCCTCTGGGTTCAGTTGGCAGCTGGTGCTTCTGGTTGGGTTCTTAATTATCCACACAGCTCTTACAATCTTCTCCCCAAAGTGAGAGCAGAAATTGTAAAGGTGAAAAGATGCCACTTCCTTGAATAAGAAGCTTTGCAAAATCAATTAAGGTTTTTAATCTGAAGACTTGAAGATGTTTTGTTTTGTTTTGTTTTGTTTTAAGAGAGAATTCTTAGATGGTGTTCCCAGATGCACCTTTAAATGGGATTGAATGATTTGAAGGAGAAATTCTATTGCTGGCTTTGGAGAAGCAGGTGGTCACGTGAGGGAGGACCTACGGACAGGCTCGAGGAGGTGGCATGATCCTTGGAAGACAACCATCAAGACAACGAAGACCTCAGTTCAATACTTTGTGGAACTGGACTCTCCCAAGAGCCATGAAAGATTTAAAGGTAATTATGAGCCTTGGGGGTTATACAACCCCACCAACATCTTCACACAAAGCAGAAAAACTCAGCTACACATACACATATGGGAATTTGACCCATAGGGCAAAAGGGGGGTTAATGTGCACTGTTTTAAATCAATAAGATCATAAGAAATTACATACTGATAATAAAAACTAAGACAGACTCTAATAACTCATTTCTGTTAGTCTAAAGGCCTCAGGGGAAATACACAGCCCACACTCAAGACATTCACAATTAAATTCCATGTCATGTCTCAGAAGAAATTATGGGTGTCACCTCTACCATATGTTGTTGATCAGATGATTCACACTGGGTTTTTGAGAGAAGAAATACAATACTAGATTAAAAGGGCAAAGACCATGACAGCTGAAGACCTGCAAAATGATCAGCCTTCTACAGGGTGGGGTAGGGCTGGAGTTGGGAGGGGTGGGATTGGGGACATGGGGGTATAGGGACCATAGGCGGTAAGGGGATCAACTAGTTTGGGGGGGGGATGTTCCCCCCTTCCCTCTTCTTTGCAGCTTAGAAAAACAGTTGAACGAGAAGGGATAAAGACATCCAGCAGCAAGCCCCACGCTCTGTGACAAACGCAGTTCTTTTCTCTATGTGCTACGGGCCAGAGGCTGTTGTGTCTCCCTTACTCTTTCCTCTCGTGAGGAAAATATTAGCTAATGTTATTCCATATGTCTTCTCACTGTGTGTTTTAAGTTGAAAGCAACGAAAGTCCTGAACTCACGGCTTGTTAGTGACATGGTGTCACTTGCACTCCATTCCTGCCTCCTCGTCCTGACTCCTCCTCCCCACCTAAAGACTTCCACATTTAGCAAGTGAAACTATTTCCCTGAGGACTTTCAGAAGGCTGGGGGAACTCAGGAGGGTTTGCTCAACATTGGCTGACTAGAATCAGCCAGGAAGCTTTGTCTTCTGACAGCTATCTCGACCTGCGGGTCCTTGCTGACTTGTATTTCTCCATTGAGATTTAGCTCTGGCTTCACACATCTCTCTCTTTTTTTTTTTTTCTTTAAAATCTAATATTTTTTAAAATTTTATTTTTCTTATTCGTTGCATTTTGTTAATTCTGTATCCCAGCTGTATCCTGCTCCCTCATCTCCTCCCTGCCCCTTTCCAAGTCCACTGATAGGGGAGGACCTCCTCCCCTTTCATATGACTCTGTTTTGTCAGGTATTTTCAGGACTGACTGCAAAGTCCTCCTCTGTGGCCTAACAGTACTGCTCCTCCCTTGGGGTGTGGGGAGGTCAAAGAGCCAGTCATTGAGTTCCTGTTAGAAATAGTCCTTGTTCCCCTTACTATGGGAAACCAATTGATTACTGAGCTATCACGGGTCACAGCCGAGCAGAGATTCTAGGTTTTATCCACTCATGGTCTTTGGTTGAGTGTCCATCTCAGAAAAGACCCTGTGCCCAGATATGTTTGGTCCTTGTGGAGCTCCTATCCTTTCCACATCAAGCTCCCCTTCTTTCATATGATTCCCTGCACTCTGCCAAAGGTTTGGTTATGAGTCTTAGTATCTACTTTGGAACACTGCTAGGTAGAGTCTTTCAGATGCTTTCTCCGGTAGACTCCTGTCATACGTTCAATGCATATCCCATTTGTCTTTCTAAATAAGGATTGATCATCATATCCCATGTCTGCTTTCTTGATTATCTTCTTTAGGTGTATTGATTTCATTATGTTTATCATATCTTTTAGGTCTATATAAGCGAGTATATTCCATGTTTGTCTTTCTCCTTCTGGGATACTTCACTCACAATGATCTTTTCTAGATCCCACCATTTGCCTGCAAATTTCATGATTTCCTCTTGTTTTTATTGCTGAGTAGTATTCCATTGTGTAAAAATACCACAATTTCTGTATC
The DNA here is from genome assembly GCF_907164565.1 of Psammomys obesus. Taxonomy (NCBI): domain Eukaryota; kingdom Metazoa; phylum Chordata; class Mammalia; order Rodentia; family Muridae; genus Psammomys; species Psammomys obesus. The sequence continues at coordinate 4,288,408 of NW_026596225.1, read as the reverse complement.
CATTCCTCCATTGATGGACATCTGGGTTGTTTCCAGGTTCTGGCTATTACAAATAAAGCTGCTACAAACATGGTTGAGCAAATGTCCTTATTGTGTACTTGAGCAAATTTTGGGTATATGCCTAGGAGTGGTATAGCTGGGTCTTGAGGAAGCACTATTCCTAATTGTCTGAGAAAGCACCAGGTTGACTTCCAAAGTGGTTGTACCAGTTTACATTCCCACCAGCAATGGAGGAGGGTTTTCCTTTCTCTACAACCTCTCCAGCATGTGTTGTCCCTTGAGTTTTTCATCTTGGCCATTCTGATGGGTGTAAGGTGAAATCTTAGGGTCATTTTGATTTGCATTTCCCTAATGGCTAATGAGGTTGAGCATTTTTTTTGTGTTTCTCTGCCATTCGATATTCCTCTATCGAGAATTCTGTTTAGCTCTGTTCCCCATTTTTTTAATTGGATTACTTAGTTTGTTGCTTTTCAGCTTCTTGAGTTCTTTATATATACTGGATATTAGCCCTCTGTCAGATAAAGGATTGGTGAAGATTCTTTCCCAATCTGTAGGCAGTTGTTTTGTTTTGATGAAGGTGTCCTTTGCTTTACAGAAGCTTTTCAGTTTCATGAAGTCCCATTTATTGATTGTTGCTCTTAGAGCCTGTGCTGTTGGAGTTCTGTTCAGGAAGTTGTCTCCTGTGCCAATGAGTTCCAGGCTGTTCCCCACTTTTTCTTCTAACCAATTTAGCGTATCTGGTTTTATGTTGAGGTCTTTGATCCACTTAGACTTTAGTTTTGTGCAGGGTGACAAATGTGGATCTATTTTCATTTTTCTGCATGTAGATATCCAATTAGACCAGCACCATCTGTTGAAAATGCTATCTTTTTCCCATTGAATGGTTTTGGCTGCTTTGTCAAAAATCGAGTATTCATAGGTATGTGGGTTTATTTCTGGGTCTTCTATTCGGTTCCATTGATCCTCCTTTCTGTTTCTATGCCAATACCATGCAGTTTTTATTACTATTGCTCTGTACTACAGCTTGAGATCGGGAATGGAGATACCTCCAGATGATCTGTTGTTGTACAGGGTTGTTTTGGAGATTCTGGGTTTTTTTGTTTCTCCATATGAAGCTGAGAATCTTTTTTTCAAGGTCTGAAAAGAATTGAGCTGGTATTTTGATGGGAATTGCGTTGAATCTGTAGATTGCTTTTGGCAGGATGGCCATTTTCACAATGTTAATCCTACCAATCCATGAGCACGGGAGATCTTTCCATCTTCTGAGATCTTCTTCAATTTCTTTCTTCAGAGACTTGAAGTTTTTCTCAAACAGGTCTTTCACTTGTTTGGTTAATGTCACCCCAAGGTACTTTATGTTATTAGTGGCTATTGTGAAGGGTGTTGTTTCCCTAGTTTCTTCCTCGGCCCTTTTGTCTTTTTTCACACATCTCTTATTGGCTGGTACCTGCTCTTCTTCTCAGACACTGTTTCCCCTGCTTCCCAGATAATCTTCCTAGGGAAACTATAATCCTTGCTCTTTAGATTTAGATGTTTCTTAAGATCACTCAAAGACCTGTAAGATTCTGGGTTTTGTTCTGGAAGCAGAGACGGGGTAGGTGGGAAATGGAGCCCTAGAGTAGTTTCCTCCGGGAACTCAGGGTGCAAGGAACTGAGTGTCTTCTTCTAACTAAAGACTAGACTCCTCCTCTTCCAGCCTCCTTCCTTTCCTGTGCTACTGGATTTGAGAGTGAGCCCTGTCACTTCCTTGGCCCGGGAAGGCAGAAGGCAGTAATGATTCATTTCTGGCAGACTCCTCCAGAATTAGCTCAGGAGCTGCTGCATGCCTTTTCTTTGTGTACACATCTGACTATGTTCCAGAAAGAGGTCTTTTTATAGCGACTGAGTCTCAGGGTGAAGATAGAAAAAGAGGAGGATGTGTCTGACTCGGGACAGCCAGTGATAAACGTCTGTTATTATAAAGAGCATGACTGCTTTTCAGATTGTTTGTTACTGTGACATGCCTGACAGTGTTCCCAAACAGCATTTGGGGGAAAACAAAGAAAGCATAAAGACCTAAAGAAAGACTATAACCATCTTCTCTGGAAATGAGGTACTGTGAAGAAGGAACTTTGGCTGGTCCTGTGGAAAGTGCATCACTGTGCTTAGGGGATTGATGATCACTAAGAAAGAGAAGGAAGCAAATTACTTCACAGCCATCCCTCGAGAAATTCAGGAGCATTTTTTTTCTCTCCACAGGTGGGAGTCAAATGATAAAAAATATTATCAATAATGATAAGAAAACTGCTGTTAGTAATTTTTTGGAGACAAGATACACTTTGTAGCGCTGGATCATGTAGAACTCACTATGAAGACGAAAGTGACCTTGAACTCACAAAGATCTACCTGCCTCTGCCTCCCAGTGTTGGGATTAAAGGGCATGTGCCAACAGGAGTGGCCCATTGCCAACAATTTTCAATGGAAGTTCAGCAGGAGAAGTGATGGCACCATACAGACTCCCGGCAACTGTGTGTGTGAGAGAGAGGGAACTTTCTACCAGGCATAGGCTGTGAATAAGCAGGCAAATGCTCTACTATTAGGGAGATTACATCACATATGTTAGAGTGTATGACAGACCTGGACCCTGATGAATTGTAACCAAAGGCAATGTTTCAGAATCACTGCACATACTGGCCCACAAGGACATTGATGCATTGCTTTCACTGATGGGGACAGGCCCAGCAACTTACATTTGACAGTATACAACAGTATAAAATGAAGGCATTCAACATTCTTGTCTAAGTTAGGGCTTCGTTGCTGTGAAGAGACACTATGACCAGGGCAACCCTTATAGGAAAACATTTCCTTGGGGTTGGCTTACAGTTCCAGAGGGTCAGTTCATTGTCATCATCTTCGGGAGGCAGACACAGTGCCAAGAGTTCTACGCCTTGACTCCAAAGGCAGCCAGGAGGAGCCTGTTCCACTCTGGGCAGAACTTAAGCACTAGGAGACCCCAAAGCCCACCCCCACAGTGACACACTTGCTCCAACAAGGTCACACCCCTAACGGTGCCACTCCCCATGGGATATTTAAATAAACCCTGAAAATAGAGCATGAGCCCCTCACGAGGATCCCAGAGTTGGGGTGTGGATCAGGCAGACAGAAGGGCCTCTCTAGAGTAAATCCGTCTGTATGTCAGTTCTACTCCATCCTTGACCAAACACCAAAACCCCACAGAGCTGCAGGGGGCAGCCCTAGCTTTGGAATCTGCAGGCGGAGGCTTCTTCTGTCTCAGCACTAAGGACAGCGCCCAGGCAGGCTGGACCAACATCTGCTGTCCCAAGCACTTCTGGCAGGAAGCAGAGGATGGGAGCTGCTTCTCTGCTAGCCTTACTGAAGCTGCTGCTAGCTGGAGGTCAGCTGTCAAGAGTTTCCCACCAGAAAAAAAAACTTGAAAACTTGAATCTCAACTCTACTGAACAGTTAATTTCTTAAAATTCTCAGAACTAGTTAATGTACTAGGCAGTGTTTGCCTGGATGAGGGCAGGGCTTTAACATAAACATAAGAATGATACATCTTCCTTGGGGTAGGTGAGATGCAAGGAATAGCCTTGTTTCTTTAAAGATGCTTTTGGCCTACGCTTACTTATACACATAGCCATTTCCACTTCCCAGTCCTTTCAAAAACAGCCTAATAACAAGCCCACAGAGCAAACAAAGGTGCCAGAGCCTAGGTCGGCTATGGCTTGCGGATTTTTGTTCGAGGAGGCAGAGTTTCAGAGTCAGTGGGAAGCCGGCCCTGGCTTGCCTGCGCTTGGCCTTCCACCCAACCCCAGGAGCCCCTGGGAAAGTGCTAACAGGCCTGGGGCTGCCATTCCATTCACTAAGACAACTACAGCCAAGGGACAAAGGGTTCAGCAAGCTCAGCAACATCATTTAGAGTTAAGCCCAAGAATAGCAGGAACCTTTCTCAAGGGACAGAGAAGGAGAAAGCCAGGGTAGGGACCTTTAACAAGAAAGAGGAAGACCTAGAAAGATATGATTGTGTAATAGAAAAAAATGTAAGGCATGTGGCTAGCCCAACACTTAACCCAATTTTATTAAACAATATGTATTCACTGAAGAAAAATTAGTGTTAGGTCCAGAAGAAACCCAAGACAAATGGTTAATGAAGGAGACTCAGAACATATCAAAGTGATGCTCTCTCGGCCTGTACCAAGTCCTGGCTCCTCTCAACACTTTACACACACACACACACACACACACACACACACACACACACACAGCCTCCAGGCCTATGTAGTCAGGCTTATAATGCCCTCTTCTACAGCATGTCTCAAAGCCTCATTTGCAGGTCCCTGGTTCCTGAGCTCTGGCCATGTCAAGCGGTCAAGTCCCAGTGGCCTGCCTAATCTTACAAGCTGCAATTGCTGGGGATTGTGCTATTCAAAAAATCTGGAGGCTGGGAGCAACTGTCAACTGGCTCACTTTATAAATGGGGAAACTGAGGCCCAGAGGCGAGCCATTTCTTTAGCAATGGTAATTTGGCAATTTTGTTTATGGAATGAGCATGTTCCTTTGCACAGGCTCACAGAGATTCTGGAGTCATAAATAAAGGGGAAAATGCTAAATTAGGAACAATGGTGAGGCCGCAGGTTCCCAGGCTTTCCTTATTGCCCAGCCCCACCCTTCAGGCAATCCAGGTGCTCTCTTGGTGGGAGGTTCTGTTTTTTGCTCCCTGCACTGTCCTGGATGATGTGAGGCAGGGAGACATGAGGCTGGACAGAGACCCAGCCTGGTCCTCTACAAGGAAGAACCCATTCACCCCGGTCAGCAGTGATAGTAAAAAGCTCCTGAATATACAAAACTTCAATCCTGTGGAAACTGCACTGGAAAGACACTGTAGAGTCCAAGGTTTTCCTAATTAGAAATGGCTCTTCCTATAATCCCCCCGAAGGTGAATTCTTCTAATAATGACCAAAAGGCAGCTCCATGCTGAGGTAAAACCCCGGAGCAAAGATGTCGACCAGTAGCTGTCTCTCCTTTCACCTTTCTGGAGACACCAAATATCAAAGCCATCCAGAAGGCCCAGGCAAGCTAAATAGCAGAGCTTGTAACAGCAAAATAGTGCCACACACTCGAACCAACCATGCCCCTTCTCCTGAGCTAACATAGCTCAAGGGAAATCACTACTCTCGCAGATAAGGAAAGCAAAGCTCAGAATGGTGGTGTCACTGCCCAAGGCCATGAGAGGAGGACAGCTGAAGTTCAAATGCAGATCCGATACACTTTCAGCCCCGTGAAAGACTGCCTCTGCCTCACACAAGATGAAAGCCTCCAAACCAGTCATTCTGCTCCTCCACCCTCACTGAGTGATGCCAGGCATGGGAGCCACTACCTGCGTGGCCGCCCACCGCCAGAGCCACGGCCACCACAGCATCTGCCCGTCTGCCTACCTGCCAGAGGCATAAATATCGCTGCAGCCGCTCCACTCACTCACGCACACAGCCTCCAAGCCGCCAGACGCGTGGGTGGTGTCGAGTGAGCTGCCGATTCCACAACTTCTGTTTCCTCTGCTCAGAATCCAGCATAGTCGGTCCCAGGCACTTTGCTTTTTGTTTTGCCTTTGAAAGCTCCAGAATTGCTTCTCCGGCATGAGCGGCTGCCACCTGCACAGATCCTGGGTAGAGAGAAGCCCAGGGGCAGCCCCCTGTTGGCCTCTGGGACCCTAGCTGAATGTGGTCAATGAGCATGTGGGCCGCAAACACCAGGGCCTGGGTGGACCCGGTTCATCTGTGCTTGGCAGGAGTGGCCCAAAGACTTCCTGACAGTGATGTCTTGAGGCCACTTTCCTGCTGAGACTGGACTCCCAACGTCCCCCCTTTACTCTCTTTGAAATATATCTTTAGTGCATTTATTTGTGTGTTGAGAGGCATGCAGCAGGATGTGTGCGTACAGGTCAGAGGAAAACCCGTCAGACCACCTTCTCACCTGCCACCTTGTGGTTCCGGGGATTGAACTCAGGCTTAGTGACAAGCCGCTCTAGGCGCCGAGCCCTCTCACTCACCCCCTTTCCACTCTTTCAGAGTCTGGAAGGTGGATCGAATTGACCTGCTTGAACTTCCGGCTCACTGATTTGAGAGCAATTACATTTTTATTTGGTAAGTACAAATATAAGTGTGCATGACATCATGTTTAAAACTGCTTAAGTAGTAATTTCATTAATTTTTTCCATGTGTGTCTTTGCTGCAACTGTTCAGCATGAGCTGTGTCCATTCATAACGTTAGCCCCAGGACACAGGTGTGCCAGTTTTAAACAGCTTGATCAGCAATGGAAATTCACCTTTTTTTTTTTTTTTTTTTTTTTAGTTTACTTACTTAAAAACTGTAAAGTAATGTCATTGTGGTTTTTCTTTGAATTTATTTGACTAAAGTATGAGATTTCTCTCACATGAGGATTATTTCCTTATTTGGGGGTCTCAATACTCCATTGCTCCCCACCACCAAGGACTTCAAAAGATTACTTGAGTCTGAGTAACACAGTCCAGTCGATCTTAACACTGAAGCTTGTTCCCATGCTCATGAGCTGTGTTTGGCTGGGCTAGTGTGAACTGGGCTCCTTGATGGTGCTTAGTGGCCTGTGTCTCTGGCAGCTAGTTTCTGTCCTAAACATACTCCTTGTGCCATGAGTTTCTGTGTCTCTCACAAGGCGTCTTACCCTGAATAGGTGTTCAATAGATGCAAACTGGTTGTTAATCTTTGACTTTGATCTTGCCAACTCAGCCACATTCATCGGGATGGATACACGGTCAGTAATAGTCCGTGTTTTAGGGACAAGAAATCTGCTGCCCAGTTTTATGACCCATGGTTGGTAGAACACGGTTGTCATGGGCAAGGAGTCCCATTTATATCCTGCCTAACTGTTTACCAATGGGTGGCCACAGCTGGCTCTCATAAGGCTCTGTGTCCAGTTCTTTATCTATACAATTGGAACAATCGTAATAACTGCTTAATGGATTTACAGTGAAGAATGAGTTAACGCAAATATCTTTGAATTGTGCTAGGCATGAGGTAAAATTCTAGAAACATGTAAGTGTCCATCCATGTTTAATAGTACTAGTAATGCCTAGAAGAACCCCACAGCTTTTCATGGTCCCCACTTATTTGCCCAAGGTCACAGTGCCTGGCTTCAAAGGCCTTCATTTATTCTCATTAGGGTGGGGCATGCTTGGGAAAATTGCAAGAGATAAAAGTCAGCAGATACTTACAATGGTGCTGGAGAGGACAGAGCCATTGCAGGTCCACAGCTCCCCAACCCCACACCTGTCACTAAATCCATGGTATACAGATACTAGGGCAGGAACAGACTGTGTTTACCATATAGAAAGGTGAGCTCTAGGCCTCATACTACAGTTAAATACAGACATGGGTGTTATAGGTGGTTTTTCTTTCCAATCCCATGCTCCTGGAATAATGATTCATGAGATTCAAATATATTTACAAATTCCTGTGCCATAAAGCTAGGCTTTTCTCTGACTATGTCATGACTTAACATTATAATTTACATTCTTCCATGTGGCTGGTTACCTAGGCTTAGGTACCAGCAGTCCATTCTCACATCTTGCCAGCTGAATCTCCCGTGCCTGTCTGTTTCCCAGAATCCTTTCTGCCTCCCAGATGTTCAACCTTTTATTTCCTGCTTAAACTGTAGGGCATCAGATTTATTATTGGCAGGCACTATATCCATACAGTATGGAAGATATTCCTCCTGCACATGAGTATACAGAAAAGTATGTAGCTGCCACAGTATATGGACTAAAGCAGCCCCTCCGACGTCTAGGTTTTGCCACTGAGAACAGAGCCGAGGACACTCTTGTATAAAGGATCATCTGGGAGGGATTTAGACTTTGTGACTCTGCTAGTACATGAATGTGGCTGCTGAGGCAAGACCCAGTGTGCTTCCACTGCAGCTGTCTGAGCATCTGGGGCTCAAATGGAAAGGACCG
>NW_026596225.1:4270531-4280413 GCF_907164565.1 Psammomys obesus | reverse complement strand
TGTTCCACTGCAGCTGTCTGAGCATCTGGGGCTCAAATGGAAAGGACTATGAGCTGAAGCCATCATCGCTGTGTTCCACTGCAGCTGTCTGAGAATCTGGGGCTCAAATGGAAAGGACCATGAGCTGAAGCCATCGTCATCTCCAGAGTCTCCTCAGGCTCACTCTCCTCCACATCTGTGATTCTCAGAAACGCCAGAAACAACTGTGGTTTTTAACCACTGTCCACAACCGTATCCATATGGCAAAATCTTCAGTCTCACTCTCCTCCACATCTGTGATTCTCAGAAATGCCAGAAACAACTGTGGTTTTTCATTACTGTCCACAACTGTATCCATATGGCAAAATCTTTCCCCAAACAAGGATGTAGAGAGGGTTTATTGAAGATGCATGGAGAGTTAACATGCAAAAAACATGGGAGCCAGCAGCCAGTTGACAGGGAGACATGTAATCTCTATCTGGCCTTCAAGGTACTATGGGTAGCTAATGTCACACACACAGCATCTGAAGATCCCAAGCATCTGCCACCAATGCTAGTGATTTTTATTTTGTACAAAATTAACTAGCATATCAGGATGGCCTTGCCACCCCAGGAAAAGATCATTTGTAGCCCCTAATCCAGCCTGAGAGGTGCACAGAGTAACTGTCAGTGGTTATGCTCACACTGCTCTAAAGTTTCTCAGCATCTTTTCCCCTTTACAAAGCTCTATCCTATGGCCAGGGAAGGGTAGAGAAGTGATGCAAATCTCACAAGATTCATTGAGGGTAAACACTATTTCCATGAGGAAAGCAGTGTTTTGAACAAGACCAGAGAAGCAAGACTGGATTCAGCCATTGAAACAAAAAAGCTGGGTTTTGTTTGTTTGTTTGTTTGTTTGTTTGTTTTAATGAAAAGAGAAGTGGGAGGGAGACTGTGCACAATGCATGTCTTAGGACACATGTGTTTCCTGTGAAAGGTGCATGGTACTATCTGCAGAGCGTGCCAAACAAAAGGAGAGTCCTGTTGGAGTCACAGAGTTAGATAAACATGAACTCAGCTCTGTCTGTATACACGTGACCTTCAGTCTCAGCCTCCACAACTATACAATGCCGGACTAAAGAGATGGCTAGCATTAAAGGCTTGCAGCCACAAAAGGAAATACTAGCGTCCTGTGGAGCCTTAGAGACCAGTTCTAGGCCCAGCATCCAGGATCATGCCTTTGATCTCAAGCACTCAGAAGGCAGAGTCAGGTAGCTCTCTGTGTGTTTGAGGCCAGCCTGCTTTATACAGTAAGTTCCAAGTGAGCCAGGGCTACACAGGAAAACACTGTTTCTAAAAAAAAAAAAAAAAAAAAAAAAAAAAAAAAAAAAAAAAAAAAAAAGGAGCAGGGTAGGGGTAAAAGGCCTAGGTCCTTTCATTTAATTTCATTTCAACAGCTGCCTAGTCAGTAAGTACATTGTACCACATGCTTAGTCAGGCACAGGGATTCAAAGATGAATGAGATGGAAATGCAGTGCACTGCTGACTTTCCAAGGCTTACAGCATGGTGAAACAAGGGACTCAAAACACACAAATGAAAATATCATGACAGATTGTAAGCTACATTAAGAAGACACAAAAAAACAACAGTGTAAGACACTGTCTTAGGTTTTTTCATTGCTGTGAAGAGATGCTATGACTATGACAACTCCTATAAAAGAAAACATTTAATTGGGGGTGGCTTACACTTTCAGAGGTTTAGTCCATTATCACCATGGTGAAAAGCATGGTGGCATGCAGGCAGACATGGTGCTGGAGAAGGAGCTGAGAGTTCTACATCTTGACCTTCAGGGAGCAGAAGGAGACTGTGTTCCACACTGGGCATAGCTTGAGCAAAGGTGCTCTCAAAGCCCGCCCCATAGTGACACACTTCCTGCAACAGGGCCACACCTCCTAATAGTGCCACTCCCTATGTGCTAAGCATTCAAACTCATGAGTCTATGGGGGCCTACTCAAACCATCACAGACCCCATGAGACACAATGAGTACTCAGAGGAGGCTCCCTGAACAGCTCAGCCCAGACCTGTTGAGTGAGCAGAAATTAGGGAACTGGCATCCACTGTTGTAACCTGCTTAAATTCTGTAGCCCCTCTGTTGAGACCTACTTTATTTCTTAGCATAACTGTGGCTCCTCTGTTAATACCTTCTGTAGCCTTTAGCCATTTTGCTTCCAAGTCTCCATTTTGATTTTGTCTCTGTGGTTCCATTTCTCAAACTGCATACTTTGTTACCTGTACACTCTTTAAAGTACCCTAACTGCAGAACCAAGCAAACTGAAGGTCAGTTAGAAACGCTTTGTCTAGCCAATAAAAATGATGTAATGTTGCTTCCTACACCTGGATACTTGGTTGCATTTTTGTTACCTGGTTGTTACTTAGTTGTGGTTTGTTTCCTACACCTGGTTACAATTTTGTTACCTAGTTGTTACCTGGTTATTTTGTTTCTTTGTTTGTCTGAATAAAAAAAAAAAAACCTGTTTTAGGAGCAGATCAAAGTCATAGTCTGGCTCCCAACTGAAGATTATGGCCCTGACTGGTCAGTTTCTGTTTAGTGTTCTATAAACCTCTGTTGAGTTGAGTCTGGTGCCTGAGTAGTCAGTGAGCAGCTTCCAGGACAAGGAGCTAGCAAGTGCCTAGACTGTGAGACAGGAGGCAGTAGGGCACCCAGAGCCTGACAATCAGCTGTGTGGCAGGAGAGCTTTAATCCCCTTCTGAGGCTTTGGCCGGTGCTCAGAAAACAGGATTTTTCTTAGGTCCTCATGTAGCTCTGCATAGTGTGAGCTGTAACTTGGTGAATAATTTATGTCTATTTCCATTAAAATCAACAACTGCCCTGTGCAGTCCCAGGACAAGACAGAAACTTAGCTCAGCTCTTAGGAAAGCAGTGGAGCATGTTCTGGTCTCCTCCCCCAGGCCTTGATCTTCCACATGACTCCCTGCTTCACCACCTTCACCCCCAGGCAAACTCCACTGTCCACCCTGCCTTGCTGGCAGCCATTCCGGTACTCCAGGCCTCTGTTGCTGTTCTGCTTGGGAGGGCAGCCTTTCCTCCTGCTCCACTATCCGACCCTTACATAACAAATGCTGGGACACTTGTTTCCACCTTCCTGGACCAACTCTCACTCTTTAACTGGAAAATTCAGCCTTTAGGTTTCACCTTGAGTGGCATCTCCACCGAGATGGTTTCCTCTGACTATGGGGAGCAAACAGATGACATCCTGAGTGAATGCATATTGTCAACATGGACACATCCATGTTGTGGTGGTTTGAGTAAGAACGGCCCCCACAGACTCACATATTTGAATGTTTAGTCACCAGAGAATAGAATCCTTTGAAAGGATTCGATGAAGTGTGGCCTCGTTGGAGGCAGTGTCACTGAGGGTAGGTCTTGAGGTTTAAAAAGGCCATGCCAGGCCCAGTGTCTCCCCATGCTTACAGATCAGGAAATAGCGCTCAGATATCCCTCCAGCCCCACGCCTGCCTGCCACCAAGCTGCCTGCCACGATGATCACGGACTAAGCCTCTGAAACTGTAAGCCAGCCCCTAGTTAAATGTTCCCTCTTATAAGAGTTGTCTTAGTCATGATTTCTCTGCCAGCAGCCAAATACTGACAAAGACTCATCCCCAAGACCTTAATACCTGCACCCATGAGAACAGCAAGGCCTTCCCTAGGTCAGGCTCAGGAGAATGGCAAGCCCCCCTCCCACCTTGATTAGCTAAGATGCCTCCTTCCAGCTGTGTCCATCAAACAGGCAGAGCATCCAGACTGATGGTGTATCTCTCCAGGAGAGCACATGCTCTACCCAGTTCCAAATCTTCTGTCATGCCATCAGCACCAAACTCCCCAGTCAGGTCAACCCCAAAGCCATCCCATCATTAAGAACCCCATATTTGTCTCCTATTCTCCCCAAATTCATATCTTAATGGAGTTTTATAAGCTCATGGGAGTGAAGTTCATAATGAAATCAGATATTCTCTATCTGTCTATCTATCTATCTATCTATCTATCTATCTATCTATCTATCTATCTCATACACACACATGCATGCCATACACACACATTCTTACCTTTCTATCTCCTTTAACCCTTAAAAATCTAGCATAAAGATGTTGAATCTCATACTGTATTTCTCGCCGCTGTGGCAAAATGCCTGACAACAGCAGAGTAAAGGAGGGTGGGTTTGGCTCACAGCAGAGAGGGAAGGCAAGGCGGCGGCACTGTGAGGCACATCGCTACGTTTGATCCGCCATCAGGAAGAAGACAGAGATGGAAGCTGGTCCTCGGCCGGCTTCTTCATCTTCCCCATGTTACTCAGCCTGGCACTCCAGTCCATTGGAAGGCGCTGCCCACGCTCAGAGTGGACCTTCCAGCCCAACCCAAAGCTCCCGGCAGACAAGCTCAGAAATGTATCCACTAGGTGATTCCAAATCCAGCCAACCTGACAGCAAATGTTAGCTACCACAAATCCACTCTTGTCCACTTAGCACCTAAACAAGTCTCTTTAACATAAAATTCCACCTATGATCCTCAAAGCCTCACAACCATCTCATAACAGAACATGTTTAGTTCATTTGAAATGGGCGCCACAAGTCTTCACAGTTCCAACATCGCTCTGTGGCTAGTGAGATGACCGTGTGATTTCTGGTTTTGAATCAATGTGTGGATAACATTTATTACTTCACCTATGTTGAACCATCCCTGCATCTCTGAAATGAAGTCAACTTTGTGATGTTTTTGATGAACCATGTCCTCTCAGTGCCTGAAGTTTCTCTCTCCAGCAACTAGCAGTGACCTTGTGAGTAAACCTGACTCCTGGGAAAGAAAAAGAATATGTGCGATTGCCAGTTTGTTTCCTTGTGGAGAAAACAAAACAAAACAAACAAACAAAAAACAAAACAAAACAAAAACAAATGTTGTCTTGCTTTTCTTTCTCCTGCTTTTCAGCAGCTGAACTGCAGATGATGATGAGCTGTATTTTGAAGCATGGGAACAGTAACAATGTGCAGAAGGATGACAGGGCAGCAATAAAGAAGAAGCCAGGTACCAGGGACAACATCCAACAGAGTCATTTGCTTGCTCAGACTCTTCCTGAAGAAGGAAACTAGTCTGCCCTCAACACCCGTGAATTCTACACTTGCAGATTCAACCAAGTGGGCATCCGAAACATTTGAAAAGAAAATGTGTGTAGCACTCAATTGCCATTACTTTGCAATAAAGAACAAGAGCTGTTTACAGTATTCACATCATAGTGACTATAATATAGAGTGTATAATATAGAGATGACCTAACACACGAGGGGTGTCCTTAGGTTATGTACAAAAACATCGCCATTTTCATAAAGGGGCTGTGGTACCCGATAATTCTAACTCCCACAGGGACCAATGCCCTGAATCACTGAGATGACTGTATTGAGGTGTAGCACTAGGATTAGGCTCTCTGCTGCCTGCAAGTGAAGCTGCATCCTAACTAATAGTCATTTGACCTTCCTGGTGAGATCAGGGTACCACCTTCTTAAAGATTTCTCAAACCGCTTCTTTCCCCACTCTGAAGGTCAACTGAAGAGGCATTCTATACAGAGAGAACAGCATGTCCAAGGCCACAAAGACCTTTGGATGCCAAATACATTGGATCTCACTGCATAGGTGTAAGAAAGCTCGTTTGCGGTGGGTAGAGAGGTGAGGATCAGTAAGGAGAGGCAGGTAAACACCAACCCACCTACTCAGGCTGACTTAGGGCTAGGAACAGGTGACTTCAGTCACATCCATTGATGGACATTTTTGCCAGCTACCTTGAAATCTCACCAATAAAAGGCCAGTTTACACCATCTGACTTTCTAGTGATACCCACTAGAAGATAAAGAAGAAAAGCATGTGCATACAGAAATCCATTGTTAGGGTGCTTCCACAAGAGCAGGGAAACTGAGAAAGGCCTGGGGCTAGTCTTCAGAGGCAGAGGTGTGGGCCCCCTTGCTCCGGTTTGATCAAACCTGGGCAGAAACTGCTGAGCTGTGCCCCCGCTCTCTCCTACCTTCCGACAAATGCACTGGCTTTGTCTCAGTTGCCTGGAGCAGGTTGTCATCATTAAGTGTCTGGATTTGGAATGCAAAGTGTTAAAATTGTGAACGAGGTAGAATAAAAAGAACTTTGCAGGCAATAAACGCGTACTGGATATTGTGGGAAATAAATTTGTCTCCTCTCTCAAGTTCTCCTCCCCCAGCTTTTAACCACTGTACCTGAGAATGTATTTGGATACTGGGAGGAAATTAAGAAGAAAGTCCATAGCATGCAGCCTAACACAACATGACTGGTATCTCAGGAAGAGGAAATGTATTAAATCCCCGGGACCACACAGAAAAAGGAAGAGGGCACAGACACGGTTGGAAGATGGAAAGACACCCAACGCCACACTGGGGACATTCAGAGACTCGGAGAAGATGGCCATCTGCAAGCCAAGGAGACAGACTTCAGCAGGAACCAAAGCATTTGATTCCTGACTCTTAGACTTCTGGCCTTTAGAGCTTTAAACAGAGACACTTGTGCTGTCTAAGCAAGCTGGGTTTGTGCCTAGTTTTGTCATAAACAAGGCAGGCACAGGGAGAAAGAAAACAGAAAAGTCCTCAGGTCAGACACCCATAGGCTGGTGACTTTGAAAACATCATTGTAGCCTCTGAGCCTGTTCTCTCATCTCCAAAGTTGGAAGAAGATCAGTCTTCTTGGTCCTTGTGGATGCACTAGGGGCATGCTGACCAGTACGTGGGTAACTTGACTTTGCTCTCTTCTCTTGTCTACTCTACCCAGGAGAAAAACATCCACCACCACAGTTGTGCCTTTTCTACTCTTCCAGCACTCACAGAGAAATATGTGTAGTGAGTGAGCTACACTCTGAAAAAAAAAAAAAGAAAAACAAACAAACAAACAAAAATCTTGGAGGGGAGCTATACTGTGGTGTGTCCGTGTGCTTAGAATAGAAACCCTAACTGTGCCTATGACTTCCCATAGATTATTCAACTTCATGACAAATGAAGACCCATTCCATTCCTTTGGAAGAGAGAACAGTTTTGCCTGACACTTTCCCTTGGGAAGTGCTGTGATAAGACTTAGACATCTGTGTCCAGCTTTGTTGATTGTCCAGCATTGCTGATGGAAGGATTCTTTAAGAAAACTGCATTTGTCACTGGACACACATTCAGCTCCAGCCCTTCTGCTGCCCAGGCTTGCTGAATGGAGTTTGTAAAAAATGACCCACCTACTGGAGATGAGGTCTAACCTGAGCCATTCACCAACAGCTGATGCAGAAAGAAGCTAAGCCCTCAAGTTCCTGGCACCTCAAGTATCACAATTCCAAGCACCTTTATAATGTCCTGTGTCTTCCTACCACTAAGGTCTGTCCAGACAGATTTTGCTACACACACTCCCAAAATAGGAATTTTTCTAACTTTGCTTTTGGGGCTTTTCTAGACTTTAACACTACAATATTGGGAAGAATTTTTCTCCTCTATCTTCACCCTGAGTTTCCTATGCATCTCATGTGGCATTCCAGTTCTTTAAAACTATCATTTTGACATTATTATTTGTCCAACCATGAGTGTGTGTGTGTGTGTGTGTGTGTGTGTGTGTGTGTGTGTGTGTGTATACATATGGGATAGGGGTTGTATCAGAATGGCTTTCAGGCTGTCATCCAACTAGTCCAACAATACTGTCTACCAACTCAATGGAAAGTCCATGAACCCAATAATTGTTCAGTCCGCAGGGCTGGATGTCTCAGCTGGTCTTCAGGAGATGCTGAAATCCTGAAGAAGTAGCTTCCATACCAGGGAAGGAATGGACTTGCTAGCAAAAGGAAGAACAAGCAGGCAAGGAGCAAGAGCTTTCTTCTTCCATGCCCTTTACATGAGCTAAAACTAGACGGTATGGCCCAGATCAAAGGGAGGTCTTCCCACCTCAAAAGATCCTGAAGAAAGTTGGTTCTTCAGACCTCAAATGATTTATATAAGAAAAAAAATCTTTCCCAGGTTTACCCAGGCACTTAGGTTTTATCTAATTGCAGACATAGTCAAGTTGACACCAAGAATAGCCATGGCAAAGTACAATGTCTGGCACACACAAAGAGCTGCAGAATCTTGTGGTTTGTATGTGTTTCTCAAAAGTTCATGTGCTGGAAACTTAATCTTCAAATTCCCCTGACACTCATGGTATTTGGAAACAGGGTCTTTGGGGGATGACTGGGGTTCAGCGAGGTCTTGAGGTTAGACCCTCTGTGGTAGCACTGGCAAATCCTAAAGGGGGGATTCCCAAGGTAGGAAGCTTGCTGTGCCTGCCCTGTGGCGCCTTCTGCTACACAGTGGGGAGGCACTGGGCTCTCAGACAATGAACTTGCAGCCCAGAATTATGAGCAGGTAATTGTTCTTCACATGCCATCTAGTCTGCGGCACTTTATTATAACAACAAACAGGCCACACAAGTCTCTAAGGAAGAGGGAACTCCATCTGTTTGCGAGGGCGAACAGGCTTCCCAGGGGAGGCCACTGAGCTACAGCTTGAAGATGATTCGTCAGACAGAAGGAGAAAGACGCTGCAGCCAGAGTGTGGCACGGGCCTGGACAGAGGGTGTGGGGGCTCCAGATAGGCTCGGAAGTCTGGAAGTGGCACTGCAGGAACGTGGGCAGCAGCAGGTGAGACAAGCATAAAATCCTAGCAGAAATCTACAGTGGGGAGAAGCCAGAGACCTAGCAATGTGTTTGGATTAAATGTGATGGAGCCATGGGTGGCTTACAAAGAGCAGAAGTTTCATGGAAAGATCTCTCTGAGACAAGGTTAGATGGTGACGAAATCGAAGAGAAGGAACTTGAAGCAGGGAGGGCATCAGGTGGAGTTTCGTGTTCATGGTAGAGCTCCATCCCAAATGGGCATCATTTTACTGCAGTTTTACTACACTTTATGCCAACTTATCTGGGCATTCTTGTCAGCATCAGGCAGTAGCACCTTGGGAGAGAGGAGACGGAGGACAGTCCCCCACCCTCTTCCTGGTTCACTTGTTCTGCTCTCTAACTCACAGCTTCCACCTCCTCCCCCAAGTCACTCATCTGCAGTTGGTCTCTAAACTGGCACAAAGCTGGCAATTACACCCGGGAGCTGTCGTTACACCGCTATCCAGTCTCACAGCTGGAGAGTTCAAGAACGGAGTTTAGCTGAATGTGTGTGGTATGACTTCCTGGAGAGAAGTGAACCTGCATTTATTTACCCCAAATAAGGCACCAAGGACAGACCAAAGAGCCAGGTCCACCGAAGTCTAGCTTGTGAACCAATCACAACTCAGGGGAGGGGTCATTTAAAGGGCAGTGACTCAGCGGGTCTGGGTAGCACGTGTTCCATGCACACAGTGCAGGCAGCTTCACAGCAGAGCCTCCACTCCACACAGAACTGTTTGCCGACTGCGTAAACTCAGGAGACCTCGTGAACTTCCTAAGCTCGGCCAGTGTCGTTGGTTTCGATTCCTCCCACTTGAGTCCTCCTGCAGTGGGAGGAAATAGCTATCCAGCGTCACACAGCTCACCTGCAGTCCTAACACCAAGAAGCCTGGGCAACACAACAGAACACTCGATGAGAAGTGTTTCAGAGGGAAAGAAATAAAAGAATTGCATAATTTCAATCCTAAAATGGTAGAAATTGGTAGAATGATACGTTCCTAAAACTAATCCTGGGACTGGAGAGAGGATTGCGTGGGTAGGCACACCTGCTACAAACGCGAGTTTGGATCCCAGCATCCTCATAAAATCCACAAAGCCGGGCAAGGCTGTGTGTGCACCTGTGCTGCACGGGGTGTGTGTGTGTGTGTGTGTGTGTGTGTGTGTGTGTGTGTGTGTGTG
>NW_026596225.1:4254094-4270521 GCF_907164565.1 Psammomys obesus | reverse complement strand
GTGTGTGTGTGTGTGTGTGTGTGTGTGTGTGTGTGTGTGTGTGTGTGTAGGACATAAGGTTACTAGGGCTTGCTGGCTGACAGCTCTGTTCCAGGATCAGGGAGAAAGCCTTTCCCAAGGCTTACACTGATGGGGCCGGATAACTGATGTGCTTCTCTGTCCTTCACACATGCAGAAGTGCACACACACACACATGCCCACCCATGGATGTGCTCTTAGCACATGTATACACTCAAATAAAATAAATAAATATTCTGAAGAGAGCCATCTTGTCCAAGAAGCTAGCAACACAGCAAAGAATGATCTTTGGACCAGGGTGAGGTCTGTGGGGAAAGACAGTGTGCTGGACATTTTTCTGTCAGCTTGACCCAGGCCAGGGTTTTCTGAAAGGAGGGAACTTCAGTCAAGAAAATGCCTCCATAAGACTGGGCTGTATACAAGCCTGTAGGGCATTGTCTTAATTAATGATTTATGGGGGAGGGTCCAGCCCCCTGTGGGTGGTGCCATCCCTGGGCTGGTGGTCCTCGGTTCTATAAGAAAGCAGGCTAAGCAAGCCATGTCGAGCAAGCCAGTAGCCAGGACTCCTCTGTGGCCTCTGCATCAGCTCCTGCCTCTAGGTTTCTGCCGTTTGAGTTCCTGTCTTGACTTCATTAGCGATGAACAGTGATATGGAAGTTTAAGCCAAATAAACCCTTTCCTTCCCAACTTGCTTTTTGGTCATGCTGTTTTGTTGCAGCAATTGAAACCCTAAGTAAGAGTTGTTGGTACCAGGAGTGGGGTATTGCTGTGACAGACCTGACCCTGTGGTTTGTGTGAAGGTGGTGGGAAGACTTTGAGCCTTCAGGCTAGAACAGTCGGTGAGTGTTGAGAGCCTACTGATCTGCTCTGTGGAAGCTTGGAAGATAAGACTGTTGAGAGCCATGCAGGTGGTGGAAGCCCGGCTTGTGGAGTTCATGAGGAAGAAAAAACTCTAGCAGGCCTTGTGAGTGAAGTTTGTGGTTTGAATCAGCTGGGACTAAAGAATCAGGTGTGATTAACAAGGTACCAAGCTACTAAAGTGAAAGCTTAGCTTTGCTGGGATACTTGATTCTGGTCAACTGGAGCTGAGAAATTAGCAGAGCTTAAGGAGGAGCAGCTCATGGGCTCTGCCTGGGTATAGGAACAAATGGAAGCAGAGGGTTAATGGAGATTTCACACTCTCCTCAGACTATAGAACTACAAGACCAAAAGCAGGACTGGCAGTGATCCTGTGCCAGACTGCCTCAGGGGAGAGACCTGAGATACAGAGAGGGAAGGTTCCTAAGCATGAACAGTAACAGACATGGGAAACACATGGATGGAGAAACACCCAGTGGAACTCTACACAGGGCACATTCCCCCCCCCCCATCTCCCCATGAGGGCAGCAAAGAAGATCTGGATAGTCTCAGAAGGCACACAAGCTCTTATGGGCCAGGTCGAGACCTTTGATCATCCACATTCCAGGAGGTAGGGTCCAGCTCCGAGGTCTAGGCTGCTGGGATGTGTGTTCTGTACCATGTCCAGATGTGCGTGTATCTAAGGAAACTGCCCTCTCAGACAGCCTGTTCCTGTGCACAAGCAATGTCACTGAGCTCCAGCTCTTTGGAGCACAAGCTATAGCTGAGCCAGCTTCTGGCCAGTGAGAGTCTAGTTGGGAGGCAGAGACTAATGTATTTCTTCTGGAAGAATTTCCTTCAATTTTCAGAATGAGCCCCCACAGGAGCTTGGGGTGGGGAAACATAGGAGAATCAAGACTTATCTCCACAGTAGCCTCGAAAACATTAGGATTTTCTTTCTCAAAGTGTTCTCAGCCTAGACCATGGTTGTAAGCTTGTAGTTCCAGCACTGAGAGGGCCAAGGCGAGTGGATCATGAAGTCATGGCCAGCCCGAGCTACATACAAAGATCTGTCTGAAAAAAAAAACAAACAAAAACAAAACTAAAAACTATGTATATATCAGACTTTAGAGTGCCTTTCTCTGAGCCCCAAGAAAGACAGTAGGGATAAGAATTTACTAGAATATGCTTCTCTACTTCAATGGAGCAGGACGTCCTTCTCAAGTTGTGTGCATTCTTTTCTTGTTTGGAATATGACCCAGTCAGAGAAAACTACAACACTCTCCAGAGAAAAAATTTAAATGGGATAAAAGAGTCTTAAAGGGGAAGTCTTGTTTCTCTAAAACACTATGTCTGAGGCTTGAGAGTTGGAACAGTCAAGACAGAAATGAAAATGCCATACCACATCTCAGTGTCTCCTGCTGCAGAAGTGGGAAGGCTGGCCTCTGCAGCTCTGGAGAACTGAGATAACACACATCAGAGAACTGGTGACACAGGAAATAATCTTATCACAGATGCCAAGGCTGCACAGCATTTTACTCACTCCAGGCAACAAGGGCTGCCTCCGGACAGTCTGCTGTGGTTTTGTTTATAAATCTAGCGATTTTGCATCTTGCTTACATGCCAAAGAAACAATGGCTTTTGAGAGATAATAGGTTTTGAAGCACATTTCTTTTCCTAGGGCTAACACATTCATCATATTCAAAAGCATAAGGAAAATAAGAATACAAATACTATCTTTCATATCTTGCCCAACCCAAAAGTTGCATTTATACATACAGATAGATTCCACCCTGTGTCCTGGAGAAACATATTTTTATAAAGCTGTCTCTTGGGAACACACAGTATCATGAGGGAGGGAGGTGTCAGTAATGAACATCTTTCACCAACCAGCATTTGTATCTATTTTCTCTCTGTTACTGTAACAAAAACACTAACCAAAACAGCATGGGAGAGGACAGGTTTTATTTCATCTTACACTTTCAGGTACCAGTGTGGTTACTGTTGATGCTTGGATCTTTGCTACAATTTGTTGTAAACGTACCCATTTCACCTCCAATTTTATTAATTTGGCTCTTCTCTGTCTTTTGGTTATTTTGGCTAAGGCCTTGCCAGTCTTGTTTATCCTTAAAGAATCACCTGTTTGTTGCAATGATTATTTGTATTCTTTGCATTTCTATTTTATTAATTTTTGCTCTAGTCTTAATGGTGTTCTTACTTCTGCTGACTTGGAGTCTAGATTGTTCTTCTTTTCCCAGAGCACTGGGTGCATCATTAAGGTATTTATCTGTGGTCTCTCTAGTTTCCTAACGTAGGAACTTAGACCTATAAACTTCTCTTAGGACTGCTTTCATTGTATCCCTTAGGCTTCGGTAATGCTGTGTTTTCATTTTCATTCAGTTCCAGAAATGTTTTTTTTTTCCTTCTGAATTTCATCAAGGATCTACTCATTGTTCAATAGTGTGTTGTTCAACCTCCATGAGTTTGTGTATGCTCTGGAGTTTCTCTTGTTATTGATTTATAGTCTTGTTCCATTGTGATCAGATAGAACACAAGGAATTATTTCAGCTTCTCTATATTTACTAACACTTACTTTGTGCCCAAATATATGATCTATTTTAGAAAAAGTTTCATGTGCTTCTGTGAAAAAAAAAAAAAAAAGAGTGTTCTGCAGTATTTAGATGAAATGTTCTATAGATGCCTTTTAGGTCCATTTGATCTGTGATGCCACTTAATTCAGATATTTCTCACTTTATTTATCTATCTCAAATAGAACGGATAAACCTGAACCCTGAAGTCATGGCTTATTAAACAAAAATCTCAATGCCAGGTGTGGGATGCTGACATACAGACTGTTGTTCAGGCAACCCTCAGAGGTCCTAAAAACAATATAAGATTGTGTCATTGCTCCTGGAGACCCACCAGAACCAGACAGTAAGATGCTTTTGTTGAAGATCCCATACACTTTGGATGAAGGATATACAGAAATGGTGATGGGAGTGAGAAGGAATCTTTCTTCTGCTGGCTATCGGCCATGGTGACAGAAGTTGTTATTCAGGTCACGGGGGACAAGAGTCATCACGGATCTTAACCCAGCTGTGGATGTTATGTACTATAATACCATTCTGCCAAGCAAAAGGAGCCACACATGTGATAGTGCCATGATTGTTTCAAGGGTAACCGACTGTATTCTAATTGGCTCTGAAGCCTACTCAGCAGGAAGAAGTTCATTCCTGGTATTTTTTTTATCTGGTTAAAGGTCCATAGCTGTAGAAGTCAGAGATTCTAGAAGAAATCCTGTTATTTCTGTTTTGAAAAATGGGCATGTTATTAAACCATCTCCTATATATTTATATTTATGGCCATAGATTAGAGATGACCTCAGTCTTGTCAGAGGTTAATGTAAAAACTCATAGCTGGTCAAGATCCTGAGAATAAGTTACCACTAAGTGCTCAGACCTCAATAAATATCCATACCACCCTTTCCAAGATTCAAGGAACATCAAAAAAGAGAAGGTTGAATGAATGTGAAATCTTAGCCATGGAGAGGTGGCCATGAAATGCTGTCTTCTAGGCATCGTGTGGCTGTCTACTCATGAACTAACAGCATTTGTGGTTACCTGCATGAACCTATCTAAAGTAGAAGCTATCAACATTCAGTCATAGATGGAGAAGGGATTTATGGGTCCTTGTCCTCTCTGGACTGCTGGGTCAATATCCGGCAGGTGGAGCTGAGAGGAGGGTTGGCCAGTCCAGCTGGACACCCTCCGTGGCTGAGCGGGATGGTGAGTGTCGACAGCCCGGACCTCCCCAGATGCCCCAGGGAATAAACCACCACCGAGCCGGAAGATCTGTCGAAGCAGGGACTCAGTTTATTGAATAAATCGGTCCTTTTTATAGGTTTGGGTCAGGAGGCACGATAAAGGAAGTGAGGTAAGATGGCATAGAGGGCAAGGTTAGGTAGTGCAAGGAGAGGTGGGCCAGTGACAAAACTCCACAGCAGGGTTGATTTTAAGGTGGATATGCTGAATCACTTTCGCCTGGAAGTGGCACCTCTTAAATCGGAAGCTAAAGACAGGTCTCCAAACTCGAGCCAGGCTCAGGTAGATGCAGCAGGCCTTATCAGGCCCAACACTGGACAGCCATTGTGAACCACTCCTTCAGTGATGTAGACACTGGTGAGTGAGCCATGCTTCCATCACAATAGCTTCACTCGCATGCTCGTGTAGGCTGCCCTGCTTAAACTCAATGGATCACAAAGCAGAAAGATATAACGTGGGAGAGAGATTTGGTAGGATGGGAAAAAACGTGGTGAAGAGGGGCAGGAGAGGGTGCTGTGCTGTCACTAGAATGTATTATATATATGTATGAAAAGGTCATTGAATCAAGTAATTTTTAAAAACTTTGGGGGAAAGCAGAAATGATCAATTCAGTAGGAGTGGCAGGTAATGTTAGGGAAAGCCTGCCCATCACACACACGCACAAAAAAAAAATAAATAAATAAGAGACCCAGAAATCAATACTGAAATAATGGAAAGAAATAAAGAGAATGTAGAACAAAGAAAAATCATCATTAACATATACTTTAGAAAATCCCCAGATGGACAGGAGAGTAAGATTGAAAGAACTCATCCCAAAGCCAACACAATGGCTAAAAATAATCTAACACCAAGGCAAAGAATTGTGAGATATCAGAGCACTAAAGGAGGGGGGAATCATGTCTAGAAGAAAATTGTCACATCTAAGAGTAAGAACTGCTTTGGATTTTTATGTGTGAGCTAGGAAGCAATGGTAAGTGCCTTAGCATTCAGAAGGGAAAAAATCCTGTGTAGGATTCTAGAGCCAGCCAAGTTGCTAATGAGGCAGGAATATAGATTTAGGATATTTTCAGCACCACTGTGCACCCTTTCTGAGCAGACTGCCTGGGAGTGTACTGTGCTAAAAAGGCATGGCAAGCTGAAAAACAGGAAGGCAGGGATTAGAAAACGGAAGCAGCCTGCAGCAAATCCTCAGGATGATGAATGAATACAGGAGAGGCAGTACCATGCACACACACACACACACACACACACACACACACACCATCTGATGCTGGACCACAGTGGAAGAAGCCATTCTCCAGGGAGATTGATTCAAGAAGCCTGAGCTTGATTTGACGAGAGCAACCCTTTTGAGACTTCTAGCTGGCAAGGAGTTTAAGCTTAAGGTACAGAGAACTAAACTGACAAAGAAGTCAATAGAAAAGGAATTACCATTAAGGGAGAAACTCTTGACTAGATATTACATCAATAAGTAAAAAAAAAAAATTGCAAAGTCAGACCATTTGTAGATTTCATTGATGTGGTTTGAAAGAGAAAGGGGGAATATAGAAATTTATTCATTGAAAATGAGTGGCATGCATCCGAAACGAGAGAGAGCAGTATTATATCTGTTATCCCCAAACTGTTGAGGTTGAGTTAAGAACATAGAGACTTAAATCCAGAATTGGTAAGCTGGGCATGGTGGCACACTCTTTGATCCAAGCACTCTGGAGATAGAGGCAGGCAGACATCTGAGTTCAAGGACAGCCTGGTGTACATGACATCCAGGTGGGCCAAGGCTACATAACAAAATATTGTCAGTAAATAAATAACACCCAGTGTAGGCTAAATGTAAATTCTAGACCAGCTTCGGGTATACAGCAAGACCTTGTCTCAAGAAAGGAAGGAGAGGGAGAGGAAGGGGAAGGGAAAGGGAAAGAATGAGGAAGGGTTGGGTTAAATAGAAAGCAAGACACAATGTAGAAGCTACGTATTCAAAAACAGAAATAGTCACATTCTGCACAGAAAGGTTAAACTAACATGGATGGATAGGGTGTCTCATTACAGCCCAGGCTGGCCTCAGCCTTGCAACCATCTTGTCTCAATCTCCAGAATACAGGTGTATGCCTCCTCAGCTGGCTCAGAATTAACCCCGTCATTTAAAACACAAAGAAGGACCTATTGCACAAGGAAAAAGTGCATTCTATTTTATAAGATAACGTAATGCAAGATCAAAACTAAAGGTTTTAGAAAAAGCCACCCTGGCGAGATAATAATGAAGACTAGAGAGGGAAAATTTGCCTGGCAAAGGCCTGCCATAAAATTGCCAGCCTTTGCCAGCTGTAAGATTCCGTTCCAGCTACATATGCCTCCTGCTACCGTGTGAAGTAGCTGGAGACACTAGTAAATGAATGTGTATGATTGTGCTCCAGTAAAACTACTCAAAGCCCCAGTCATCCAGCTCACAGGTCTTTGGTGTCCCGTGGTGGGTCCTGGGTGGGTGTCTCTGGGTCTAATTAGTCCCTTACCTCCCCCTCTGGCTTTGCATCTGCTTCAGTCCTCCTCTCTCTGCCCAGCTCCCCACCTGGGCAGACACTTTATTTTTTCCTGATTTTTCAACCATGGGAAGCCTTTTCCCATCATGCAATCTTACTATTGCAAGTCCTTGAGGCAGATTCTCACCTGGCTCACCTCCCAATTTCATGAAGACATCTGCTCAGGTGTCATCTTCTCAAAGAAACCCCCAGGTCACCTGATCTCACACACCCATGTCCTACACCACTCATCTTTGATTCATCGTTTCTGAAGTGCACACTGCAAATTGGAATGTGATGCAGTGTGCTGAAGACCACCATCCCTGCTCAGCATGTGTGCACAGAGCAAGGGCTCCGTCCGCATACTCTCAGCTGTATCTCCCCAACCTGGACCACTGCCTGAGAGATACCGCTGAAGCTCAGGGAATATCTGTTGAGTCAGTAGATGTGTGGATGAATAAATGACTCTAACATGATTCTAAACATGAGGGATTCTCACCTTCTCTTTTGATCTAGAGGAAAGAATGTTATGTCACAGTCGGTCTGGCTTTCCATCTGTGACAGTTTAAGAACAGATAAAGATAACAGGCGCCCAATTTGTAGCTGAGAGATACAGATCCAGTGTTCCACGGTCAGACAGCTATTGCAGCTGGTAACTCCTGGGAAAGGGATTCTCGATTTTCTCCAATGGAGAGTCACTGGGAAACGCAACCACGCTTCAGGGCAGGCCGGATGCCCAGGAACCATTGGCCAAAACAAAACAAACTCCATATTTTGTGGAGAAGGGGCAGGGGAGGCTTTTTGTTTAACTTTGTTCTGTTTCAGCATTTTCATTTCTTATTAATTTTGTTTGTTTGATTTTCCTCTTTTGTTTTTGGTTTTTGAAGGGGGATGTGTTGGGTAGGGAGACAGGAAACATCATGAAGGAACTGGAGAAAAGGAAAACATAATCAAAATACATTGTATTAAAAATTTTAAGTTTTAAAAATTATAAAAAGAAAGAGAAAGGAAGGGAGAGAGGGGAAAAGGAAAAAGGAGATTTACCTTGTACTTTCACTGACAAATGACACAAAGCTGCTGTCACAGATGCTCTGAGGCCCTGGGAACTACAAAGACAAAACAAGCTACTGTTGTTTTTAAAACTGCTATTTTCAAACATGGTTTCAGAATCTCATATCATTAGAAGGCAAAGCCCATACCACCTTCTCCTGATCCAGCCTTCTCTCCTCAGAAGGGAGCAGCCTCAGAAAGGAAAAGGTCTTGAAGATCACAGTGCAGGATTGAAAGCACGGTCCAGCACCACTATCCACACCCACAACCACACCCCCACATCCACCCTACTCCTATCCTCACGCATTCCCAATCCATATCTCCCAACCCCCCTTTCTTTCTCTCTTTCTCACCACCCACCCACTCCCTGAACTCACACACCCACCTCACATCCACTCCAGCCCCTCACCCACTCCACCCACACTCCCATCCCACACCCACACCCACACCCCACACCCACACTCCCATCCCCCATCCCCACCCCACACTCACTTCCACCACATCCCACACCCCCACCCACAACATCCCCATTCCATATCCATCCTCATGCTCCCCAGCTCCCTCTACCCCTCCCATCCCATCAGTCCATCATCTCTCTTGGTTATAAATAACCAGAGAATGGATACACTCCTCATGTCTTGTAGGGGAAAAGTCCCCATTGCATCTTAAATCACTTTATCTTTGAAGCAAAATATATGAGCTTTGGAGTCTAATTAGCTAATCCTTGGTTGGTATCCTGCCTCAGAATTTCTGTCCCTCTGACTTCAGTATCTATTGGTTGATGTTAACCAGGGAGAATCTTTCATCTGCTTTCAAGCCATCTTTCTCTGATTTGAGTATTTGAAGAATAAAGTGTGTATTCATCCTATGCCCCCTTCTCCTACCCAACCCTGTCCACCCCAACCCCACAGAGGCTGGTGAAGGAAACCCGAGTTATTGAAAACAACAGTTTATCCTGTTGTGGGATTAACTTCACACAACCTCATTAATCCTCATCACAGCTCTTTGAGGGGGTCTATTTTCATCTTACAGATTTAAAAACAGGCTGGAAGAACAAAGTTCTCTCTCTCTTTCAAAGTCAGAGAAATAACACAAACATAGAACTCAGAATCAGACAGATTCTGATTTAAATTTCAGCCCCAGGCCTCTGTTTCGTGACCCTAGGTGAACCACACTCTTCCAGGACCGCCAGGAAAGGAGTTGTCCCATTAGACACCTGCACCTGAGCTGCCCGTGTGGACACCATGAGCCACATGTGCTGTGGAGCTCTTGACACGTGGCAGCTGCATGCATGGTCTGACTCTTGTGTTTATTTGATTTCTGCATACAGAGTTGTATCATGTCATTACAGTACATTGCCTTAGTGGCTGCCATTTTCCATCTGCGCACTTCTTCATGGAACATTCATAGAGCCAGACAAGAGAGACCTTCATGCAGACCACATACTTTAGAGTACCTACATAGCCGTGTTCTGGCCATAGCTCTCCCCTGGTCTGGAGTTGTCATGATAACCTTCACCCTTCTTTTCCACGATTATCAGCATTGTGCTCTGTGTGCTATGACCTGTGACTCCTGACTGAAGAGCCCAAGTCCATTTCCAGGACCAACTAAATCTCTTGCCTAGTTCTGTAGAAGGTGGTGGGTGTGCGCCTGAGCCATGCACTTGACGCCAGCGACATCTAAGGAACAGCCATGCAAGAGAAGTGCAATCAGTGCAGCCCCAGGCTGATGTGTTCGCAAGGATGTGCACACGGCCCGAGAGGGACAACAGGTGTCAGATCTGGGAGGTGTAGAGTGTGGGGGCCCTCAGGTTTGAGCTTTTCCTATCTTGCCAATTGCCACTGTGAGGGAATATGGTGGTTTGAATGTCAAATGTCCCCCTATCTCAAGCATTTGAATGATTGCTCCCCAGTTGGTGGCACTGTTTGGGCAGACAGTACAGCCTTCCTGGAGGAAACATGACACTGTTTTGCTCTCTCTGTTTTACCCTGTGAGCTTCCACTTCCTGTTCCTGCTGCCATGCCTGCTGCCTGTTGCTATGTTTCTCCACCAAGGACTCCTATCTCTCTGGAACTATAAACTAAATCCTGTCTTCCTTAAATTTCCCTGATTATGGTGTTTTGTCACAGTATCAGAAAAGTAACTAATGCAGGGGACTCCCCAGCTCCTTCCCATTACTTCCCCCTTGGTCTAAGTTTTAGAGTTTAGTGTACAATCCTTGCTACCATTTTCAGCCAAAGAACACTAGTACACTATCCTTACCAAGTTCCCAGTTGTGGCTGCTCCTATGTGACTAAAGAAAACAGAGCTGGGAAAGTTGCTACATATCCGTGGTCCAAAGCCCACCACTGTATCTTTGCAGACCTGTCTTCCGGGGAAAACATGTCTCTAGATTCACAATCACATCCGTTCCTGTCACCCTCTTTGCTTGCATCTGTGAGCTTACTTGCAGCTCTGAGCTCACTCGCATCTGTGAGCTCAATTTCTAATAATGTGTTTGTTTGACTGCATGCATGCAGGTGGACACACACCTGTCCCAGCTCAGGTGTGAATGTCAGAGGGCAACTTGCTGGAGTCAGGTTCCTCCTCCCATCATGTGGGATCCTGGAATGAAGCTCAGATCATCAAGCTCCATGGCAAGAGCCTTTGCCCCTGGAGCTATTGGTACAGCCAGGTCAGCAACTGTTTCTAATTACCAGTAAAGTTAGAAACAAAGTATGTAATTAACACATTGAGAATTGTACCTACTTCCACGGAATGTCTGTCAAGGCATCAGATTTTGTTAGTGTTCGTGTGTGTGTGTGTGTGTGTGTGTGTGTGTGTGTGTGTGTGTGTGTAAATAATTCTTGTTCAGGTGTAGCCCAGAGAAGCCAAAGGGTTGGACACCCTGATTGGAAGTACCTAAAATGCTCATAAGTTATATGCAAATACCACACTGTTGTAAATAGGGAAGCTGAGCTGTGGGCTTTGGAGTCCATGAGGTTGTCCCTAGAATAGCTCCCAATGGAAAACTATTAAAAAGGTCACTCTGGGATTTATATCTTAAACTGCAGACACATTTCCCACCGGATTGTTGTACATGGTTTTATTTTGCCGATTTATTTTTACTTATTTATAATGTTTAATTCTGATTAATAATTCATTAAATCAATAAAATGTCACGGTATAGTATTATATTAAAATAAATACAAAAATGGAAGTCCATAAACTTCCATTTATGAATAATTGAGGTATCAAGCCACACTGTCTTGGATAGAAATCTTCCCACAAAATCATATGGCATTTGATATTCCAAAGCAGAGCTCAGAGCTATGATTCTGAGTGAGTTTTCCTGCCCTCCACCAGACTGTGAGAGCATTGGTAGTCTCTGTCTTGGTTTCGTTCCTGTGATAAAATACCCTGACAAAGATAACTTGGGATGAAGGGACTTATTTTAACTCAGAGCTCCAGGTTACTGTCCATCACTGCTGGAAAATTCCAGCAGCAGAGCCTTGGCCGTTTCGACACGTGTGCATAAAGACACAGCAGAAAGAAATTAATGAGCCCATGCTAGAGCTCCGCTCATACAACCCAAGAACCACTTCGAGGGGCATGGCATCCCCCACAGATATACCACATGCCAACCTACTCTAAACACTCTCTCACTGAGACTCCCTTCCCAGGTGATTCCAGGTTTGGTCAAGTTGACAAAACCAGCCTTTAGCCTTACTATTTCCTTCTTTACCTAGGTTGGTGGGAATCACAGAACAAGTTTGGCCTAAGTTTAGAAACAGCTTGTGCAAGGTACCGTGTTTTTGTGCCCACTCCCTCCCCATCGCCCAGCCCCTTGCATTCTCCTGCTGGAATCCTAACCTCTGTGAGCTGGTGCGCTGGTGGGGCCTTCAGTAAGTCACTTTGGTCGGGAGGCTGGCATCCTCGTGCCTGAGATTCATGTCCTTACACTAGGAGCCATAGGACTCCCTTACCCTCTTTCAGTCATGTGAGGATACAGCAAGGGGTAAACCAGGAAACCTCATCACAGAGCCATGCGTCTCTTGATTCTAGACTTCTGTCTCTAGTCAAGGAGGACCTTCTGCTGTCATGAGCTGCTCAGTCTGTGCTACTTTGTTATAGTGTTCTAAACTGACAAAGATGTAGCCTGAGGTTTCTTTTCCAAGCTTGCTTTCTATTTCCTACAATTAGGTCCTTTTCCATAATTCCTGTTCCCTCCTGTTATATCCTCTTTTGTTTGTTTCATAAGTATCTACTCAGCAAATGAAGTGTACAAGATGATCATATGACTCACATAGACATCCATGAAGCTCAGCACCATCCACCCCTGTGTCCTTCACTGCCACACTGGACTTCACATCCCGAGGACTGGCTCATCTTGTACTGAAAGCCTGCACCTGCCAACATCCCTCCTCTACTTCCCTGTTCCCCTTGGGATCCACAAACTCCTCCAATCCATATGTAAGGGAGCTGGTGTCTCTCCACATCTGCGTCTCCACATGCTGCCTGTTTGTCAGGTTCGTCTCCATCATCACAGAAGGTAGGAGTCCCTTCTGTGGCTTCATTATATTCTGTCACCTGGAGCATAATTTCTTCATATGTTAAGGTATGCTTGAGCTGCTCTCACATTTTGACTATTGTGAATAATGCTGCCATGGACATTTGATTCATTCACAGGATTCAGAGGACAGGTCAGCACTCATGGCATGGGGAGCCTGAAACAGCCATCGTTAGCCACCTGCTGAGTCAGGGGCAGGGTCCCCTCTGCTTTCTCTTTTCGTCTAAGGAGAGCTTCTGAATAGTCATTTGTACCATGATCTCACTGCCGCAAACCTGTCTCACCTCCTCTGGTTGGCA
This sequence comes from Psammomys obesus, assembly GCF_907164565.1. Taxonomy (NCBI): domain Eukaryota; kingdom Metazoa; phylum Chordata; class Mammalia; order Rodentia; family Muridae; genus Psammomys; species Psammomys obesus. Next base: position 4,257,434 of record NW_026596225.1, on the reverse strand, counting down.
TAGAAAGCGTACTGGTGTGATAGTCATCTTATCTTTTGGTAATAGGGGACTGTGGCAATGCTCCTTGGTTCCAGGGCGTGAGAAGAATCCAGACTCTCTTGTAAAATTCTTCACCTTTACAAACCAGAAGTGTAAACCTGTTTCAACTAGTCTTGCTTAATGAGTTGCCTACCTTTCCCATGATTCACGTTTTTTCCCCAGCTCCTTAGCATCTGGTGTGGTTCCTTCTGGAGACAACAAAACTGAATAATTTGGAAGAGATTTCATAATGGAAATATTGTGGTAAATGCACACTAATATTGAAAATTAATTATATGATATAAATTAATATATGAGATAAATTAATTATATGAGATAAACTTTAGATATACTTATCCTTAACAAAACAAACCATTTCGTTTTTAAAGTAATTTTAATAAATTTACTTTGAATAAATTCTATTGAGTCTAAAATCTAGATAACTTTAGCTCTTACTTATAGTTTCAGTAAACTCTAAGCCAAGGCTATTAAATTTATAACTAGGGTCAAGAGTGAGATGGGGTGAGTGTTTACCTTACTAAACACAAGGGTGGATAAGAAAAGGGGGCTGGAGAGATGGCTCATTGGTTAAGAGCCATGGCTGCTCTTTCAGAAGATTGAATTCCCAGCATCCATAAGAAAGCTCAGAACCATCTGTAACTCCAGCATCATGTGATCCAACTCCCTCTTCTGTGCTCCACCGGCACCAAGCACACATGTGGGGCACAGACACTCAAGGCAAAACACCAGACACATTTTTTTAACTTGAAGAACATCATGGCATTTGGTATAGTGAGTCCTTCCCTGAGCCCTTTAAGCACTGGCAGTGGCTCACACAGTAGCTTCAGAAGTACCAAATCACGCCTGCAAAGGTCTCCTGCTGTGGGAGGCCATGCTGGCACACCCTGTGACCACAGCCTGCTGTTCTTCTCTCTTCTGACTGCAGATGCCCGTCAGCTGCTCCCTTCTCCCTTCAGAGAGCCCTGTCAGACTCTCTGAACTGGATGATCGCAAGCCTGGCTGGATTCTGCCCTGCTTTTCTGCCCTGAGACTTGACACTGATACCATTTTCCATATCTGAGCATCAGCAGTCTCTCTCTCTCTCTCTCTCTCTCTCTCTCTCTCTGTCCCTGTCCCACATTCTTGCACCCATGCTCTTCCCTAGTCATAATCTGGAGACTGGTGTCCACAATCCCTCCCCCAAAATATATAGCCTTATAAGAGAAGCAGAAATAATATCTCTACAATTCTCTCGATTTTGCCTTCTCTCCTCCTCTTTTCACAGAAACCACAGGAAATGGGGTTGAGGGACAGCAGCTGGGTAACCGTGGCAAGTTCTCAGAGCTGCTCTCTTGTACACTTTATGTGCTAATATCTATCTCCTGGATCTTCAGTGAAGACTCAGGTAATAATATGTACAAACCACTTGGCACATACGGGCATTAACAGCCGTTCTTGTCCTAGCCCCCACACATGCTCAGCTGTAGAATCGGGTTGTGTTAGGCAGGAGCGCCACTCCCCACACCCAGGAGAGCATGCTGTGAGCTACAGAGGGAACAAATCTGACACAAAGCCATTACCAGAACTCACAAACATCACTGGAAATTCCCCTGGTGCTCATAAACTGCTGCAAATCTTTCACCCTTGAGTTTGTCAAAGCACATCTTGAAGCAGTTTACATTTTCAGCTCATAAGCCCTCCTGGGGTAACAAGCCCCACCCGCTAGTGGCAGTCCGCAATCACCTCTTCACTAACAGTAAAGCTCAGGGAGGCAGTGAGAGCAGAAGGAGGGCAAAGGCTGTGCCAGATGAAGGTTGGCAGAATCTGCGACCTTGCCTGTGAGGCCTTGAGTAAGTAGCTTGCCTGGTACAACTCTGATATAATGGTCCTTGAGCTTTCTCCGGAGTCTATTCCTAAATTATTGATGAACCTAAGAACCCAAAAGGGAACCCCAAATGTGAGTCTGTCTACATTCCTGACAGGGCTCCCAGATGTCTGTCATACTCCCGGACGTTGGTGCCTCAGGTCAAGCCTCTAGGTATCCCTTCAGGAGTCTGGTTTTGAATGCTGGCCCCACTCCAGGGCAGTCTTTTGTGATATTGGGACAGTCTTGATGAGTCAGGTTGTAAATACTGACTCTGTCCTTATGTGGTCCTTCCTAGTGTCAGGCATATTTGTTGGAAGCCAAGCCAGTGTCAACCTAAGTGACAAAACACATTCTCTCTCTCTCTGCATCTCTCCTCCCCATTTTCCAGGCTATACCCAATCCATGGGCTGTACTTACACTTTCTCTGGCCCCTGAAACACTACAAATATAGTTTCTTTGCAATTTGGTACTTCAAAGTACTGCTAAAAGTTGCTTTCTAATTTCATCCAAAATCTTAAAGCAAATGTTCCCCCAAATCTGCTTTAAGCTCAGCTTCTTAATAACCATGACATGGGCTAAAGACTGTAAAGTTGCCCTGGACTTTTAGTGCATCTAGTTTGACATTTTCGTGTGGGAATCTTTATCTCAAACTAAACACCATCATCTTTATGTTTTAATTGAAATTGAGAGAGTCTCATTTAAGCGGCCTAATAAAGACCCATAGAAAATGCACGCAAACATAACGTTCAGTACGTATTCAACCGCCTTGGTGATAAATGTTGTTGTTCTTCAGAATTTGAAGATTGTTTTTAGTGTGATTTTGACAAGTTTGCTAAGCTACTCAGGATTTCTAAACCTCTATTCTTTGGGAACACACCTAAAACTAGCACTTAATGTCAGACTAGTGAACTCACAAAGGGGCAGTGTGTTTCTAGGGATATTGTATTTCTTACCCGTGTCTTTCGTCACAGCATTTGGGAGGCAGAGGCAGGTGGGTCTCTGAATTCGAGGCTAGTTTGGTCAACAGAGTTCCAGGACATCCAGGACATGTTCATTGTGTGAAAGGAAAGGGTATAAAAGTCTGTCATAGATTCATGAAAAAAGAATGCCGTGATGCATTTTCTAAATTATACTCAACCTAAATCTAAGTTTTTGGTGGTGAAGAAGAGTAGGGAATTCAGAAGAAATTGTATTAGAAGATTCTTCCCCTCTACTGTTTTATGTGACCATCTGTGTACTATATCCCCAAGAAACCCATGGCCGAATCTGGTTTTTAATAAAGAGTAGCCATCGTGGTTCTCTTCTGTGTAAACAGATGCTCCTGACAAGCACCTATTGGAAACTACCATTCCTGGTGAATCATAGGCATGCACGCCCACACACATGACTAGGTTGCCATCCTCACTGCCATCATCACCATCATCATCACCATCATCACCATCATCATCATCATCA
>NW_026596225.1:4155835-4254084 GCF_907164565.1 Psammomys obesus | reverse complement strand
CACCATCATCATCATCATCATCATCACCATCATCATCATCATCATCATCACCATCATCATCATCACCATCATCATCATCATCATCATCAAGTGGTCTTCCAATGGAGATCTTCAGAAGTTTCCATGTTAAAGTAGTTTACCAGGAGCTCCACAAGGAGAGCAACAGAACCAAAAATTCTGGGCACAGGAGTCTTTTCTGAGACTGATACTCCAGACAAGGGCCATGCATGGAGATATCCTAGATCTCCTAGTGTGCTGTTTAGCTAAATTTACATAGCACAGGCTGCTTTTAACCACATGTGTTTGCATTCATTAACAGTTGCTAGTCTCGGCCTCACTGAAGAAGCCTTCTTTCCAATGAATGTTGGTAAAGGCAGCCACTGCATGGCTGCACTGGGTGATGAAAATAAGTGACAGCTGATTGCTCTGTCCTAAACAAAGTACTTACACCATCCTTTCTATTGCTGGGGCCACTGCAGAAGATGCTACAAAGACTAAAAGAGCCAAAGGAAAGGAAGGGGCCTGACCCGGAATATTTGGCTTTCCCACATTCTGTCTCTCTTCCACAGGACATTCCTAGTTTGGGAAAGGTGATCCATATGGGGAGGGGATCTGGAAATGAAGAGATGGGATTTTTTTAAGACAAAAAAAAAATACCCTATCTTGACAAAAATAAAAGGTAAATAAATAACAAAAATCTCCGAGCCTCCTGTATGGGTGAAATGTAACCTCCAGCTTCCTGCTATTTGCTGTGGCCATTTCCCTGCTTTTGCCATGATGGCCTCTGTCCCTCTGGAACTGTAATCACAAATATACCCTTCCTTCCTTCCTTCCTTCCTTCCTTCCTTCCTTTCTTTCTTCCTTTCTTTCTTTCTTTCTTTCTTTCTTTCTTTCTTTCTTTCTTTCTTTTTTTTCTTTTGGCCAGGGTGTTTTACCACAGCATATGAAAAGGAGCTAACAGAGAAACCGGTCTCAGGAAAGCAGGGCTGATTCTGTGACAAGCCTGACCATGTGACTCCTAAGCCTTTCAACCATTTTGTGAAAAGTTTGGAACTTTGGACTGAAAAAGCCATTAAGTGCTGTGGACAGAGCTTCATAGGTCATTCTTGTGAGGCTTGAAAATCATTAACTGTGGACAGTGAGGCTCGGGTTATGAAGTTTCAGAGAAAGGCAAGGACTCTGTCAGGATCTGGGTGTCCGTGGATATCATGGTGAAGAACACAGTGGCAGGCAGGCCTGGCACTGGAGAAGCCGCTGAGAGCTCACATCTGGCAGGCAGAGAGAGGCTGGCATGGGATTTTGAAACCTCAAAGCCCAGTGATTTTTGATCACTGAGGGTAGTTTACATTTGGACTCCGGAGGTGAGGTGCTCTGAAGAGGCAGCTGCTGCTCTGCCTGCTGCTGCGGTTTGCTGCAGTTGTGCAGTTGTGTGCAAAGAAACAGCAGAAGAAATTGGACACTCTGAGTAAAATTTCCCTGAAGAACTCAACACCCCTAATCGTCAAGATGGAGTCTTAAGAGATCTAGACACCTTTTCCCTCTCACCTTATTCTCCTCTACCTACGGTAGAAGGGTAGGAGAGTAGAGGGTTGGAAGGGATTGGGGGAAAGAAGGGTGGTAGATATAAGAACTCAATAAAAAAGCTGAAAAGTTTGGGTACAGGGCAAGTGAGGAACTACCGGGCCAAAGTAAGACCAAGACTCAGCAGTGTAACCATGAATCCTTTATTTTCGTGTGTGGTATCTGGGGCTTCAGTTTTAAAGGGCATGGATGGCTCTGCCCCTCCAGCTTTGCTGTCTGCAGCAAACATCTGTTTCTCGGGATTGTTTCACTTCCTCTACCCAGCTCTCCTTAGCAAATGTCTTACAGCTCTGGAATCAGCAACATTTTAAGATCTCCACTGTGTCATGGGTTTCACCTTCACAGCTTTACAAAATGGCTTCACTAAATTTTTTTAATTTATTTTATTTTATTGATTACACTTTATTCACTTTGTATCCCCCCATAAGCCCCTAAGCCCCTCCCTCCTCCCCTTCCAGTCCCACCCTCCCTCCCCTTCTTCACAAATGCCCCTCCCCAAGTCCACTGATAGGGGAGGTCCTCCTCTCCTTCCTTCTGATCTTAGTCTATCAGATCACATCAGGAATGGCTGCATTGTCATCTTCTGTGGCCTGGTAAGGCTGCTCCCCCCTCAGGGGGAGGTGATCAAAGAGCAGGCCAATCAGATTATGTCAGAGGCAGTCCCTCTTCCCATTACTATGTAACCCACTTTTAATTAATTAATTATTACATTTTTTTCACTTTGTAGTCACAAAAATCTCTGAACCTCCTGTATGGGTGAAATGTAACCTCCAGCTTCCTGCTATTTGCTGTGGCCATTTCCCTGCTTTTGCCATGATGGCCTTTGTCCTTCTGGAACTGTAATCACAAATAGACCCTTCTAGAGCCTGAGACGAACCACAGCCAGCTGCCGAGGACAGTCTGGGGTTAAAACAAAAACGTGTTTGCATAGCCTAACTGGGCTTTTAAGGGGGCCAAAAGCCTTACTTCACTGCCCCTGTTCCTTCTTTACTGGAATGAGAGTTTATATTCTGTGGCATTGTATGTTGAAAGTATGAAATTTGGTTTTTTATTCTACAAGGGGAAGGAGGTGACAGTAAAAACTTGCCTTGAGTCTTAGAAGGGTCGTTGAACTTTTGAGTAGTGTTGAGACTGTTGAAGACCACACAGATTTTGAAGCTGAACTCAATGTGCTTGTCCTCATGAGGGTGCCGTGAGCCTAAGAAGGTAGTTATAGAATGTGATGGCTTCAGTGGAAAATGCCCCGTATTCTCATGCATTTGAACGCTTGGTCCCCAGCTGGTGTGCTGTTGGAGGAAGTTGTAGACTGTTCAGGAGGCAGAGCTTTGCTGAGGAGGGCTGTGACGTTTTACAAACTAGCTCCACGCCCCCCCAGCTCTCGCTCGCTCTCCATGATGTCTGTGTGGTGTGCATATATCTGTGTGGTGTGTGTGTGTATGATGTGTGGGGTGTGTATGTGTGTTTCTATGTGTGTGTGGCATGTGGTGTGGTTTGTGTGTTTATGTGTATATGATGTGTGGTTTGTGTGTGTGTGTGTGTGTGTGTGTGATGTGTGGGGTGTGGTGTCGTTTGTGTGTGTATGTGTGTGTGATGTGTGGTTTGTGTGTGTGTGTGATGTGTGGAGTGTGAGTGTGTATGTTTGTGTGTGTATGATGTATGGTGTAAGTGTATCTGCGTGTGTGGCATGTGGTGTGGTTTGTGTGTGTGTGTGTGTATGTATGTGTGTGTGCCTGCCACAATGGACTCTATTCCTTTAGACGTGTATGCCTCAATAAAATCTTTTATCTAGAAAAAAAAGCAAGCAAAAACAAAAGAGCCTAAATGTAAGTTGATTGCGACTTCTGAAAACTGAAGATGCTCCCATAAAGGCAGAATCTAGTGGAGACACACAGGATGGCAATGTTCTCATCAGAAACCTGAAATGCTTCCCACCACGGTCAAATCAGAATTATACAGGCCACGAGCATGTCTTCATGAATTAAGGAAAACACAGGCATTTTCAGATGAAAAAGAAAACTAACTCTATGAGAAAGTAAAGCGCGCACCCTCATTCTGTCCACCTGGGTTCAAATTAAGGAAAACACAGGCATTTTCAGATGAAAAAGAAAACTATAAAGAAGTGAAGTGCTCACCCTCATTCTGTCCACCTGGGTTCAAATTTATCTTCACATGCAGGTATAGAAGTTAAGAATGTGCTGTTGGTAGAGTGAAAGACACACAAATATGCCAGAATGAAGAGCCAAGAAATAGCCCCATCAGTGTGCATGCATACATGACAGTTTTGACAACAGAACAGGTGAGGCAGTCAAAGGACGGACAGAAGCATGACGAGACACTGCCCAGAGGCGACCCTGAACCTTTTTTCTAGCTATAGTCGCATTTCTGCCCTGACAACTGATTTAAACATATGTGTTCTGCCAGCCCTGGAGTCGTGGTTTTAGCACTGTGCAACTGCTCTTTGGCATTGATTCCAAACACCCCTGAGGATACCCGAATCAGTCCGTGAAATTAAATGGCACAGTGTTTGCAGTGAGAACAGGGCACTCCTGGGTGCCTGAGACCATCTCGAGAGGACTTGCATGAAGCAATGCAAACATTCCAAATCACCGTTGTGCTGCAGTGTTTTAGGGAACAGCAACCGAAATAAGTCCACCTGTTCAGCACAGATGCAATTTATTTAAATATTCATTTCTTCCGTGTAGTTGATCGAATCTGAATGTAGCCCTCTGATACAGAGAAGTGAGGGGGCCATTATCATGACACAAGGGAATTTCGTTCACACTCGAATAGAAGATTTCTCCTAAACCACTCGCTTAGCCCAGGAGCCATTCGCCCTAAGGTAGGCAGGCTGACACCTGCTGGGTCACCGGCACTCACCACCCTGGGATACTCCCTGCCCACTGGGATGCTCTCTAGCACTCTGTGTTCCCAGGTTCCCACCACGAGAGCTGTCTGCTTACCAAGAATGAGTTATATTTGTTCCCAAGCCCGTTAAGGCTCCCTGAACTGTTTTTCTAATTATGTAATTAAAATAAACATTATGGAAACCAATTAAATAGAAGTGGGATAAATAAGAGAGTTGCTGCTCTAGCGAAAAGCAAATTAAGGGCTTTGGAAGGGCTCAAAAGAAAAAAAAAAAGCAAATCATTCATGTAAAATTATAGCTGTTGAATTGGGTGTGGGTGAGCGAACAGTGAGAGCTTGAGGGGGGTAGGAATATAAACATTCCAGATGATTTTATAAGGCTTCCACAAGAACTGCCCCTTTCACGGACTTCCAAACTGTAAATTTAGGGCAGCTCAATGCCAGCCAGTTCTTGTGCAGAGAACAGCACAAAACTCTGAATAAGACACTCAACAGTCTTGGCCCTATACCAAGAGATCACCAGGGTAATATTTAGACACAGACATTGTTAGAATAAAGTGTTTACCATGGCAGCGTAGTTCCCAATTCCTCATTCTCATTCACTACAATTTCCCAACTACAGATGTTCCCTGACACCCACAGGGGATTGGATCCAGGACCCCAGTGGGTACCAAAATCCTCAGATGATCAAGTTCCTCATCCAAAGTGATGTGGTGTTTGCTTATCACCCACACGCTCACTCCAACTCTTTAATTTGCCACGACATTGCTTCAGGTGCCTAATGTAATTGCAAAGCTTACAGACTCTTGTGGCACCGTGTTATTCGTGGGAGGAAAATGTCTGCACGTGTTCGGCATCGTTTGATCCCCAGCTGTTTGGATGTGTGGGTACAGAACCTGGGACTTGGGAAGTGCTGACCCCTGACAAGCATTTCTCTCTGCCTCCATAGTATGTACATGTACACACATATACACACACATGCACAACTGGAGACGCACAGTGCAAAACACCCCAAGATTTCTACCTTTTTACCCAATTATTCTACCTTGGGAAATGTCAACTAAGAAAATTGCTTCAAAACCTAGAAAGAGCAATACATATGAAGACAAAGTATTTATACAATGGAAATGTGGCCAGTTGTCCAACAATCCCAATGTCTTTATTTTCTTTGAAAGGTTTGTTTTCACCTCTGTCCTATCTGCATACAGTTTTTGGTCCTACTGTGTGTCTAGGCCTTCATCTATGTTCTCTCTGGCATATGTCCTCTCTCTTGAGACTTTGTGAAATGACTGCACAAGAACAGGAACGCACAGATGAGGAGTCACCTGTCAGCACCACTGATGAGAGCAGCCTGTTGGGTTGCTCCCAGCATCCTGACCCTGCAACGTGCAAACCCTAGCCTTTCTGTCAGTCTTTGAGCTCTTAGAAATGTTGAGAGCACTTCTCCCGAGCACACGCTGCCCAAACCACACAGCACTGCTCTCGGTTAACTCACCCTGCCTGTGTGGTTTGTAAAAGCAGCAAAATACAGCAACCACGTAGCTGTCAAGGAACTGGAAAATAGCCAAGTAAATTATAGTTTATCCACTCAAGGAAACACCATGTACTTGTTTTTAAAATTACAGTTATTAGAACTTATGATGAAATAGAAGTGTTGATAATATCTATGAAAATACGTCAGGGTACAAGATTTTATTCACGGCATGGTTACAACTCTGTGAAATATCCACAGAAGATTTTCTAAATTATAGCCATTGTGTTGAGACTACATGGCTTTTGGCTTTTGAGATTTTAAATGCTTTGCTAATTAACTAAATTCTGTTTTTTAAAAAATGGAGATATTAACTCTTGTGTTTGTAGAGCTTTTCCATTAAGAAAAACAAGAAATCAGGCATGGTCCTTTGCCTCTTGCTTTCAGCCTGTCTTTGTGATGGGGCATGGCGTTCTCCTCCCAGTGGCACAAACTTTTCTGTCCACAGCTCAGATTCTTGCCTGTCTAGAATACGCTAAGCACAAGTTGAGGTAGCTGGCATTGCGACAGTCTCGTGAGGTTGATAACACGGCTGCCAGTCGTCAAGGAAACAAGCTGGAGACCAGGGTTGAAGTAGCAGCTTTGCAGTTTGCAGAACCCATGAAGAGAATAGCGGGCTGGCACAGGGTCAGGCTGGGCAGAGGTGGTGTGCGCACAGTCCACAGTCACCATCTGCTGATTTAGTCTATTGGCTGTCTGTGCCTGTCAGTACAAAATCCAGTCCATTCACACACAGTTGATCTTGAAGGGGTGTATTAGTCCTTTCATTTTGCTGATTGTATAGTGTTTGGTGGTGGTGTTGTTTTGTTTTGTGGTACTCCTTTGCTCAACAACTGTCATAGTACCTTTTTTGACTTTGTTGCCTCAAGGCTGTGTTTAACCCTCTCTTCAGGCCAAAGTATTTCTTCCAGATTCCTCAGTAGAGCTGGGTTCATGGTTATAAATGCCTGTAGCCTGCCTTCGCCATGGAAAGGTTTTCTCTTTCCTTCAATTGCAACAAATAGTTTTGTTGAATATGGTGGTCTAGGTTAGCTTCAAAACTTGAAATATACCCTTCCAAGCTCTCCTGGATTTGAAAGTTTTCTTTGGTAAATCAGCTACATTTTGTTGGTTGGTTGGTTGGTTGGTTTTGTTTTTTGTTTTTTAGCATTAAATCATCTTTTTTTATTTATTACAATTTTTTCACTTTGTATCCCAGCTGTAGGACCCTCTCTCCTTCCCCCCGAATCCCTCCCTCCCTCCCTCCCTTTTCTGCTCCCATGATCCTCCCCCAGTCCACTGATAGGGGAGGTCCTCCTCCCCTTCCATCTGACCCTAGCCTATCAGGTCTCATCAGGACTGGCTGCATAGTCTTCCTCTGTGGCCTGGTAAAGCTTCCCCACCCTCTCAAGGGGAGGTGATCAGAGAGCCAGCCACTGAGTTCATGTCAGAGACAGCCCCTGTTCCCCTTACTAGGAAACCCACTTAGAGACAGAGCTGCCATGGGATACATCTGTGCAGAGGTTCTAGGTTATCTCCATGTATGGTCCTTGCCTGTAGTATCAGTCTCAGAAAAGACCCCTATACCCAGATTTTTTGGTTTTGTTGCTCTCCTTGTGGAGCTCCTGTCCCCTGCAGGACTTTCTATCTCCCACTTTCATAAGATTCCCTGTGCTCTGTCCAAAGTTTGGCTATGAGTCTCAGCCTCTGCTTTAATATGCTGCTGGGTAGAATCTTTCAGAGGTCCTCTATGATAGGCTCCTGTCCTGTTCCCTCCTTTTTCTCTCTTCTGATGTCTATCCCATTTGTCTTTCTGAATGAGGATTGAGCATCTTACCCAGGGTCCTCTTTCTTGCTTAGCTTCTTTAGGTGTACAGATTTTAGTATAATTATCCTATCTTAGATTTTTTTTATAGGCATGCCTTTATCTGTAACTTGATCTTCCTATAGCTTTCAAAACTCCTCCTTTGTTCTGATATTTAATGTTTTGACGGTAACAGGACATGGTGAGGTTTTTTCTGTTCTTATCTACTTGGTGTTCTGTGTGTCTCATGTACTTAGATCACAGGCATCTCTTTCCCCAGGTTTAGGAAATGTTTGCCAGTGAGTTTATTGGAAATATTTTCAATATCTTTGGCATGGAATTATTACTACTGCTATTTTATTATTACTATTACTGTTACTATTATTCACTATAATTTGTACATTTGATCTTTTTGTGGTATCCCAAAATTTCTCAAATGTTCCTTTCATACTTTAATCAGATGATCCAATTCTTCCACCTCATCTTCAGCTATGGACATTTTGTTGGTCACATGACCTGTTCTATTAGAGACTTCCACTGAGTTTTATTATTATTATTATTATTATTATTATTATTATTATTATTATTATTATTTATTTTCAACAGCATTTAGTTTGTTTTTTAACTGTTTTTCTCTCCTTGATAAATTCTATTTTCATATCCCAAATAGACATCTTTTTTTCATTCATGTGTTGGTCTTTCATTTAGGAGATTATTCATGTTGTCTTGGAATTCATTCACAAGTTTGTTCATGTCTTCCCAATTCTTTGAGTGTATTTATGATCATTCTTCTTAATTCTTTGCCTGAAATTCTGCCTTAACTGCTCCCATTGGCGGCCATTACTATGGGACTAGTGTTTGGGAATAGACATATTTCGCTGAAGTGGTTCCTAACCATCCTAATGCTGAGACCCTTTAATACAGTTTCTCATGTTGTGGTGACCCCAAACCAAACGATTTCTTTGCTATTTCATCACTATAATTTTGCTACATTATGAATAATAGTGTCAATATCTGATATTCAGGGTTTCTGACATGTGACCCTTCTGAAAGGATTGTTTGACCCCCCAAGGGTCACGGTTTCCAGGCTGAGAACTGCTGTGCTGGGGGCTTTTCATGTTACCTGTGGTTTGTCAGTGGGACTTCCACACCTGATGATCAGGGTTGCCAGGTTCCTGAGGGATATACCAATCTCAATTGTCTGGATACCAGCAGTCCTGTCAAACAGCAAAGCGGCAGCAGCAGCAGCCACCGCAAGCAACACCACAGTGATAGTGCCACTCAGCAAAAGCTGGAAGGATTCCGAGGAAGCAGCAGAGCAGCATGAGAAGTTCCCTGCAGCATTTCTCTCTGCAAAAACCAGCAAAAAACGATCCGAAAAAACGATCTCTATTTCAAAGCATAGAGATGCAAAAGAGCATTGTCTCACTGTCGGTGGGCTTCCATTGTCCTCTCTCAGAGTCCACACAAAGATGTTTGCCAGCTAGCAAAAACCACACCCCTCATATGAGGTAGTTTCCAGCTGACAAATATCATGTGCCTTTTACAGGGGCAGTTTTTCTTGTGGAGGAATGGAGGAACACATTCCCACATCCCATATTTGGGATCAAAACAAAAAATATATTCACATGACTCACTGAGTTTCAAAAGAACAAAAAACAGAAATTTCCACATCATATCCCTCTTCTTGGTTTTTTTTTTTTTTTAATGCCTTTTTTTTTTTTTTTACAATATCCACTGCATTTGTATTTGGCATCCTCAGAAAAAGCATTCCACTATCTGTCCTATCCTGGTGAGTCCAAAATTGTATACGTAAATTACTTTCTTATCATATCTTATATCTATCAACCTAAAAGCATCTATCTAGAACTTAAAACATCTTTTTAGACCTAAAACATTGCCTTAGTTCTTAAACAACTAAGCTTAAGTGTACTAAGACTATGACTATCTAGTCTTCAACCCCATCAGAGACTTGAGAAGAAAATGATATTACCTAAGTATGTAGGAAGTGTAGAACTATAAAAATGACAGACAACTGACTGCCTGGACAGTCACCAGAGTTCCTCTGTGCCGTTGCAGCATCCAATCTTCAGCCTGTCGGCCCAGAACATCTGACAGCCTCTGTAAAGCAGAAATTTTGATGGACCTGCCACAGTCTCTGCAAAGTTGGCCAGTCAATGTCCTAGTGTCCTGCTTGTTCAGTTTGGATAGACAACCTGCTATCAGCAGTTGAAGGGCAGCTTTTTCGCCACGTTTGTTTCTTTGGTGCCCATCATCATCTTTAAAGTAGATTACAGGTGCTGCCAGGAGCAGATGTGTCTCTCTGTCAGAGAAGCCTTTTATTATTAAAATATTTTTAAATGCCACACTCTGTAGGTCTGTGAAGTGTCTGAAGTCCACCTATAGTGATGCAACCAAGAGGGAATGGGAGGTTATAAGTCAGACAAAATAAGCCAGCTGATAGATCACTTTTTCACTAAGTGTGTAACATGGTTCCTGTTGCTGCTGTAACATATTCAAAGCCCCAAAGCAATCACATTTATCTTTTGGTTCTGAAGGTCAGCCTAAAATGGCCCTCATGAGGCTAAAACCAAGGTTCTGGCATGCCTGGGTTTCCTGTGGTGCTTCTGGGGGAGCAAAGACAATCATTATCCCAAAATGCACAATCCCTGAGGCCACCTGAGTGTCAGGGAAAAGGCCCTGAAATCTAAAATCCTGACAATCACAATTCTGAAAGATTATAAATCTCAAATGTTGAAATCCTAAAAACCAAAATCCCTAAGACCAGAATCCCAGGCAGAGGAAAGAGCACACAAAGCTGAGTTGTGGGGAAAGATTTAAGTTCTGATAAGAGCAAAATGTAAGCTAAACAGGGGCTGTATGGAGGTGAGTGGTGGAGCATGTTTCCACACTTGCAGGGCCTTGGGTCCACCTTCCAACAACAAACAAAAAAGCATCATCTCTCTGTATTGGCATGCCTTCTTGGCGATCAAATGCTGAGAGTTTTTAGAACGTAGTTAGATGTTACACCGGTTTAGAAAAATGGCAGTAGCAACATCTATGTGGATCATGACCTAACCAACTGTGCTGGATGGTTTTGTGTGTCAACGTGACACAAGTTAGAGTCATCAGAGAGGAAGAAGCCTCAGTTGAGGAAATGCCTCCATGAGATCCAGCTGTAAGGCATTTTTTCAATTAGTGATCAGTGGGAGAGCCCACTGTGGATGGTACCATTCTTGGGCTGGTGGTTCTGGGTTCTATAAGAGCAAGCTGAATAAGCCATGGAAAACAAGCCAGTAAGCAGTGTAAGACCTGGAGTCTCACTGCTCAGGAGCTCAGGATCGCGCCCTTCCCAGGAACTCTCACAGACCACAACTCGATGTAAAAGCAAGAGGTTTTATTGCTATCGCAGTAGGGTCGCCCCTCCAAAGACAGGAGACGACCTTAAACATGCAAAGCACAGGTTTTTTATACCTGAAAATCAGGTCACTTTTGCTCTATAGTTTACAGCTGGTTGTTTCTCACAACAGTTCACCCTACCCTTCAAGAGCTCTCTGCACCTGGCTTCAATTCAAAGCATCACAGTTGTTTTTTCTCATTCCCAGGTGGTCCCTCATTCCCCCCTTTTCTTTTTGCCTCAATTTTAACCCTAAAATTGTAGATCAACCTCAGGGAGAGGTTGATACTGTCTCTGGAGCATCAGGACCTGAACTGCATTTACACGTTCCCTGACCAAGGCGAGTACTGTTTGGAGAGTTTATTGTCCCTGATGAGTTTCAGTTTTAGCGGGTTGCTGGAGGCTTGGACTTGCCAGGTGTCTGCAGGTTGATGAAGAGCAGGCTTGATGTGTGACCCGTGGATCCAAGCTGCGATGCCCTCTACTTTGATGGCAGTTGAGGTGGGGAGCAGGACGTAATAAGGACCCTTGCACCGAGGTTCCAGATTCTGGCTGCGGTGTCGTTGCCCATACCAGATCTCCAACCTGGAACTGATGGGACACCTCCAAGGACGCAGGCGCATATGCACTGCCAACCTTGCTCCAAATTTCTGTCTGAATAAGCTGCAGTCCTTTCAGCCTGGACAAGTCAGAGTTACCACTAGTTATGTCAAGGGGGTCCCCAAGAAGAGTCAGGGGAGCAGGAACCCCATAGAGTAGTTCGAAGGGAGTCAGGCCTAGTAGGAAGGGAGTGTTTCTGACTCTAAAAAGGGCCAAGGGAAGGAGCACTATTCAGTCACCACCCGTCTCCATGGTCAATTTGGTGAGAGTCTCTTTTAGAGTTCTATTCATTCTTTCTACCTGTCCTGAACTTTGGGGTCTATAATCATAATGTAATTTCCAATTGAGCCCCAGAAATCTGGCCACCTCCTGACTTACCTGAGCAACGAAGGCCAGCCCATTGTCTGACCCAATTACCTTTGGAATACCGAACCGAGGAGAAATGTCTTCCAGAATCTTTTTGGCTACGACCAGGGCGGTTTCTTTGTGGGAAAAGCTTCCACCCATCCTTCTGACAGGGTTCACACTCCAGAGTCACTCTCTCAGTCAGGGTGGTGAGGTTTAGTATTCGGTACTGGGATTGGCAGGTAATTCCAGCCAATTTCTTTGCCCCCAAGTGAGTCCACTTATGCATCTGAGTTATTAATTTCTCAGCGTCATCCTGTGGTAGAATGATCTACCTTTGGAGTGGAGTCAATCCATGCCCCCACATCAGTGTCAAATATCCCCTGTTTTTGCCGTATTAGCTTTAAGTCACTTTCTAAGTAGTTTAGTTGTTCTTCTCTGGGCAGCCAAGCAGTCAGTACCACTGGGACAGAGTTTCCTCTAGCGGCTGCTTTAGCCTGCTCAGCCATGTTATTCCCCTTTGATGCTCTGAAAGTTCCCTTCTGATGTCCCGGGCAATGAATAATGCTTACCTTGGCAGGCAGCAACAAGGCATTGAGCAAAGCCAGAATCTCAAGTACCTTTCGCCATCTCTGTTCCTCTGCTAGAACCTGTTTCCTGCAGAGCTGGGCCTTTTTCACCGATGCTCTGTAGCAGAGTTCACGCGGCTCTTGCAACAGCTGGTGGCTTCATCAAATATGGTCCATGTAAGCTGGCCCAAGACCCCTGAGTCCAGGTCTTTCCATTTGAAAGTGAAAATATCTTGGCTGGTAGGGCTAAGTTGAAGACAAAAGAATCCTTGAGGTCCAGGACTGTATACCAAACCCTGTCAGGGGGAAGAGAACTCAACAGGTTATACAGGTTGGGCATGGTAGGATGCAAACCTGTAACCTGTTTAACTTCACTCAAGTCCTGTCCAGGTCGATAGTTGTTGCTCCCAGGCTTCCAAACTGGCAGCAATGGAGTATTCCAGGCAGATTGGCACCTTTTGAGCACCCCTAGGTCAAGGAGCCATTGTATGTGAGGGCGGATCCCCTCATGGGTGTCCTTAGACATCAAATATTGCCGCACCATGATCGGGGTAGCCTGAGGCTTCAGCTCTATCTGAACTGGGTGCTGTCTCTCTGCTTTTCCTAGGCCAGACATTTCAGCCCGTGCCCTGGGATGTCTCTCTAGCCACCAGTCAATGTCTTTTTCCAGACTGACCACCTTTCAAACAGGCGGTATTCATCTTCCAGTTGAATTGTCAGCACCTGAATGGGATCCCCTTTATTGTCTGTCACCTGTGGGCCATCTGGTCTAAAATGATATGAGCCCCCATCTTAGTTAGGATATCTCACCCTAACAGCTGGTACGGGCATGTGGGGACAACTAAGAATGAGTGGGATACCCGGCCCCCTCCAAGGTCCACCGTTCTTCGGGTAGTCCATGAATATTGTTTACATCCAGTGGCTCCTTGGACCCACGATTTTTTCTCTTTTTTAGCTCCTAAGTCTTGTAACAGAACAGAATGCTGGGTGCCAGTGTCCACCAAGAAGTGGACCGGCTTTTTCTTCCTTTTGGACAATCCTTGATCCAGTGTCCTTTCTCCTTGCAATAGGCACACTGATCCCTAGACAGAGGGCCCCTCCGATTGCCAGGAACTCTCTCCCTATCATTATGACTCTCCTGCACTACGGTGGCCAGGATCTTAGTCAACTTTCAGTCTTGCCTCTTATCCCTTTCTCTTTCTCTCACTTCCTGCTCTTTCTGCTTTCTTTCCTCTTTCTCTTCTTCCGTCTCCCAGCTGTAGAAAACCTTTTCTGCTACCTGCACTAAATCCTTCAACGACTTGTCCTGTAAACCCTCTATTTTCTGGAGTTTTCTACAAATATCTCTGGCTGACTGGTCTATGAAGGTTATAGTCGCCATTGCTTTATTCTCATCTGAGGTAGGGTCATAGGGCGTAAACTGGTGGTATGCCTCCATCAGCCGTTCAAGAAAGGTTGGGGAAGATTCATCCGGCCCCTGAACCACATCTGTCTTACCTTCGTCAAATTGGTGGGCTTATTGTGCGGCCCCACGGAGACCCGCCATTAGAGTCTGGTGGTAGACCTTCAGGTGCTCCCTACCTCCAGGTGTGTTGTAATCCCAGTTGGGGCAGGTGAGGGGAAAGCCATTATCAATCTCATTAGGGAGGACGGAAGGCCTCCCATCCATTCCCGGCACAGTCTTTCTCTCCTCAAGGAGAACTCGCCTCCACCCCATTTCGTAGTCAGGAGGGCCTGCAAGAGTTGCTGGCAATCATCCCAAGTGGGCTGGTGTGAGAATAAGACAGATTCAAACAAATCAGTTAGAGCTTGAGGATTTTTGGAAAAGGGGGTTATGGGCCTTCCACTTATTGATTTCCATCGTCATCAGGGGGCCCATAGGCCTGCAAAGGAAGGGCCGTGGAGTCTGGCTGAGCTGCTCAGCGAATCCACGTTCCCACCCATGGATCACTTTCACTTTAGGAATCTGGTGGCAACTGCAGTGGTGCCGAGGGACTAACGGCACCCTGCTGCAGACCTGCTGGGGGATTAGTGGGCGGAAGGTCAAAAAGAAGTCACAGTCTGTCCCATAATAAAGTTGTCCATTAAGAAAGTCAAAGAAGCAACAATGATAGAGACAAAGAGAACATGACAGGCAATTCAGATAAGGATGCCCTTATGGGTGGTACTACAGAATTCTGATTGAGAGGCTGCCTCATGGCAGCCATCTCCGATGAGAAACAGATGGGAGGAGGACCATCATGGACCTGGCCTCCCCAGATGGAGAGGCTGCCTCACGGCGGCTGTCTCCTACAGATGGAAGGAAGACCTTCACAGACCTAGCCTCCCCAGATGGAATCTGGAGCGTCCTCCAGTTCCCAGATACAGAGTGGTATACCAGAAATCAGACTAGTTCCGAGCTCAACCTCCGAGCCCAGTCTGATGAGGGTTGGGAAGGAGCACACTGTTTCCTGGCCAAACACACCAAAAATGTAAGACCTGGAGTCCCACTGCTCAGGATTGCACCCTTCCCAGGAACTCTCACAGACCACAGCTCGATGCAAAAGCAAGAAGTTTTATTGCTATTGCGGTAGGGTTGTCCCTCCAAAAGCAGGAGATGACCCTGAACATGCAAAGCACAGGGTTTTTATAACTGAAAATCAGATCACTTTGCTCTATAGTTTACAACTGGTTGTAGATAGTTTACAGCTGGTTGTTTCTCAGAACAGTTCACCCCGCCCTTCAAGAGCTCTCTGCACCTGGCTTCAATTCAAAGAATCACAGTTGTTTTTTCCTCATTCCCAGGTGGTCCCTCAGCAGCACCTCTCCATGGCTTCTGCATCAATCCCTGCCTCCAGGTTCCTGCCCTGTTTGAGCTCCTGTCCTGACTTTCTTTAGTAATGAACAGCAATGTGGAAGTCTAAGCCAAATAAACACTTTCCTCCCGAACTTGCTTTTTGGCCATGGTGTTTTGTTGAAGCAATAGAAACCCTAACTAAAACAACAATATTACTCTATTCCATGAGTAATAGAACATGTTTGCAGTAATAGACACGAATTCCCTCCTATTTTAGAGGCCCTAAATCCAGGCAGATGGCTGACTGTTGTCCCCCAGAATATAAATGCCACTATTGAACCATTAGAGCTATCTTGCCTTTCTGTTCTGATTAGTACAGCTGGGGAGGACTGGTGATAGCTTTTCTCCCTTGGAGGATTGAATGGCCTCTTCCAGTTCTATGACAGCTAGTCCTCAGGAGGGAGTCTTCCTGGTCACTTCCAGCTGAATTCCTGCAGTTCCTCTGTCCATGAAGCCAGTGAAGGTACTGACTAGTATTCTTAAGAGTGGATTTCATACCATAGGATTTCAAAATGTGCAGCATGATGTGAAGTTATTCTTTGAGGAGAGCCATAGCCTGAACAACAACAACAACAACAAAAAGCAGAGCGAATGTTCTCCCGGTGGGGGCCTTCAAACTGCAATTAGTGAGGCATGCTCCCATGGGTTCCTCCGCATGGCAGGTCTAGAGCTGGATAGACTTTCAGATGTCAAGTGCTTTTTCTTTTTAAGTTCATTTGTTTGTGTTTCATCTTAGCAATTTTCCATAGCCTTTTAAACTGCTGTAATTTTTGTGTATAATTTCCTGTGCTGTGTATTTCATCTTCACATCATTTTCAATTTATTCTAGATGTATAAGCTGTTCAAAGACTTCTGATTTGTTTTATGTGGGTTTATAGATGTGACCCCGTGACTGTGCATTTTCACAACATTTTCTTTGTGTGCAAACACTTTCAAGCTTCTCTTAAAAAACAAGCATTATCTCTGTATTTTTGCATTCATGAAGGAAATGTTTGCCTCTCTCTCAGCTCTTTGGGAGTGGTGATTACTTTCAGATTTTGGTCAATTTTATCAAAGGATAGGCTACTTCTCATGGTGTTTTAGATGATAACAGTTATAAAGTCTAGTACATACACCTACCCAATACAATGACTGGGTTTTTTGTTTGTTTGTTTGTTTTGTTTTGTTTTGTTTATTTGCTTATTTCTTTGTGAATATAGTTCAACTGCTCAAAATTGCTACACTCCTGTGAACGATGCTAGGATTTCTGCTCTTGCTTATAATAGTATGTTCCCTGTTTCTTGAGTACCTCCTTCAGAGAGTCAACCCACGCCTGCTTCCTGAGGACCACCCCAAGCAGCCAGCCTCACCCCTATGTCTTGAGATCTACACAACCAGGGCACCCTCCTAGACTCCTGAGGATCGACACTGAGAACTTTCTAGCTCTACAGATGCTCTAGCTCTACAGACCTATGCTCAAAGGCCACACCAGCCTTGCCTGAGCCAGGAACGCTTCTGCCACCCCATTGTCAAATCAACACTGAGTGGCCCCAAGACTGAACTACTAGATGAACCATAATATTATAAGTGGTGATAACAGAAAACAGGTACTAAAATGGCCACTCACCAAACATGGGGCAGAGATCTATTCCAGAAAGCACGCACTACCAGTGACCTATCTCCAGTTACCTACAGCCCATCACAAAAAGCACAAAAAAACATGCATAGCCAATACAATGTGCCTTTTCAAAAATGTATTCTCCCATAAAAATATTCCCTGAAAAAAAGTGACTTAGATAACATGCAAGACAATGATCTCAAAATTACTATCATAAAAAATGTTCAAGAAACTCAGAGAACCTGAATAAATACCAAAATGGAGACTGTAGAAAATACAAACCATTGAATAAAATAAAACAGGACAATACATGCAGACAGAATTTACTAAGAAGGTAGAATTTGTTTTAAAAGTCAAACTGAAATAAAATTTTAAATGAAAATTTCAGCAAATGAAATAAAAAGCTCACTGGAAAGTTACATCAAAAAGATGGAATAAATGGAGTAGAAAATATCAGGGCTTGAAAACAAGTTAGTGAAACTGGATCACTCAACCAAAGAAAATGTAAAACCTTAAAAATGAAAACAAAATATGAATGATACATGCAGAAACACTAGGAAATTATTAATGCATCAAATTTATGATTAATAGTTAAAAGCAATAAATAGAAGAAACACAGGTTGAATGCACAGAAAATACTTTCAACAAGATTATATATAGAAGGAAAGTTCCAAGGTATAAGAGGCAACAAGATAAGACATGGCCATGAAAAGAAAATCACCCACAAGGTACTATATTCAAAACACTCAAAATAGATTCAAAATAGAAAGGATGTTGAAAGCCGCAAGAAAGAAAGGCAAAGGCAAGCCTAGAGAATAACCACCAATTTTTCACTGGAGACTTTAAATGCCAGATGAGCTTGGACTGGTGTTCTTCAAGTTATGAGAGACCAGAGATTCCAGGCCAGACCATTATACACAGAAAAATTATCAGTCATAATTGGACGAGAAAGAAAAATATTCTATAATAAAATCAGATTGAAGGAATTTATGAGCTCTAAATGGGTTCTATGGAGGATACTGCAAGGAATTGTTTGACATAAAAAGTTTAACCACAGCCAAGATGTCAATAAAAAGACTTCTTTTGATGAACTGTAAAATTGTTTAAGAAAACAACACACACACACACACACAAAAAAAAAAAAAAAAAAAACAGTGCCAGGAATTGGTGCACATTGTTCAATATTAACTCTTAAAGTTAATGGCCTATTTTACCCAATAAAGTGACAAAGACTACCAGATTGGATTGAAAAAAATAGGTTCTATCTCTTTGTTTCCTCCAAGAAACATATCTCACCATCAATGACAAATATAACCTTGGAATAAAAGAATAAAAACATATAATCAATGCAAATTAAGCTAAGAGACAGTCAGCCATAGTTATTCTAATATCTGACAGAATTAAATTCAAATCAAACAAGTCAACAGAAATAAGAAAGTTCACTTTATACTCATTAAAGTAAAAATCATCATTAGTAAAGTAAAAAAAAATCATTAGTGAATAAATATTTGAAATTGTAATTTCTAAACAGTGAATAAATATTACCCAGAATAAACAGTACCCAGTTTCATAAAAAATCTAAAACCACAGATTAATCCCAACATAGTAATAGTGTGTGGCTTGAATACCCAACTCTCACCAAAAGACAGGTCATTTAGACAAAAACTAAACAGAAGCATTGTAATTAAATAACACCATTAGTTAAATGGTCCTAACAGACATCTACAAAACATTCCATTCAAACATGAAAAGATATGCAATTGTCTCAGCAGCCCATGAAAATGTCTCCAAAATCAACTATATTATTAGGACACAATGCTGGGTTATTTAATTTGTTGGTGTTTAATTTCTTGAGTTCTTCATATATTCTGGATATTAGCCCTCTCACACATGTACGGTTGGTAAAGATCTTTTCCTAGTCTGCAGGCTATCATTTTGTTCTGTTGACCATGTCCTTTGCATTATATAAGCTTTTTAGTTTCAGAAGATCCCATTTATTGATTGTTGATCTTAGAGCCTGAGCTCTTGGTCTTATGTCCAGGAAGTTATCTCCTGTGCCAATGAGTTCAATGACCATACATAGAGAGGACCTAGACCCCCTGCTCAGATGTAGCCCATAGACCACTCAGTCTCTATGTAGATTCCCTAGTAAGAGAAGAGACAGTCTCTGACATAAACTCGGTTGCCTGCTCCTTGATTACTTCTCCTTGGTGGGGTGGCCTAGCCAGCCCACAGAGGAAAATGATCCAGGCAGTCCTGATGGGACCTGATAGGCTAAGATTAGACATTAGGGGAGGAGGACTTCCCCTATCAGTGGACTAGGGATGAGGGATAGGGAAGGAAGACAGAGGGAGGCCAGGACCAGGAGGAGATGAGGGAGGGGGCTACACTTGGGATACAAAGTGAATAAATTGTAAATAATAATAATGATGATAATTTTTAAAAGAACACAGAGTCAACATATATGAAAGAATTACAGTCACATCCTACATTATACCTAACCACAATATAAAAAGCTGGATATCAACAGAAACAGAAAGTACACAAACTCATGGAACTAAACAACACACTACTGAACAGTAATTGGGTCAAGAAAACAATAAAAGAAGAAAGTCTAAAATGTCTATACCTGAATGAAAATAAAATGTAACATACCAAAAAATGTTTGTGATACAAAGAAGACAGTCCTAAAAAGAAAGTTCATAGCACTAACTTCCTACATTAAAAAAGGAGAGAGAGAAAAAAAAAACTCTAATTAATAATTTGATGCACCTTAAAGTCTTGGAAAGAAAAAACAAACACCACTTAAAAGCAGTAGCTGGGAAGAGATAATCAATGGATTAGAATCAGAAACAAAACAAAGAATCAATGAAATGAAGAGCTGATTCCCTGAGATGAACAAGATTATCAAACTTATTCAAGTTAACCAAAAGAAAGAGTGAGAAGACCAATGTTAAATGATAAATGAAACAGGGAATATTAAAATCTATATTTGATTATACTGGTGAATCTAGAAGAAGTAGGTGAATTTAATGACTACCACAGTTAAAATTAATTCAGGATGAAGTAAATAATTTAGACAGACCCATCACAACAAACAAAATAAAAGTAGTAACTTAAAATATCCCAGCATTAAAAATCCCAGGGTCAGATGAATTCAGTACAGAGTACTACCAAACCATCAGAGAACTAATACCAATACTTACCAAATTATTCTGTAAAATACGAAGGAAGGAACACTTCCAATGTCTTTCTGCAAAGCTAGTATTGCTATAATATCAAAACCAGATAAAGACTTAAAGGAAATACAAATTTGCTACATGCCCAAAGCCATGGACTATTTAACAAAGGACAGCTCCAGGCTTGGGACACAGGACCCCCAGTTGTTGATCAGATGAGTCAAGGAGACTCCCAAAATATATGGGCTCCTGCCGCTGTCCTTGGTTGCCTCCCAGAAGTTGAAGATAAGAGCCTATTGCTGACATCACACACTTCTGACACAGGAGATGGAGGAACTAAGATAAGGCTCACCTGGAAGCCTCCTTCCTGGGACATATAATCCAAAGATGCTGTTCAAGGTGCTAAGAGAGACTATCAACCAGTATCTCCACCGAGCTGTAAAGCACAGAAGCCACAATGAGGAGCAACGCCAGATGTCCCGAAGGGTGTAAGAGTGGCATTTGTATCCTGGTGGTAGCCAAAATTTTGCTAATTGAGCTTAAGTCCCCTCAGTAAGAGGGAAATCATGCCTGGTACTGAACCTAGCCTATTACCTGGGGCTGGTGAGGTCATGGACCTTAGAGAACCATTTAGGTCATAACGGGGCTTTGGCTTCTTCTTTCCCTATCAGCACCCCCTTTGTCTTCTCTGGCCTTATGCTCTAGCTAAGACCTCAAGCTCTATATTGCACGGGAGTGGACGTCCTTGGCTTAGCACTGACAATGCTTTGAGTTTTTCTCCATTTAGTGTGATGCTGGCTGTGAGCATGTTGTATGTAACCTTTATCACATACGACGTATGTCCCCTGAGGCCCTAGATTCTCTAGGGCTTGTATCATGACCTAAACCAGCATAATTTCTACCTGTACTGCTTATCCTTATTACCACAGCTAAGCGTAGCTATCACCCTTCATCAAAGAAGCTTCGTTTGCAGCACATAGAAACCATTACAGCAATCCACTACTGGTCACAATGCAGAGAGCAAATGACAGTGGGGTACCCAACCATAACTGATGCATCTACAATGCATCTCCTACACCTCCGACTTAGAGAACACTGTGGAAGATAGAAAGGAAGAGGTTGAGAGCCAAAGGACCAGAACACCTGCTGTGAGACAGTATTTTCTGTATATGACAGGGGAGCTATAGCCAAAACATCTCAAAAGTTTAGTTGCTTTGTATTTCTTGTGCTTTTTCTTTGGCTCTTGTTTGTTTTTATTTACCTTGTTTTAATATTATTTTAGGTGCCTGTTTGCATTTTAATGAGAGAGAGAGAGAGAGAGAAAGAAAGAAAGAAAGAAAGAAAGAAAGAAAGAAAGAAAGAAAGAAAGAAAGAAAGAAAGAAAGAAAGAGTATGGATTTGGGTGAGCAAAGTTGGGGGTGCCCAGGAGGCACTGGGGGGAGAAAAGTATAATCAGAATACATTGTATGGAAAAAAAATCTATTTTTCATTTTTAAAAAATTAAAAATATATATATATGGTTGCCTAAACAAGACCTCACAATAACAATACTGGTTGACATTCTAGTACGCCTGGAGAAATCCTACAAGGTCTTATCCCTAAGTGGGGAGCTACAAGCAACTGATGATGATGGAAAGAGGAAGAATTCGTCTTCTCTACAGGAAATCCCCCTGACAGGTTATGGCCAACCCTAGACACTTTCCTGTAAGATCAACACGTGTGTGAGTGTGCACACATGTAAAGATTTTAAAAGAGGCCATACATCTGAAAGGTTAGGAGGACCATGGGAGGGGTGACAAGAGAGGGAGGGTGGGAACGGTGCAGATACAGTTCTCATGTATGTAAAACATGAAGTGGGGTGAGAAAGAGAGGTGGGGCGGGGTCAGGAAGATGATAGGAGGGAAAAGTTGGGGTGAACATAACCAAATTACACACTATGGAAATTTCAAACACCTAATAAAATTATATACCAATTTCATTGGTAAACATAGATGCAAAAAATTCTCAATAAAATAGCTGCAAATGAAATTCAAAAGCTCATCAAAAATATCATCCACAATAATGAAGTTGGCTTCATCGCTGAGATTTAAGGCTAAATTGCTGAACATACAATAAAAGTAACCCACAACATAGACTCAAGGACAAAAACAAGACAATAGTCTCATTAGATACAGAGAGACCTTTGGCAAAATTTAACACCCTTTCATGATACAAGTCCTAGAGAATCTAGGCCTCAGGGGACATACGTCATACATGATAAAGGTGATATACAAGCTCACAGCCAGCATCACACTAAATGGAGAAAAACTCAAAGCATTGTCAGTGCTAAGCCAAGGACGTCCACTCCCGTGCAATATAGAGCTTGAGGTCTTAGCTAGAGCATAAGGCCAGAGAAGACAAAGGGGGTGCTGATAGGAAAAGAAGAAGCCAAAGCCTCGTTATGTATATTGAATGCATAAAAGACCCTGAGAATTCCGCCAGTGGACTCCTACAGATGATAAACACATTCAGCAGAGCAGCAGAATATGAAATTAACAAACAAAAAAACAATTCCTTCTTACATACCAGTAACAAACATACTGAGAAAGAAATCATGGAAACAATTTCATTCACAAGAGCTTGAAAAAAAAGTAATGAAATAAATCTAATCAGGGAAGTGAAAGACTTATGCAACAAAAATTTTAAGGCACCAGAAAATGGACAGGCCTCACATACACAGGAATTGGTAATATTAATACTGGGAAATCAGCCATCTTGCCAAAAGCAATCAACAGATTCAGCACAATCTCCATCAAAATTCCAATGCAATTCTTCACAGAAACTGAAAAAAAAAAATATTAACCTCAATCTTGCCTGCAACCCTTATAATGGACTTTAACATCAGCCCCCAAGGGACTGGAGTACAATCAGCTTCGTGAGGGAGGACAGACACATTTTTTCTACCACGTCACCTCACAGTATTTTGGTCTCAGTTCTGACACATAATTGTGTTTTGGTTTGTTTTGGTTTGGTTTGGTTTTTTGCTTCAAATTGGTCTGTCTTGCTTCCTATATTATTCCTGATGTTTATAAGGGTTTGTGTTTTATTCTAGTGGCTAATTTGAAATGGTTTAAAGTATTTGATTTTTTTTATTAGTCACCATCACCTTTGTGCTTATATTCCCACATGTTTCACTATGAGTGAAGGTTATCGCCTTGAATTCCTCATTCCAGGGCCATGTATTTTCCTTACCTCCTTGTTGGTGAGCTTGGATGTGTGAACTGATGAAATGAAATCTTCGTGGGTGGGGTGTGAGAAGTCTGAAGTGTGCTTTTGCTTGGGTTCATCTCCTAGGTCCACGGCTCGTGCTGGCAGAGGGCCTTCCTCTGCATGGCTGTTGCCCTTGCGCCTGGGTTAGGACTAATGAGAGCAGATATCTGAGCTCAGCCCGAAGTTAACCGCCAGCTCCAGATGGTCTGCAGCCTAGGGCAAAGGTCCCGACGGCTCCACTTTGAATGAGCCCAAACCTACAGCAGATGGGTCAGGATAAGAATGAGTGCTCTGAGTTTGGCTGTTACACCGCAAAAGCCAGCTGCTGTTTTTGTGTGCCTACTTTTAGTCAATTCTAAATACATTTTACACCCAGCTATGACATGAAAGAAACATTTTTTCCTATTTTCTTTACATTTTCCTTTCCTGGTCTTCGTAAGTTTCATTGTGTCTGTAGTTTTGCATCAGGTTACATTTACAGTCAACTGTGCCAACTAAATAATCACATTATTATTAGTCTTCATCAAAGAGGGCTGTCTAATGCTCACTTGGAGTCCCCGCACAGAGTTTCCTTAACATCTTGGTTGGCTAAAGTTTGCTGTTTTTATTTTCCTACAAGGGGACTCAAGAAACAAACCCTTAAGCTCTTGTGTGTTTGAAATTGTCTTTCTGTAGCTTTTCTATGTAAGGAGGTTTTGTTGTTGTTACTTTTTGTTTTGTTTTGACTATTTGTTTAAAAACTATTGGTTTGTGTTCATTTTCCTTAGATGTTGTTTAACTGTTATCTACTGTCACCAGAAATTAAATGGCCTTGATAAATCGAAAGTCAAAGACCAAAAGAAACAAGTGTCTTTTGCTTTACAGAAGCTTTTCAGTTTCATGAAGTCCCATTTATTGATTGTTGCTCTGAGAGCCTGTGCTGTTGGCGTTCTGTTCAGGAAATTGTCTCCTGTGCCAATGAGTTCTAGGCTCTTCCCCACTTTTTCTTCTAATCAATTTAGAGTATCTGGTTTTATGTTGAGGTCTTTGATCCACTTGGACTTGAGATTTGTGCAGGGTAATAAATATGGATCTATTTTCATTTTTTTGCATGTAGACATCCAGTTAGATCAGCACCATTTGTTGAAGATGCTGTCTTTTTTCCATTGAATGGTTTTGACTTCTTTGTCAAAAATCAAGTATTCATAGGTGTGTGGGTTTATTTCTGGGTCTTCTATTAGGTTCCATTGATCCACCAGTCTGTTTCTATGCCAGTACCATGCAGTTTTTATTACTATTGCTCTGTAGTACAGCTCGAGGTCGAGGATGGAGATACCTCCAGATGATCTGTTGTTGTATAGAATCATTTTGGGGATTCTGGGTTTTTAGTTTCTCCTTATGAAGCTGAGAATCTTTCTTTCAAGGTCTGTAAAGAATTGTGTTGATATTTTGATGGGAATTGTGTTGAATCTGTAGATTGCTTTTGGCAGGATGGCCAACCAAGGATCATGTATGGATATAATCTAGAACCCCTGCTTGGATATAGCCCATGGTAGCTCAGTAACCAAGTGTGTTCTCCCTAGTAAGGGGAACAGGGACTATTTCTGACATGAGCTCAATGGTAGGCTCTTTGACCTTTCCACCTCCAAGGGAGTTGCAGCCCTGCTAGGCCACAGAGGACGACTTTGCAGTCAGAAGATACCTGATAAACCAGGGTCAGATAAAAGGGGAGGAAGTCCTCCTCAATCAGTGGACTTGGAAAGGGGCAGGGGGAAGATGAGAAAGAGAGGATGGGATTGGGAAGGAATGAGGGAGCGGGATACAGCTGGGATACAGTTAATAAAATGTAAATAATAATAAAAATTTAAAAATTAAAAAAAGAAACAAGTGTTCCCACATATGAGAAAGCAGCAGGAGTCTTTCTATATGACACACATGGCTTCGCTAGTCACACCTCATTGCTAATCAGCACAGGCCTTTCTTATATACAAGATGTGTTTGAGCAGTAGGTGGAGTCACCTGTAACTTCAGGAAGGTGTTTTTTATTGTTTCTTTTTATTTGCTTGTTTGCTATATTCTTTGGGGCATCCAGTTATTCTTGGTATCTAGCCCAGGCTTTGGACATGCCAGGAAATTGCTCTATCACTGAACTATGCCCATGCCCCTAGTGTGTGCATATTTG
This sequence comes from Psammomys obesus, assembly GCF_907164565.1. Lineage (NCBI taxonomy): Eukaryota > Metazoa > Chordata > Mammalia > Rodentia > Muridae > Psammomys > Psammomys obesus. Next base: position 4,228,391 of record NW_026596225.1, on the reverse strand, counting down.
GCATACCAATAACTGTAATCTGTAATCTGACGCTTCTTTTATCTACCTTTTATTTGTTTAGTCTTCCCATCCCGTATCTGTGGACTTCATGGACTCCCACATGTGTTTTCTGGTATTCTTGTTTGTAGGATGGTTTAATATTCTTTTCTCTGACTTTTATCTCACCTTGCTCTGTCTTTGGCCTTGCAGCTTCGCCTCTGAGTGGCTTCACATTGAGAGTTCATGGATGCTGATGTTTCCTTACATATTTAGCCTGCAATAGAATGTTCATTTGTATTTTTAATCTGTCCCATGCCTATTTTAATACTAAGTGTTCTTCACTGAGAAGATCTGCTGTTTCTTCCCCCTTTTCATCCCTGTAGTTTCTTGGCACATTCTGGCACAGTATTTTCCCATTGCCTATCATGTGATACATCCCATTTTTGTCACAGCCCACATGCACTGGCTCTCGGAGTCAAGAGTCTTATGAGACTGATGTGGATGCAGAGGCTACATATTGTCATTCATCTGACTCAGAGGTTGACTTTTTACTTGCTATAACTTAGGCCATTACTTCTATAAACAGTTTTAACATGCCTCCCTGTGAGACCTGGTATGAGAAGCATAGTGTAGCTCTGCCCTTCTATACCTGCTGTGGTGTGTCATACAGTGATACCCTTACCATGGTAGAATGGGTGACTGGTGATGGTGGTGCCCTACTCCTTGACGTAAGACTCAACTATGCACCTTCCTTCAGCTAGGGAGCTATCAGTGGGCCTGCTCTGGTCAGCAGCATGAGCTGTGCTTATGCTGTTCAGTTTACTCTTGATTCTTGCTTTTCATCATGATAAGAACAAGCCTTGAGCAGCCATTGCTTTAAAGAAGTTTAGATCCACATAGAGCTAACCATCACCAAAACCCTCAGTCTGTAGTCTAATTAAATTGAGAACAACCTAGAGAGGTCAATTCCCACCACCTGCATGGCACAAAGCAGGAAATGTTGAGCTGATTGGCATGCAGATGTTTGCTAGGTAGCGAGAGCCGACAGATACTTCCGGATTCTCACTTCTCAACCTAACCAAGTCTAGGGCAAGAGGACTTTATCTACCATTCTGCATACTCTATTTTCTTAATCTCTTTTCAGTCAAAGAAAATGGTGCTTTCCCTCCAGACCCAATATCTTACTGCGTTCTCTCTACTCCTGGATGCTTCTTTCACACAGCTTCTGTGTTGAGGGTCCTTACAATATACTCTTCCACCTGTCTCCTAGCTTCGCTGAAGAAGTTTGAAATTTTACTTCAGGCTCTTTTTATTTCTTTGAGTGGCTTCAAAAGAGACTGACAGAATACTATCTATGTTCAAGTGGATATTCGCCTTCCTTCTAGAATAAAAAGGTAGTACCAAGACTCAAAACAGCACAGGCTTTGAAATCAGATAGACTTGGATCAAGTTCTGGTCTAGCACCAGCACAATGTGTGAATTTGGAAGACATGCTTTGATCCTTCCAAGCCTTGGTATGTTCCCTCAGTTTATAAAGATCTGGCAACATTTGTCTCAAAGAATCATAGGAAAGAACATCTTAAGAAATTTGGTGTGAAAACGTGGACAAGTTTCCAAGAGCACAAGTAATAATTATAATGCTGTGTGATAATGCTTTCATTGTGCTGCTGGAGATGGTCAAGGAACAAAATGTCTAGGCAGAGGGGTTGAAGCGTGAGGGTGAGGAGGTGAGAAGGGCTCAGATTATGTCTCCCAGTCTGAAATCTGTGCTGGAGAGTAACAGTTACTGATTCTTTCCGACCTCATTTCTAACATTTGGTTTCACTTCTCTGCATTTGCATTTTCTTGCCTCACAGTCTCCCATGCCCTTGGTGCTAGAGTGGTTCAAGTCAAGCCCGTTAGTACCACCTGGTTGCCTGAGGTGGTACTAACCTCGTCCACTGGTTTGCTGATGAAGGAATGGCTCGCTTAGCACCAAGGAGATGGTAGATGTCCACAGGCAATTTCAGGAAGGCAAGAGTTTAGTCTTCTGAGGTGTGTAAGAAGTGCCATCTGCTTCATGTCTCAGAAGGTTCTGGCAATCACCTCACAGCTAACAGGAAAAGGGAAATGGTCTTAGAGTGGGGCTGTCAGAGCAGAGAGAAAACACTAAGGAAAAAAATGCCCTGATGCTTGGTGATCACTGAGCAGCTCTAGCAAACCAGCAATGGGGTCCTCCAGCCTGTGCATGAGCCCATTAACCTGTCTTGTGAATCACATAAGCCCAGCTGAGTTCAGTTTTGCTGTTGCTACCTGGAGTTGAGTGGATCCTGCCACATTACCAGACACCAAAGCTTCTATATTAGTCCATTTCCTGTTAGTTAATAAACTTCCTGAAACGGGATATTTTCACAAATAAAGAGTGCTCAAGTGTTGGTCCTCCTGCCAAGGGTTCTCCTGTGGGTGAGGACGGGGCTGAGGAGGAGGGTGAGAGGCGCGGAGTCACCACACAGACACCAGGAGTGGGTGACGGCCTCCAAGGGCCCTCAGACACAGGCTTGTTTATTCTGGAAGAGGAAGCATGTTATATAGTTTTGGGCCACCAACCAGGTTCCTCCACACCATCTCCAAGCCTGCTGTTGGTTGTTCGTCTCTGGGCAGACTCTTCAAAGTCAGGTCATATACTCTCCGCCCACCACTTCCATAGTCACGTCAGCGGAAGCTGCCCCAGGGTGTGAGCCCCATTGGTCCCTTGCTGGGAATACCCACAGCTAGGGAGAGGCCTCAGTGGGCAAAGTACGTGCCACACAGACATGAGGGCCTGAGCTGAGGTCCCGGCATCACCTGTAACCCCAGTATGGAAGGGTGAGGACAGGCAGGTCCCAAGGGCTCACCAGCCAGCCAGTCTAGCCATCTGGGCCAGGTCCAGGCCAGTGAGAGATTTTGTTCTTCACCCGCAGTGGAAGTAGATGGAACTGAAGGGCATCATTCAATGTTCTCTGATTTCCACACACGTGCACCTATATAAACACACACACACACACACACACACACACACACACACCTCTATGCCAGTCACCAGGGGCCTCAGGGGAATTAGCAGCTTCACACATGTGAAAGGAGCAAACACGCAGCTGAGGCAAGACATCCAGGAACTTGACCTGGCTAACCAAGACTGAGCTCACTGGCTCCGCCTTCAGGGTTCTGTCAGTTATGGCCGACGGGCACAGATCACCACTGTGGCAGAGTACCTACTGAATTGAGAGGACAGGAAATGTCCCTTTCTGGAAGCCCAGCCTGCCAGGGCTGTGCTTTGAGCTTTGTATATTTGAAAGGACGCATAGCTAAGTACACACTCTCTGGAGCCAGCCATCTGAACATAAACCGAGCCTGCCCTTCTTGCTGGAGGTCTTCATCAAGCCCCGTAGACCCTCAGTGTCTGTAACTGGGAGCTCTAACACCACCGACCTTGTTGGAGCGTGGCAAAGTGCTGCAGGTAACTGGCTTAATACAATTCCCAGCATTCAGAGCTTCCTTTCTCTTTAAGAATCCTCATTCAGAAGAGCAAACAGAATAGACATTGGAAGTAGGAGAAGACAAGGAACAGAACAGAAGTCTTCCACAGGGGACCTCTGAAAGACTCTGCCCAGCAGGGTATTGAAGCAGATGTTGAGACTCATAGCCAAACTCTGGGCAGAGCGCAGGGAATCTTAAGGAAGAAGAATGAAATAGAAAGACCTGGAGGGGACAGGAGCTCCACAAGGAGACCAACAGAGCCAATAAATCTGGGCCCAGGGAAACCTGTAGAGATCGATGAATCAACCAAGGACCATGCATGGATAGGACCTAAACCCCTGTTCAGATGTAGCCCATGGACAGCTCAATCTCCATGTGGGCTTCCTAGCAAGGGGTGCAGGCACTGTCACTGGCATGAACTCGGTGGCTGGCTCTTTGATCACCTCCCCCTGGTGAGGTGGCCTTACTAGGCCACACAGAAAGAAGATCCAGGCAGTCCTGGTGAGACCTGATAGGCTAAGGTCAGATAGAAGGAGGAGAGATCCCCTATCAGTGGGCTTGGGGAGGGAGAAAGGAGGAGAAATGGGAGGAAGGGTGGGCCCAGGAGGAGATGAGGGAGCAGGCTATAGCTGGGGTTCAAAGTTAATAAATTGTAATAAATAATAAATAATAATAGCAATAATAATAAATGGAATTAACTGTAATTGTTATCTTTTTTTAAAAAAATCCTCTCATCACTGTGAAATAAAGGTTTTCGTCTTCTGGGGTGAGCACTAGGACTCAGAGTAGTAAAATGACTCCTGTGGGGAAGTGGTTTCGGGAGCTGAGCAAAGTCAGTCAGGCTGGAGTTCTCCCTGCTCCCTCGCTCACCTCCTGTGAAGCTGTGGTGCTAACACTCAAGATTCATATCCGGATGGACAACACAAGAAGAGAATGAAAAGTTCTATCATTACAGGCCAAGACAGCTGGGCCACCGGCAACCGGAAACAACAGCCTGGCCATGCCCAGTTCTGCTTTTGACATTGGGTTCCATCTGTCGGTCCCGCTGCCCACCCCTCTGTCATCTGTCCACTTGTTCACCACTCACCAGTGAATATTTGCCTTTCTGACCAAATGCCACAATCTTTATAATGATGGCACATTGGCTGCCAGAGGATCGTAACAGGGCTTAGCACAAATGTGTGTCCTTCAGCTTTGCAACCCAGAACACATTTACCATTTACCTCCTGTGCCCAACCCTTCCCAAAGAAAAATAATTAGTCAGGAAACCTTTTTTTCAATTTCCAAAACAAAGGATTTGCTGTCACTGGTTTAATATATATACATTTTTCTTAGATTTTAAACAAAACAGTTCCAACCTCTTATCCAACTCCCCATGGTCTAAATGTTGTTATCCTTCCCCACAATTCTGAACAGGGGGGTGATTGAATGACTGGGGCTCGTGAAATTAGCATCCTTTTGAGAGAAGTCCCTTCCACATGTGTCTCTTGCTACGTGAGTACATAACAAGAAAGCACAGTGAACCAGGAATTGAGCCTCCGTCAGACCCATGTCTTCTGGCCCCTTACCACCTATTTCCCAGCCTCCGGGTTGTGGGAAACAAATTTCTGTTGTCTGTTTATCTAGTATACATTTCACTATAGTAGCCCAAATGGACCAGCATAGTCTCCATCAAGAGGGCGTCTCTCTTCCATGTCAGGGGGCACGATGGATCTGCAGGGCATCCATGCAGTCTAAGGAGACAGAGGAGGTGGGCACCATCAAAAGGTTTAGGACGCAAATAGTTCTGCCTGAGCCAGTTGTAAACATAGGCAATCAGGCACCTAGCTTTTATGACAAGTCAGGCCACGCTGCTCAGTCTTCGAGCATTACCATGTTGAGGCTGCATCAATCTCTGTGTGCAGAGTAAGGACAGAAGCAGTCTTCCTTTGTGTCTCTCTGAGCCGATGCAGCTGCGCCAAACCTCTGCCTTACATCATGAAGCTCACTGGGGACACAATTCTTCCAGCACCCACCACCACGCCACCATGAGTCAGCCATGCTCTGAATTCTGTGTTAGAAAGAATCCAGCTAGCAGCCCATGGATTCCACCCAGAACTCCGCCTGCTCAACTCCTGGACAGCTTTTACAAGGGAGCTGGATGGGTCACAGCGTCAGGGTCAATGGTGCCTCGTGGACCAAGAGGATCACCCCACCTGCAGAACCTCAGCTTGGCCTCTTCCCTCATCCTTATCCAGAGGAATTTTGCCCTTTCCTGGGCCTCAGTCCCATCTGCTTCCCGATGCCTGGAGTATTTATGGGCAGGATGCCCACACTTTTGCCCTGTATCTGCCTGGAGACTGGTGTAGCAAATTTCCTGCTACCTGGAACACATCACAACATAATTTCACACCCTAATTTCATGCCACATTATTTTCTGGGACCCTGAATCATAGGGAGACAGAGGTTGGAGAGGGGATCCATGGGATGTGAGGACATTTCAAAGGCCGTCCTGACTGAAATAAAAGCGCCAATACATGTCAGCTCTCTTCCCTGTACTTCACACAACTTTCTTTTCCTTGAAACTCAAACTTCTCTTCTAATTGCCCTTGGTTCCAATGTCACGGTCTCTAGCCCATCCCCCATTACTGATCCTCCATGCCTGGTTCCTCCTACATCCCTTTTGTTCGCACTAAAGACGGCTTTTCTTTTCACCTGTTTAAGTCTTGCTGCCTCCTACGCTGATGAATTCAGCTAGACTTAAAAAGAGGGCGCTTCCTCCATAAAACCCCAATTAATCAATCATCCAAGACTGAGCAATTTGGTGCGATGGTATTTAGTGGGAAGAGCAGTTCCATTGCTGTCAGCTCTGGGATGTGACATGAACAGCAGAAAGACCGAGGAGAAGTAAATTCACCTTTTTGTATCTCGGTTTGCTCACTCATTGTACCTTAATTCTTAAGACTGAAAGAATGAAAACTAGTCCCAGAATGTCCTCAGGGCAAAGCCTGATGACCAGATGAATGCCGACACAAGTGAAGGGTGTCTGTACAAGACAGGCCAGGCTCTTAGTCTGTTCGTACAGGCTAGCATATCTTTAGGTCCAAACTATCGACAATAATAGCAAAAGAAGAAAGTAATACACACTTTATCAACACAGCACCCCACTGCAAAGGTAAACAGGCACATACAAAGAATGTCCAAACCGTTCACTTCCCAGGCCTTCCTGCTAACTATGGGCAGAAAATTAGTGCTGGCTGCTGCCTGGCTGTCTCCTGGCAGGTGCGTTGTCTTTATGGTCAGGACTGGCCCAGGTGTAATGCCTTGGTCTAACATTGTTTACATTTATTCCTAAAACACTGTGGAACACTGGTGTCAAGGGACTAAATTCAACCTTGAAAGCAGTGCGGTCACACAGCAGCCTTTCCTGGTGGTTGCTCTTTGACATAAACACACTCCATTCCCAGCACTTCCAGGATGCTGCCTGTAGGGGATGGAAGGCCAGATGGACATTACAGGGTTCAACTCCCTGACCCCATTCAACACCACAGGACTTGACCTTTTGTTCTATCTGGCTAAGAAACAGATCATGGAGCCAAGAGAAGCACACTTTGTCATGTGTATGGATTTGATTTGTTTCTCGTTGCTTTCCTCTTTCCAAACCTTTTGTTCTACCTTTTCTACCTTCATTCTATTTCTTGTCAGATGCAAAAATGTCTCTCCCTCGATACACTGAAGCTTTACATTCTGGCTTGTGTAGTTTTTATTGTCTGTATCAGACATACAGAAAACTATGGTTTTCTAGCAACATTTCCTACATTTTGTTACGCACCATCAACCACCCCTTTGGCCCTCTATCTACCACTCTCACTCATCCCTCATGCTCTTAAACAGAAAAAAAAAGAAAGAAAGAAAGAAAGAAAACAGACTGTGAGCAGTAGTTCATTGTTTCAAAAGAAAACCAACAGGTCATATTTGGCGTCTTGAATAAGTGATTCGGTTAGATTAGAAAACAAAGAATGGTCTAAGATCATGATGGAATTAGCTAAAAATTTAAAAACAGAAATATAATCCCTCCAAATTTTTAAAGAGCACATTTTTAAATATTACAAAGATTAAGTTTTAACCAAAGTTAAACACACTTTAAGCTAAAGGGAAAATGGGATTATCAAAATGTGTAGGTTACACAAGTGCTTCATTCTGTTACACTAGTCTACTAAACTATTCTGGTAACCAGATATAGCAATAAAATGACTCCTTACAACACGCTGCTACACACTCAGACTGGTGCCTGCTCAGCCATCATCCGAGGCGCTTCCTCCTGCTGCAGATGGAAACAAACACAGAAACCCACAGTCAGACAATGTGCAGAGAGGGAACGACATTGGAACACTCATCCCTAAGTGGGTGTCCTCATCAAATCCCTCCCCTTGGGGCTCAAGGAGCCCTGTGGAAGAGGAGATAGAAACAGGTAAGAGCCAGAGGGGATGGAGGACACCAAGAAAACACAGCGGGACTGACCTATGTATGAACTCACAGAGACAGTGGCAGCATGTGCAGGGCCTGTGTGAGTCTCAGGCAAATGGGGTCCCAGCACTGAGAGGGAAGTAGGCACAAACTCCCATTCCTGACCCAGAAGCTCTCTCCAACTGAAGCTAGTTTTCTCCAAGGGCATCTCTTTGAGCATACAAACCACTCTTAAATAGGCCCAGTGGTGCACAGCCATGGCTGACACAAAACAAACCCAGTGGCATTTTTGGAGGTTCTTTATCACAGAATGCTTTGTCAGGGATTTTTTTTTTTTAATTTACAGATCTTTTGTGGCAATATCATGACTTCTGGCTCTGTGTGCTCAATTATGTGTTAATATGTCTATATGTATTTCTGGTGCTGTTTCTTTGACTCTTTCTCTTCTGTATGTTAGTTTGTCTTATCCTGCTCCAGTTTGGTTTTGTTCCATATTATTTTATTATTATCTTTTAGATGACTGTTTTGTAACAAGGAAGAGAAAGAAAGGATATGGGTTTGAATGGGAGAAGAGGGGAGAAGTAGGGAATGGGAAAGCCATAATCAGAATTATTTTGTATGAAAAAAATCTATTTCCAATTAAAGAAAAAATGTAGGTTGCAGAAAACACAATAGTTCAGGGAAAATTTTTGTTAATGTAATTGGATATAACTAAAAAAAACTGGAATTAGTAGCTTATGCCTCCATCTGGGGAAAGAAAGCAAGAAAAACAAAACAAACAAACAAAAAACCCCACATTGAATCAGAAATTTTAAAAAAATGAGCAAAAAGTCAAAAGCTGCTTCTTTGAAAGAATCAGTAAACCTGATAAATCAGGGGCTGGAGAGATGGCTCAGCAGTTAAGAGCACTGGCTGCTCTTCCAGAGGTCCTGGCTTCAATTCCCAGCACCCACAGGGCAGCTCACAGCTGTCTGTAAATCCACTTGTAGGGACACACCCTCGCACAGACACATAGACACGCAAAACACCTGTGCCCATAAAATAAATCAATGAATCTTTAATCTAATAAATGAAGGAATAGGGAAGGCGACACGAATTGTAATATCTAAAGTGTAAAACTGATTTTATAGCTGGTTCCATAAAAATTAAAAGCCTACCACATACTTTCACAGCTCAGTGCCTAAAAAGCTGACCTACCTGAAAAGAAAGTCACTTGAAAGACATAAACCACCACGGTCAGACAAAGACAGGAGAAAGCCCACATGGCACGGTAGCTGTTCTAAGGGCTGGGAGGCAGCTGTGTTGATGCTGCCACTGTGTGGCAGACCCTACATTAAATACCAGCACTGCCAGCCGATGAAATCCTGCTGAAAAAGAAGGCAGAGGGTCGAGAGTGCTCCATGGATGGTTAGCAGACGTTTCAGAAGAAACGATGCCAGTTCAGAAGGCAGAAGTAGAGGGGACATTGATGACAAGGCCAGACTCATTCTAATGTCAAATCCAGAAAAGGATATCCTGAGGATAAAGAGACTGAAAGAGTATCTCACAGAAAGGAAACTTGGCCACCTACTCCTCACAAACATAGACACAAAAATCCTCAGATTATTAGTGAATCAAAGCCAACAGGATGGAAAAATTTTACATGACACCTGATGGGATTCGTCACTCAGAAATCACCCAGCTGTAGCATGCCACATCAAAAGCAAAAGAAGAAAAATTGGTAAGAATAGGAGGTGATGTGCTAAACACATTTTATAAAATCTACCAGACAGGTTTGATTTGAAAAACTCTCAGCGAGCCAGGAATAGTTTGAGAACTCATCAACTTGGTAGAACTAAGACTGTGAACAAGAGTTGCTCAATCACCATTCGTTAGTGGTTCTGGAGCTAATGGGGCCCTTCCATGTGGAGCAAGGAATTCTTTTTTATGACTCATGTTCAACATCCTCTTGGAAATCATAGCTGGTTCAGTAAGTACAGAATAGCAAATGCAAGCCACACAATTTGGAAAGCAAGAAATGGAACTGTCTCTTTTCACATTTGACGTGATTGTCCGTGTTCAAGAATGTAAACATGTCAGCTGGAGAAGTGGCTCAGTGGTAGAAAGAAGGCCTGTGTGTGTAGAAATGGGGCATGACTGTTCGTGTCTGTGTGTATCTGTGTATCAGCACTGTGGAAGATGGACACAGGGGAACAGCTGGGGCACTAGCCCAGGTCTAGCTTCAGAGAGAAACTGTACCTCAAGGAACAATAAAATGGGACAGAGCAGGATAGCCATTGTCCTCCTCCAGCCTCTATGTATAAGCAAGCATCTGCTATCACAGGCACACACACCACTGTACACAGATAAACAGACACACACATACACACATGCATTCAAAGGATAGGGGGAAAATAATTTAAGCACTCAAAATTTTGAAATGCAAATTTTCTCAACTTGATCTGTACATTTAATGTAATCAAAATCAGAGGCACAGAAAAAAAATGTGTAGACACCATCAAAGGTATTCTGTTGTCTACATAGAAACAAACGACCTAGAAGAACAAGTGATAATTTGAAAAAGCAAAGTTGAAGGACCCACATGAGTCTCCAGACCACCCTAAGGACCATATGACAGGACAGCATGACACAATGAGAAATAGACACAGATTAGGAGACATGATGAGGAGCGCAGAGACAGACCCACATCGTCCATCCGCATAGTCAGCCGACCCATGACATGGGCACAAGAGCAATTTGCTTCATTTCGGTTTGTGTTTGTTTTAATGTTTGAAATTGTATTTGTATTTTATGTGCATGAATGTTTTGCCTGAATCTATGCACTGTGTGCATGCAGTGCCCACAGAGGCCAAAAGAAGGCACTGTGGATCCTTAGGAGTAGAGTTACTGATGGTCATGGACCACCCTCAAGGGTGCTGAGAGTTGGACACTGGTCCTATGGAAAAGCAGCCATGGCACCTACTGAGCCATCTCTCCAGGGCTTTTTGTTTTCTGACATATGATGCTGGAACCCAGAGGTCAACAGATATAAAAACAGTCTAGACCCAAGCTTTGCAATGTATGCAAAGCTTAGAATGGTTATCTACCTATGTATGAAATATAAAGCTATAAAAACATCTACAAAATAGGGGCATAAATAGCATTGGCTTTGATGATGAGTTTTAAATGCAATGCCAAAAAAAAAAAAAAGCCATGAAGGAAAACATTAATGAGCTTGGGCTGGGAAGATAACTTAGTCAGTAAAGAGCTTTCCATGCACACGTTAAGGATCTGAGTTCAAATCTCCAGCACTTACATAGAAGTCTGGGCATGGCAGCTCATGTCTGTAATCCCAGTACTGGTGAGATGGAGACAGGAGAATCCAGGAACTTGCTTGCCAGCCACTCTAACCAACTCAGCAAACTCCAGATCAATGAGAGACATTGTAAACCCTGCCACCCCCCCCAAATATGAAAGTGACAAATCCTGAAGAAGGCCTGATGAAGGCCTCCATGTGAGCACGCATGCCCACATGCCCACACAGATGTGCACACTACACACAAAGGTGTTCACACAGAGACAAGAAATGAGAAATTGTATTTACCCAAAAATTTAAAACTCAGCTCAGTGAAAGACACTGGCAGCAGGATAAAAAGATGGGTGCCATTTGAGAGGGTGTTCATGAAACACACACGTGACGCTCTGCTCAAGCCGCACAGGGGCACGTGGAGCTTTGGGAGAAGAGAATAACCCGCTTTTGAAAAAGGCAAATGGGGGCAGGAGAGAGTCCAGCAGTTCCAAGCACTTGCAGACCTTGCAAAGGGACAGGTTCAGCTCCCGGCACCCACACGGCAGCTTGCCAGCTTCAGTAACTCCAGCTCCAGGAGATCAGATTTCTTTTTCTGACCCCATTGGCACCAGAGATGCACACAGTGCTCAGACCCACACACAAGCAAAACATTCATTAGCATAAAGTAGAGTAAATCAATCTAGAAAGAAAGAAAAATGAAAAGGGCAAAGGAGCCAGGCTGAGCAATTGGCAAAGAATATACACAGAGATAAGCATGCAGGTGGAAAATGTCTATACTGCTGCCAATCTGGAGTCAAACAGCAGGGGACTGCACTGCACAGCTATTAGGATGACTGAAAAAGAAAAAAAAAAAAAAAACCTGACAGTGCCCATTGTTGATGAGGGTGTGGAGAAGGCACACACTTCTTCACCGCTGGTGGAAACAGAGGACGGCGACTGCCACTCTGCCAGCCACAGGGGTGGATTTTCACAAAGTTGAACTTTCTTACACTATGCCGTCATGGCTCGCTCAACTGGCTTGGCACACAGAATCCACTGAAAATCCCACGTGCGAATAGTTAGAGCAGTTGTTTTTGTTGTCACCAAAACCAAGAAGCCTCTAGGCTGCCTGCCCTTCAATAGGTGAATGTTCTACATCGTGGAAGGCTGCTGAGCAAGAAGGAGCACAAGGGAGCCACGCCAGACAGCAGCGAGTCGTCAACACGTTGGCTAAGTGAAAGAGGCTAGTCTAAAAACTGCTACGTGAGCAGTTCCATTTCTTGACACCGGAAGAAGGCTGAACTGTGAAGAGTAAATACATCTGTGGTTTCCAGAGGCAGAGAAAGAATAAATAGCTGAAGAATAAATGTTTTTTTTTTGCATGCATGCCTAAGTACCAGTTGCTTGCCTGGACATTGGATCCCCTGAAATTGGGGTTACAGATGTCTGTGAGTGCCATGTGGGTGATGGGAATTGAACTCGAGTCCTCTGGAAGAGGAGGCAGTGTGCATCTTTCCATCCCCACAGTCTGTATTTTTAGGACTGTGAAACTGTCTGCTCCATGTGGCAATGCTAGACACATGACATGATGCAGTTCTGAAGGTCCCTGAGCGGAGTGTGCCTTATTGCGTGGGATTCCTCAGACGCTGTCATTTTAAATGTCAGCGAGCCCAAGATGGAATTTAGCTGTACTACAAGCATGTGAAACAACTTTGTGGAGAGGAATCTGTTGTAACCTTGAAAACGATGGCATCTGTAAGACTAAAATGGCACTGCCATAAGTCTCCATGATGAGGGGGTCCCCACCGTGTATGGGCTAGAGGCTCAATGATGGGGCTGAACAGTGAAAACTCAGAGAGTGCATGAGAGGTGGTGGGGACCAGGTGGTGGGGAAGAGTGGCCTGGGTGGTGTTGAAAAGAATGCAACTTTAACTGAACACACCAATCAATTGCCAGAGGTCAAATACGTATCAATACGTGGATTTACAGGTTAGTATACATGTGAATGCCCTAGACTGTCAGCTAAGAGGGCAGGAGTCCCTCTCAGCAAGCAGCACACTTAGCCAGCAGAACTCAGTTTCCAGGGTTCCCGGGGAAAATGCCTGATTTTCAGGCTGAGACAAGAAATACTCAAGTCCAGCCTAGAGCATCTCACAGTGCCTGGAAGCAGGGAAGTGCAGGGGACCCTCACTGACAGAGGCCTGTGAAAGGGCGCTGGGGTAGCCGGCAGAACCCCCAAAGCTCAGGCTAATACCGAACAAGAAAAGTAGGCAGTATCACCCTGTAATTCAATGTAAAACCATGATAAACACAAGTAACTGAATAAACAAATGCGGAAGCAGACACACGCCTCCCACAGAGAACTCAGATAAGGAGCCTCAGTCTTTCAGGCTCACGAAGTGGCATCCTTTAAAGGAATAGAGGGTGGCTTCTCCACGAGGGATTTGCCGTCAGAACACAGGTGTTGTGAAAAACACCACTAATTCAAAGCCAAAATGGGAAAGGAGAAGGTTCATATCAGCACAGTCATCACTGGACACATAGAGTCAGGCAAGTCCACCACAGCTGGCCACCTGATCTACAAATGTGGTGGAAACACAAACAACCCAAAGGAAGGTTTGGAAGGAGGCTGCCAAGAAGGGAAAAGGCTCAGACTGAATGAAGAGTGTGAGCATGGTATTGCTGTTGACATCTCCCTGAGGATATTTGAGACCAGCAAATACTGTGTGACTGTCTTTGATGTCCCAGGACAGAGACTTCACCCAAAACAGGCACGCCTCAGGCCAACTGTGCTGCCCTGATTGTTGCTGCTGGTGTTGGCGAATTTGAAGCTGGTACCTCCAAGAACAGGCAGACCCCGTGAGCATTCCCTTCTGGCTTACACCCTGGGTATGAAACAGCTGATTGTCAGTGTCAGCAAAATGGATTCCACTGAGCCACCCCGCAGCCAGAAGAGATACGAGGAAATCATTAAGGAACTCAGCACTTACATGAAGAAAATTGGCCACGACCCTGACACTGTAGCATTTGTGGTGATTTCTGGTTGGAAGGGTAACAGCATGCTGGAGCCAAGTGCTAACATGCCTTGGTTGGAGGGATGGAAAGTCGCCCACAAAGATGGCAGCGCCAGTGGGCACCTCACCGCTGGGAGCTTTGGATTGTACCCTGCCACCGACTCATCCAACCAACAAGCCCCTGTGACTGCCCCATCAGGATGTTTACAAAATTGGTGTCATTGGTACTGTCCCTGTGGGCTGAGTGGGGACTGGTGTTATCAAACCCAGCATGGCCGCTACCTTTGCTCCAGTCAATGCTGGGACAGAAGTCTGTTGAAACACAAGGCCCTGAATGAAGCTCTTCCTGGGGACAATGTAGGCTTCAAAGTAAAGGCCGTGTCCTTCAAAGACGTTGGACAATGTGGCAATGTTGCTGGTGACAACGAAAATGACCACCAAGGGAAGCAGCTGGCCTCACTGCCCGGGTGGTTGTCCTGAACCAGCCAGGCTAAGTTAGCACTGGCCGAGCTCCTGATCTGGACTGACACATGTTGACACAGTATGCAAGTTTGCTGAGCTTAAAGAAAAGGTTGGCATTGCTCTGGCAAGAAGCTGGACAATGGCCCTAAATTCTTGAAGTCTATTGATGCAGCCATTGTTCATATGGTCCCTGGCAAGCCCACATGTGTTGAGAGCTTCTCTGACTATCCTCCACTGGGTAGTTTTGCTTCTGGTGACATGAGACAGACAGCTGCTTTGGGCGTCACCGAAGCTGCGGACGAGAAGGCTGCCAGAGCTGGCAAGCTCACCAAGTCTTCCCAGAAAGCTCAGAAGACCAAATGAATATTGCCCCTAACACCAGCCACCCCAGTCTTAATCAGCAGTGGAAGAATGGTCTCAGAACAGTTTATCTCAATTGGCCGCTCAAGTTTAATTGTGAAAGACTGGTTGACGATAGCAACGCATTGTAAAACCTTCAGGAGGAAGGGAGAATGTTTTGTGGACCATTTTACGCGCGCGCGCGCGTGTGTGTGTGTGTGTGTGTGTGTGTGTGTGTGGCAGTTTTAAGTTATTAGTTTTCAAAATCAGTACTTTTTAATGGAAACAATCTGACCAAAAATCTGTCACCAAATTTTGAGACGCACTAAAACAAGCTTAATGAGAACAAAAGGAATAGAGTGTGGGAAGGGCACAAGTGGAAAACTCCCAGACACTATCTCAGCTGTGTGACCCAGGTGATGAGAAATGACAGCAGTGTTTGCTATGGCCCTTGACCTCTGAACCCATCCACAGTCTGATTATGCAAACCCGACAAATCCCAGCTCAGAGGCAGTCCTCCCTGTCCAACCGTTATTTGTCAAGACGTCCTGGTCACTGAAAATTTCAAGAAACTGTCATAGGCTAAGGACATCTGGTGGGCAACTCTGATGCATCCTGGGTAGAATCCTATGATAAGAAGCAGAACCTAAGGGAAGATTAAGGAAGCCTGAATAAATGGTGGGTTTTAGTTAGGAATAACATACCAATACTTTTCATGAATTGTAACCATACTCACTTACTTTCAATATATTTTATTTTGTTGAGAATTTTAAACCACGTATATTGTTCATATTCAGTGCTTCTGTGCAGTATTGGCAACAGGGGAAATGGGATGCAGGGTTTGTTGCAATCTTATACTATCTTCACAATTTTTCCACCAATCTAAGACATTCTGAAATTTTAAAAATTTGTCATAAAAAGTAAGATATTAGTCCTTAATTCTTAACAAGCCTCAAAGCCTCCCCTTCATCAGTCCTCCCCTCTATCAGTCCTCCTCCCCTCCATCAGTCCTCCTCCTCTACATCAGACCTCCTCCCCTCCATCAGTCCTCCTCCCCTCCATCAGTCCTCCTCCCCTCCATCAGTCCTCCTCCCCTCCATCAGTCCTCCTCCCCTTCATCAGTCCTCTCATCCATCAGTCCTCCCCTCCTCCATCAGTCCTCCTCTTCTCCATTATCCTGTCCCTCAGTGCTCTGCTGAATTTGGAAGCTCTGTCAGCCACATGCCTGTGGTTTAATACCCATCAAGGTAAGCTGAGAAAAGTCAAGCTGACAGCTCATACTTCCTACCTCTTGAGTGTGACACTGGAGGAAGTCTGGGCAGAGGTCAGGAGGGTGCAGCCTTTGCCCCTAAGAAACACACAGCCTCACATGAACTGATAAGGGCCCCAAAGACTTTTTCCCATACAATATGGGAATCCTGAAATGCTGACTATATGAAATAACTAACCACCACGCTCTACAACTGAATGTTAGCCAGTCTGTTTCCTGTTTGCTACAACAAAATATCTGAGGCTGGCTACTTTTTTTTTAAAGTGAGTTTATTTAGTTCATTTTGAAAATCCAAGACCTTTGGCCTTTCTTCAGGACTTTGTGGCAGAGGGCGTCATGCGCAGGCAGGTTACATTACACACAGGAAGCAAGGGGAAAAAAATCAGAGATCAGATTCATGGCTCTCATTTTTTTTAAGCAAGGTATAAATTTTGCATATTTTTATTCAGATAGCCACTGGAAATAGAAATACAATATTTTCATATTGAAAGTTAATCTTTAAGACAGAAAAACCCAAATTAGTATCGTTACATAGATTTCTTACTCATTTTAAAGAATAGAAAATATTATTTCCTGAAAGGTGGTCCATTAAGGTGAAAAGGAATTTTCTCCCCAGAAAGGCTAATAATAAGAACTGTTTAGCAAGTCATCTTGGCATGTATCTGTAATACCAGTGCTGAGGAGGGGGAGGCAGGAGGGTTACAAATTTTAATGCATTCTTGTGAGAGCTGACTGAGGTCACACCAGAACTCCATTAATGCCTTCTGACAGCCCACACTCACAGACCAAGCCCCTCCCACCATGCCTCCTCTTAAAGGCTCTACCATCTCTTGACACCACCACACCGAGGACCATTTCACCCAAATCATACCCAAACCATTTCCTCCTCGGTTCATTTCAGGCCTGGCAATCCTCTGCATCTGACTCCTTTTAGAGTCTCACAGGTTACGGAACCTGGAACTTCACACTCAAACGTTTCCCGCTTAGAGCAAAGATCAAGCAGGGAAGCGCCTGGCGCTTCCTCTCCATCATCTTAGTTGGTTTTATACCCAAACCTAGGACTTCTTACTTGAAAGCCTTCATTGCTATTCTCCAGAAATATGTAAAATGAGCCTATGGGAGCATTTAACATAAACATATTACTAAAGCATTTGCTATTTGTGTCAGTGATAAGAAAAATTAAACTTGGAAATGTCCCCAAATTCCAGATCTAGGAGCAAACACTGGGGTGTGTTCTAGTTTCAAGCTAATTGGAATCAGTTTGTTTCACTGTGGTGGCTGGCTTTAACCGTCAACTTGACACAATCTAGAATCAATGGAAAGACTGAGAAACTGCCCAGATCTAGTCGGCCTGTGGTCTTGTCTGCAGATTTTCGTAATTGGGATAATGGAAGTGGGAGGTCCCATCCTGAGTGTGGACAGCGCCCTACTGTGGGTGGGGCCCTGGACCGCACAGTGGGGAGGACAAGCTGAGTACCGGCATACATGCACCCATAGCCCCTTGCTCTTAACTTTGACTGACTCGGATGCTTCCTGATTGTGACCTAGACAGCCTCTGCTCCTCCGCTACGCCTCTCCTGTGACTTGGAACTACAAGCCAGAACAGACATTTCTCCCTGAAGTTACTTTGGTCTTCTATTTTGTCACCGTCGCTCCCTGAGTTGAGAATAGGACTGTATGCATTTGAAGGAGTGTTGCCTAATGAGAACCCCAGAGGGAGCTGCCAGAGAGAGCCTTGAGGTGACTCCTGGGGTGCATAGTCATTCTCTCAAAACTGGGAAAGAATTTTTGCTGGAGCTTATTCAAGGCCAAGGTCCTGGAAGTCCCCAAGGCCCTGAGATTGAAATGGCACACAGATGCTTCAGCCCTGAGTGGAGAGATGCATGAACACAAAAATAAAACAAAAGAACTACAAAATTGAAATAAAAGACCTTTTACAAACAATACTTGAAAGTCTTTCTTGCAGCTATACAGACATGCATACATGTATTTAAAATGAACATGGACTACTTTAATATGCTTGATATGAGGTACACTAAGACATTCTAAGGAAGAGGAGAGACTTACTGAGCTCTCTGCAGCAGAAAGTCTCTGAGAAGAGTCATTTGTCAGTTTGAAAGACTTCAGATCAGCAATCACTGATGCCCCTAAGCCTGAGGGTACCAGGAATCCCACTGGGATGCTTTCCATTGTTTCCCAAAAGCTAAACCAAGAAAGTGCCTTAACCTTGTTTTCTAAATGAGATGTATTTGATGAACAAAATAAGCATACACAGAGGCTCCATGTTAGCTCAGTTTTACAAAAGAGAGAGAGAGAGAGACTTTTGCGTTTAGAAAGTAAAATGTGTGGTGAGGAACCTATTCTGAGAGGACAGAAAATAGATAATAGTGCTGGGAAGACCCAGTTTCTCCTCTGCCCCAGGTGGATGAGGACCTGAACCAGCCAGCTTCAGCACCACATCAGCTTCAGCATCAGCATCAGCATCAGTTTCAGCACCACATCAGCTTCAGCATCAGCATCAGCATCAGCTTCAGCATCAGCATCAGCTTCAGCATCAGCATCAGCTTCAGCACCACATCAGCTTCAGCATCAGCGTGATCATCCACAGCTGGTGCTGTGGATCCATCCAGAGATGGTCAGAGAGTCACAGGCATCAGGAGCATCCCTGACCCTGTATTCTTTAAAATGCCCAAGTCTCTACCTCAACCTCTCAGCCCCCTACTCATCTCCATTCCTCCCCTCATGCCATGCTTCCCTTCCACAAAGCAGACACAACTAGTCCTCCTCTTGCCGGGCACTCAGACCAGCAATGCAGCTGAAACTTTTTCTTGCTTTAACTCTAGCTGTGATAGACTTATGCAAAAACTTCTTATAAAACCCAAGAGATATACAGAGTACAGTGTGAAGTCCACTTCCTCTCTGGCCTTTCCTGAGGCTCCCCTCCCCCACCAGAGATCCAGCCATGTGCACAGTCACGTGTGCCGCCCACACTTAGAAGGGCGGCCCTCTGCCTCCTGAGGGCAGATGACCTATTTGCTTTCAGCTATTTATATTATCTGTTAAGGTGAGAAGCACTCTTTTCTATCTTATTGTATCTGCTTACACAAAAATGTGCTTCTGGGACTGGAGCGATGGCTCAGTGGTTCATAGCACTAACTGGCCTTCCGGAGGACCCGAGTTCAGTCCCCAGAACCCACAGGCAGCACAATCATCTTTAACTCCAGTTTCAAGGGCTCCATCGCCTTCTTCTGGCTTCCTTAGGCACTGCATGTACACTGTGCATATACAGAGAAGCCAGTACACACATACACATAAATACAGATAAATTTTTTAAAACGTTTACATTTTCCAAGTTAAAAATTTGATACATGGTCTATATCATCTTGAAATATGCTTTTTCACATCAAAGTCATAAAAGTCTCCCCTAACATGTCAGTACACGTGGCTCCCCATCCTTTGTACGCCACATACTGTGTGTAGAGGGTTAGAAAATGGTACTCTGGGGCTCTGATCGCTCGCAGGCCTTAGAAACTACTTCACGATCAAGGTTACTCTGACCTCCCATGCTTCTTTTCCCACTTCATCTCCTGGAGCAGGGTGACTCTCTACAGACTTACCCTTTCTGCCTGGAGCCTGAGGTCTTATCCATTAAACTCCTCTCACAAGAAAAGTTCAGTCTGTCAGCTCACCCAGCTCTGCCACAGCCCTCTGTTCCCACACCAGAGGAAACAGACTGTCCAACTACCATCTGTTCTGTGGGTCAGAGATGTTCTCTTCAACCCACTGGGTTACAGCCTCCAAAAAAAAAAAAAAAAAAAACCTCTGCTGTTGTGTTTAAATGCATAATGGCCCCCGTGGCTCATGTTTGGACATACGTATGTAACAACAGTTAGTGAGAAAAGAGGCCACGAACCTGAAAGAGAGCTAGAAGGGGCGTGCGTGAAAGTTTGGAGGAAGGAAAGGGAAAATGATGTAGTTACAACATAATCTCAAAACCTAAATTTTTTTAAAGGTTGAACATTCTGGAAAAAGCGGGTCACTAGGGACTGGCTTGAGGTTTTATAGCTCAGCCTACTTCCTGTTTGCTCTCTGTTTCCTGAACATGGTTGCAATGTGGTCAGCCTCCCTGTCATGGTGCAGTATACCCCAAACTGTAAGGTAAATCAGCCCCGTCCCTTTTTAAATACTTCTTCTCAGGTATTTGCTCACAGTGACTAACATCATATTTGCCCCTCTTCAATAGAAAAACGAAGTATATATGTTTCTGAAAAAATGTCGAGCTACAGGGTAACCAAAGAGTGTGACCCAACTCTATGGATTAATATTAATAAATATGTGTGCCTTTTCCTCTGCCGACGCTGCCTGTTTCTGCTTGTTCTGGTGAACCTTCATAGGCCAGACATATCCGTGTGCAGCACCCTGCAGTTAGCTCATTCCTAGATCATGGGACACTCGTCTACCACTGACTCGTGGGAAAGCCAGCAGAATGAGTTCTGCGCTCAGGGGAGAGGGTGAAAAGGACAGATTTGGGGACCTAGAATAGCTGAGGCAAACCATATGTATGCTTTAGAGTTTGCTAGCTCCTGCCAAACCCCTCTCTTTATTAGCCGTATCAGTTTAAACTGCTGTGACCAGGAAAAAAAAATGTCTGAGTCCTATCCCTACCTAACCAGAGATTCCACTATTGGATGGAGCTTCACCCAAATGAGAAGTTATAAATTGCATGACACCAAGGGCAAGCAAATGAGCTTTTGCTTCAATATTGATGCCACTGGGTGCTTTCTAAAAATGGCATTTTGCTTTTGCCTTGACAGTATGGAAACAAAGCTTTTTCAGCAAGCCAAAGCCACCACTTTATTGCTCCTGCTCCCCTCTAAAAGTAGGTCCCCTTTAATCGTCTTATGTCAGTCAGAAACAGTCTGTTTATAGCTAGCCTACTATGAGGTCAGTAAAATCCACAGATGTTTTTCACAATCATGGGTGACAACCCCCCTTACCCCCAGTTTAATAGCTAACAGCAGTGTGCACTGAAAAAGCATCTTAGAAATGGGACTGACCATTATCTTAATTACAGTCAACCTGCTTGTAATACTAAAAACGTTTGACCTAAAAACTCAATCTCCACACAACACACATGTGGCTAGACAATCCAGGGATGCTCTTGTGACATTTGGTTGACATTTCCTCCCTCTTCTGTATAAAAGCCTGAATCATTGTCCAGTCACATAAATATGAGCGTTATCATTTGCCACTTAAGTACTGTTTCAAATATTTCCTTTAATTGTGTCAGCAATAGAGAAACCTTTGCTGAAAACACCCTTTATAACCTCAGCAGAGACGGACCCCTCGGTGAAAACCAAACTGTATCTATCACACCCTTTTTACAAAGGTATTAACCCACTGATGGATCTGAAGTTCATGTGCTTCCTTCTGTGTGGCCAGATGTGCTGGTCACTAAGAATATTTTGTTTTGAGGATACCTGGCACCCTCCAGGGACTCCCAAGCTCATAGGAGAAACAGAAAGCAGACAGCATGAGGCAGGTCCTAGAGGAGCTGCAGGCTTCAGAAGGAGGCCTGAGGGATTGGGGAATCTCATACAGATGAGGATGGCAATGAGGAAGAAAAGCAAAGGGCTGTCCCCTGAGAGCGACACCCAGGTGAGCATGACAGGGGTGAGGAAGGGTCTCGTGACATTACGCTCTGGGTGCAGAAGGTGAGGCCATGCCAAAGTGATGTGTGTGACAGTCTGTGGACCAAATCTTCATCTCTGTGTCATGTCCTGTATTCAGAGTGCTGGCTCAGTACCCTTTACCAATCCCATATAGATGCATTCTCTGCATTCTCTCTCCCTGTCTGTTTCTACCTGTCAAAATTTCACCCATCCTTGTGGCCCACTTGTGATGCTGCTCATTTCCAAGCACTAGGCCCAGTCCGTTTGCCCTCCCAGCCCTATCTCCTTCATTCCCCATGCCCCTCTCCTTTCCTCCCCGCTCTCCTATCCCCATTATAAAACAGCCTGAGCATGAGACAGATTAAAGAAAAAATGCTTCCTGAGATTGAGTAAATATGTCTAATCAGGCTGGCATGCAAATGGAGGCAGGTCTTAGCTGTGAATAAGTCACCTCTGAATTTCCAGCTGTAGCCCCCTCCCTCATTCCCTTCCAATTCCACCCAATCTCTCATCTCCTCCCTGCCCCTCTCTCAGTTAACTGAGAGGGGAGGTCCTCCTCCCCTTCCATCTGACCCACTTCTTGTTGTCACTAAAAACCAACCCCTTGAGCTCTACTCTACTAGCCTGGAGCTGGGTGAGGGATAGAACCACATGGGATGATGCTGATGTTCCATCTAGTTTACAGTAACGACAGTGTTTCATTCTGCATAGGCCTGGGGAAATGTCCAGAATAAAAGCTCTTTAATATACAACAACTCGAAGTGATTTAGAACACGTTTCAAGTAGTTACTTAATTAATGAGGACAATTAGAACTATTTTCTGAGAAAGAGAACAGGTCCGTGGTTAAAAGAGTAATAATGACTCTCTTCAGCTGTGTGACCTTGAACTCATCATATGCCCTCATATGCCCTTTCTGTATTGTGAGGATCATGGTGTTAACAGTGCCCTCTGTCTGTAACTGAGTGTGAACAACCAGTTAAGATAACTCACTACCTTCAGACGAGCCGTTGTCCATTTATTATCAACCTAAGGCTGGGATGATGTGCTTCAGGCCCAGGCCCAACAGCTCCAGGTTCTTCCAGCATTAATCAGTCCCTATCTACTGCCAGTAATGGCCGGCAAACCGGCCTCTACCCTGAAGTTTCTAGGACAGAGGCTTCGCCTCCTTCTCACCATATAATCCAGACATTTTGGTGCTCTTACCTTTTTTTTGTTTTGTTTTAACCTCTCTCTCTTACCCCCTTGCATTGCAGCCAAGAGCTGCTTCCAGTGAACCCACATTTATATGCTTTACCTTGCCTTGCATGAGAAGCAAGCCAACATCCTCATTCCCGCCTCCCTATGCCTCCCCAGCTCCTCATTTCTTTTTTAATTATCAAAACGGGAGGAATGTTAGCGTATAGGCAGCCTGCTTCTGGGTTGCCTAGCAACCTGTGATATCATCACGTACTGTTGTCAGGTGCCAAGTGTGTGGCAGACAGCTGCTCTCAGTTGTGAGATGCTGTGCCTTTCAGCCGTGCACCAGGTATAAAGGACCAACCTGCACCTCATCTCTCTTGCACTCTCTCTACTTCAGTTTCTTCCTTCCCTGTATCTGGAGCACCCCCTCATCTCTCTCTCACTGTCTCTGTCTCTCTCTGTGTGTCTCTCTGTCTCTGTCTCTCTCTATTTGGCTGTCTGGCTGTCTGTTCCTCTCATGGCTCACTCAAGCCCTAACTCCTTCCTCTTCCCTTCCCCCAAATACACCTCTTCTTCCCATCCCCCAAAAAATAATAACAAAAAAGAAAAACCAGTGCCTTCTGCTGAATGGATGTGAGAATGGGCTGAGCTCCTAAAGCAGTGGCTCTCAATGCTCCTGATACTGTGACCCTTTAATACAGTTCTTCATGTTGTGGTGACCTCAATCATAAAATTTATAACTGTAATTTTGCTACTGTTATGAACTATGATGTAAATATCTGTGTTTTCCAATGGTCCTAGGTGACCCCTGTTAAAGGGTCATTGGAGCCCTCCCATGGGGTTGTAACCCACAGGTTGAGAACACTGCCCTAAAGGGTGGGACTTGGTGCTGGAGTCATCATGACCGAAACCCAACATATTGGAGCAACTGAGCTGACATTACCTGGAAGAAAGCCTTTTCTTTCTCCTCACATCACAGTTCCAGCTCTGGTTTATTTGCATGTCCCCTTTTTGTAAAGCAACTCAGAGACTGGAAAAACCTGATTTGTTTTCATACCTCTGGTATCCAACATGGGATCTGCTCATACAAGATGTTCTTAGAAGGTTAGTAACTGAAAACTGTATCAAACGGCGTGTTTATATACACATACATATTACATAAACAGCTACATGTTTGTAAGTCTAGTTACATGTGTGCATGTATAGAGAAGATTTTCCTGTACTATATTTGTATAATTATCTCTGTGCAGCCATGGCAGACTTCAAGGAACTATAGCTCAGGCAGCAAATGAAGAACGCAGCCAAACACATTAGAGGGAGCGTAGAAGTCTTACACAAATACATCAAATGTGCAAATATACCAAACTCATCTCCAGGGAACACAAAGAGGGAATTCATTGATAAAGCGCCTGCCATTGTTACTCTTGCTTTTTTAAACTCTCTCTTCCAACCCCCCAGCCTTAGATAGGAGAGAGAAGGTTGGTGAGGAGAAATGCGCAGACATTTTTTTACTTCTGCCTACTGTCTAGGGTCAAAGGGTTCACCTGGGGCTATACCTGTCTCTGTCAGCAGCAAACTGTCTCCTCCGAGCTGCTGTGCCTAGAAACGTCTCTTTCCATTTGTCTGTTCCAAACCGCCACACGTCCAAACTGCCACAGGCCACAGCAACACTCCCCCACCACATGCCATACCTTCTCTCTCTAGACTCCCCTATTTATCTTCCTCAGAGTCCTAGACCATACCCCTCTCCATGCTGCACAAGGCAGGCCGTTACCAGCTGGCAAAGATCTTGACCCACACGAGACAATTATTAGCTGTGGCCGAGCTAAAATATCACACTTGGGACTAAAATAAAAACACGTTTACATAGTGTAACTGAGTTTTTAAAGACGCCAAAACTTCCATTACATGCCATGGAAATAAAAGGGCCTGAGTTTGAACCCAACTAACCACACAAAAATCCAGCACAGTGGCATGGTTTATAATTCCAGTAGTGGGAAGGCAGAGGCAGAACAATTCCTGGAGCTCACTGGTGAGCCAGCCTAGGCACCACTGAGAGCCTTCAGCCGAAAATGAAAAATAAAAAATAAATGTTTAAAAGGTAGACAGCTCCTGAGAAACAAGCCCAAGGTTGACCTTTGGCCTCCACGTGTAAATACATGTACCCATATCCAGTAAACAAACACATACAAATAAATAAACAAACAAACAAACCCTTTTGAATAATAAAACTGTTGGGCTGTGAAGATGGTTGAGTTCATACAGTGCCTGCTGCATGAGCATGATGGACTGAGACCACAGCTCCAGAACCCGTTTAAAAACTCAAGTGCAGTTGCACATGTGTGACCTTTGGTACAGCTGGCCTGGAGACAGAAGGACCCCCAGAGCTCACGGGCCAGCCAGTCCGGACAGTTCAGTGACGAGGACTGAGGAAGATGCCTGATGTCAACCTTCGCCTCCAGATACATGAACACATGCAGACACATAGACATAGCATGTGCATGCATACACACAAATAAATAAATACAGAAGTAGATTTGTGGCGTTGACATTCCCTGTTTCAACTCATTCATTCATTCATTCATTCATTCATTCATTCATTCATTCATTCGAGATCTAATGAGCAACTCTTATAAGCCATACATCCTGTTTACTTAATAATAGACACAAAGGGCTGGAGAGGTGGCTCAGTGGTTAAGAACACTGGTTGCTTTTCCAGAGGACCCAGGTTCAGTTCCCAGCATCTACGTGGCATCTCACAGCCATCTGTAACTCTAGTTCCAGGGAATCCAATGTCATCTCGGTGATAAGCCAGGTACAGGAGTGTGGACAGACTTACATGCAGACAAAATATCCATTATTATCATAGTTTTCAAAGTTTAATATATAAATATATAAAATATAAAAATTTCAAAGTTTTAAAAAAGATCATAGGAGCATGGAAGAAAATAGCTACTGTCTGGCAAGGCCCATGACCTCAAAACAACACTGAAGGAGATGATCCCACAACAGTGTGATAGTGATGGAGGAAACGGTCCCACAGCAGTGTGATAGAAGGGGAGGGACTGGCAGTTTCACCTAACATGACTTTAAAGAGTCAGTAGTGGTGAGCAAACACCAGCAGCAGGGCCTCGACAGAACGAGCAGCGAATACAAAAGTATAAAAGCAGGAAAGGATTCCAGGTGCTACACAAAGGCGTAACGGCTGCGGGATGGTGCCTGTGGGTAACAGCAGGACATGAGGCAGCGGAGGCCATGAAGGTCTTTGAATAAGCTTATTTGGTTGGTTTTTGTTTTTGTTTTTTTCTAAAAAAAAAAAAAAAAAAAAATCTGGGAGTCATTAAAGCATGCTGTGAGTATAGAAGAGTTTGCATTTTTAAAATTTCTTTCTGAGATGCAAATTAAAACTGCTTTAAGATTCATTCTCACCCCAGTGAGGATGGCTATCATTAAAAAAAACAATTGCTGGTGATGCCAGGGGCCAGGAGGACCCTTTTCACGACTGGCCAGAGTGTAAGCTGGTACAGCATTATGGAAATCAGCATGAAGGTTTCTCAGAAAACTAGAAGTGGGACTACTGTGTAACCCGATCACACCACTCCTGGGTACACACGCAAAGAGCTCAAAGCTCTACCACAGCGATATTTGCACGTCCATGTTGATTGCTGCTCTGTTCATAATACGTAGGAAATGGACCCAGCCCAGACATCTGCCGACAGAGAAATGGGTAAAAGGAAATGTGCTGTACACACATACACAATGAAATCTGACCCAGTCTTAAAGAAAAATGAAATCATGACATTTGCAAGAAAGTGGAAAGAACCGAAAATGATCATGTTTACCTTAGAAAGCCAGACTCAGAAGACAGGCACCATGCTTCTCAATGCAGATCTGAGATTTCAGTTTTTGTATGTGTGAATATTATTCTGGTGGGAATGGAGGTACCTACCATGAAACTACAAAGAGGACTGTGAGAAGGAGGAAGAAATCTTAGGTGGGCCAGGAAAGCAGAAGGGGGCTATCAGGGGAAAGGAGGGGGCACAGAAGTGGGGGAGAGAAAGGACTGGGAGCAAAGAATTTAGTCAAAAAAAAAAATAGTGAGATGTCATAATGAGATTCATTACTGTGTTGATGAAAAGTACCTTCTCCTAAAGTTTCTAGCAAAGAGAATCTACCTGGGCGAACCTGTTACCGTCAAAGTTTGCCCATAAGAGAGCTCACATCAGATAATTTCACATTTCATAATTCCCATTCAGAGAACATCTGAGAAAGCTCTCCATCTGGCCACTCCAATGACATCCTTGTTGTAGAGCTGAAAACTTACTTACAGGTGATGTAAATAATGGATCCATTTGTTTAAATGAAATGAAACATCCTGCCCTGTAACCCAGTCTTCCTGGGTCCTGTTGCCACCTGCCACTTTGCTATTACCTCTGTTCCCAGGGATGTGCAAGGCAGTCTCAGATCAAACCCTTCTTAGTGGCTGAAGACATCTACAAATGTCAGGTGCTGGTGGAGTCTGTTCTCCAATCACCAGAAACATTCTAGCTGGTCCCACACAGTTTTCTCACAGTGACTGGAAACTTAAACCTTTTAAAATCGCAGATTAATTTTGAGTTTCTAATACTATGTAGATTACAAGTCTTCAGTCTTGAACAGCCCATAGTCCAAATGCTGCTGCTTTAAATCTGTGCATCCCGTGAACGTTTATGTGACAGAAGGCCAGGCAGAACCCTCAGCAGTGTGTTTGTGCGGCCACACGCTGTGCCCTCAGTCTTCTGGCCAATAAACAGGTCGTGTTTCCTATGCAGGCACCTCAAACAAACCTGTGGAACTACATTGTGTCTACCGAGCACCCCAGTCTGGGGCCCACCATGCTGTTTCCTTCAAATGACCTGTGTAAGCCAGCCATACAGGCTAGCAAGCCACATATCCACTGGCCCAGATCAGGCAAGCCGTTGGCCTATGGTTCCTTAGACAGATTCTCTCAGATAAGGAGATTCGATGGATTAAAATGTTGCCGGCAGATTCCATCATCGTGTAGCAACAGCTTAGGGCAATGTTTTTAACCAGGAAGAGGTAAGGTGCCACTTGTTTCTGGAAGGGCAAGTAGGTACAGCAAAAGGCACTGGTGTCTGGGATAATCCCCAAACCACGTGTATGCTGAAAATCTACTACATTAAAAAAAGTCACATAGCAGACCCATTAACACTAAAGATCAGTTACAAGGCAGTATCATGGACTCCTGCACACCAAACCTCGTCTCACAAAAAAAAAAAAAAAAAAAAAAAAAAACCTCGGAGAGGTAAATATACCCATTTATACTCCCCCTTATTGAAAGGGGACCCTGTACTTTCTGCAGTCCCAGACCCTAACGGCAGGCAAGCTCTGGACAGAGGGGTTGGGATAGAAAGAAATGGGAAGAAATGCTGGCACATGTCTGGGCCAGACTCCCCAGAGAACATGAAGAGCTCAGGAAGTTTCTGAAGCCCATGATACACTGAGCTGGTGCTAGGCTGAGCTGTCACTGAAGAAACCAGAACACAAGCTTCAGCATTCCCACTGATGGGCATACTCAGGAAGGACTCACAGTAATGCTCACTCAGGTCCCAGAAGAAGCCAGTGGCAGGCCTGTGGTGTCTTCTCGTTCATCCACAGGCCGGGAGCTCAGGCTTTCTTCTTCTCATATTTGTTACTGTGTGTGCATTTAGTGACTGCAGATTTTTCTTGAAGAAGAAAGAGAAATTCTGCAACTGTCTCCATCTCAGTTAAGTGTTTTGCATATATTGAACATTATTACAACCTAGAGTTAAAAATTAAGTATGAGTCATATCACAAATTTGCTTTTATACTTGTCAGAACTGACACTCTTTAGGCAGCCCCAATCCAGAATCAGAGAAACCTAAAGCACAGTCTTGTTCAAAGCATGCTGAATTTTGTAATTATCTGAAACCACCTCTAAATGCACTATCTAAGGGATGCCCTTATGTCCAGTTTCATTGGCTCCACAGTGACAGCCTTGCCTGAGCACGGTGGCCTGCCACTGAGCTTCTACCTTGAACATGAAGTTCAGCTTCCAGGAGAAAAGACACCCAGAAGCCATGAGGTACGAAAGACATGTGCAGGGTTAACCTGGTGCTCATTCCAGATGTGTTCAGTGACTGCCAGGGCCTGGGAGAAACAAGCAGGGACTCTAAAGAGATGCCATCTGCTGTGTGGCAGTCCAGATTACGAACTTAACCCTTAGTTCCTACATCACCAGCTGCTGAGCCCTTTTCCCTCTTCGGGTTAGCTGGGGAGTGGCACTGGCTGAGTTCACGAGTGTGCCTGTTAAGCTTTATGGTGACTGCAGATTCGCAACCTATGTATTCTTTAGGACAGAGCATTTCTAATGATGTTTTAAAGTAAGCATCACTTGCGTGCACAGTGATCACTGTCAGCCCTGAAGCCACAAGCACCCAGAGCAAGACCATCTTTTCTAAAAT
Source organism: Psammomys obesus (assembly GCF_907164565.1). NCBI lineage: Eukaryota > Metazoa > Chordata > Mammalia > Rodentia > Muridae > Psammomys > Psammomys obesus. The sequence goes on along the minus strand of NW_026596225.1, from coordinate 4,198,781 downwards.
GTTTAGTCCATTTGCAAATAATCTCTTAAAAAGAAAGAGCTAAAAATGAGAACATCTTCAAATCTGAAAAATGAGAAGCAGAATAATTTTTCATGTGAACCAAGGTTTCTTTTCAGAACCCAGTTAAAAATATAACAGAAATGTGAGGTAATGTTTTCCACTTAAATATCTAACAGTAACTAAGGGCATATACTAGAGAAATTCCCATCTTAAAAAGAAAGGAAAAAAAAGACATAAAAAGACATATCTGAAGATGCCCTTGTTTTCTTAGCTGTCAACCTGAAACAGTCTAGCTTTTAAGATGGGTTTAACAAATGCAACACAGCACCACTGAGGTTAGTTTGAATTCACAAAATAATTTTATTGTATGTAAGAAAGCATACAAGCGGCAGAGCTGAGAAAACATTCAGAGCACATAACACAGACCCGGCGCAGGGCTCCGGCCAGCAGGCTGCTCGGCTTCTCCTCGGTCCCAGCCACATGTTGCCGGCTGCTTCTCAAGAATACTTTGTAAACATTTAAAAAAAAAAAAACTGTTGCAATTCCCCACAGGAGGGGACTTTATGGTACTTTTTGCAGTCCAGGCTATGACGTGGAAACTAAATTCAAAACCACAGAGGAAAAAAGAATAGCATTTGTGACAGGTGATGCAGACAGCTTTGAGGTGCTCAACAGGCACAAGAAAGAGGCCTTTCCACTCCTTCCACAGCAGTCAAAGAGGCACCATCCATTAGCTAGTTCAGCACTAACGTTAAAGAGCTTTTATTTTTTTAAGTAGGGTGCTAAATTCAAACTAAAGCACTACGAAAGTAGCCCCTTGAGACACCTGGCTGGACCTGGGCAGATGAGAGCCAAGGACGAGCGCAAGGATCACAGGGCTGCTGCAGCCCGAGAATTCACAGCTCATTCTCCCACTGCAGACCTCCATCCCGGACGCCTCTTGTCTGCTTCAGAGAGCTATCTCAAGCATGAAATGAGAAACGACAGGGAGGGCCAGTTATTGTACAGAAATACAAGGTGGCATATGCTCTTCCTTGCCGTCCAAAAACAGAAATATAAAGTTGTATTCTTCTTGAGCTGGCTTTTACATGGATATTTACAGAAGTGCAAATTCACCCCAGGAAAGCCTTTGCCATTTAAAACATTCAAAACACAATAGTAGCTTCTTCTAAAAAAAAAAAAAAAAAGACATTTTCAAAATATATGTGGGGAGCATTGATGGTAGTGGTCCCCCTCTTCTTGCATTTATTTGTGTCCGTGTTGAGTGACAGAGGCACCACATCAGCCTCTGCTGTGTTTCTAGAAGTAATTCAGAATTCAGGATCTCAGAGTCTGTGTGTTTGTTTCATTGGCTCATAAAGTGCTAGTACAATGGACAGTTCAGTCTCTTATAACATTGGTTTGTTCTATTAAATATGATAAATATAGATTCACTATGATAAATTTAAAATATCCATAAAATGCAATAAATAAATGAATAATAAATAAATAAATAAATAACGAAACCATTAGCAACAATGCATCTGTCAATTTTGAGAAAAAGAAATTCTACTCTTGCTGTAAGGCTCAGTTATTGTTGTAGAAGTAACTAATGAAGGCATGCACCTACCTTTACAATCTGAAAACTGCTTGGACAGTTTTAGCACCTGTTTAGATACAGCAAATTCAACTCTCTCACTTCCTTCCTGGAAAGTTTTGATTTTTAAGTGAAGTTTACTGTTGACTCTTTGCCCTGTTTTTTATAACATCCTAAGATAATGTTTCACAAATGATTTCAGAGCCAAAGTCATTTCCCTTGTAGCTCTTCTCATGTCCCCATCGGACTATGAGTAACGAAAAAACACACTGGAATGAACGCATCTGAAAAGCTCTGTAATTGTTCAAAAGCAGCAGAGAGGTCTCATGGTACCTCGGAGACCCACCAGAGCTGAATTCCTTAATAGCAAGCCCTACGGAGCTCCCAGCTTCGGAGACAAGAGCCCCAAATTCAGGTCGAGTGCTGCCCACTGTGTGCAACTGGTTGGATCTTCTCTAGAGAGACATCGGTGTCGTAGTCCAAGATCACCGAGAGGGCCGGAGACAGCTTTTCCAGGGGCTTAGCTATCCCACCTGCCTCCTCTTTTTTCAGGTCCTCGGAGGAGCCCACGGCGTGGGGGATCAGGTAAACCAGATTGCAGTCCTTGGAGATGGAGCCTCTCGGCTCGTGGTGGCTGGAAAACACGGCTCCGTTATTGTTGATGCTCACCGTCTCTATGGCATTATTCGTGGTGGGACAGAGTCTGTAGCATCCTAAGAGGGTTGAAAACGCCTTTTGAAAATCAGCATTAAAGGCATAGATAATGGGGTTCAAGGAGGAATTGGCCCACCCAAACCACACAAACACATCAAAAGTGATGGAGTCGATGCAGAAAGGCTGGGTCTCCCCAGACTCACAGAAGGGTACCATGCAGTTGGAGATGAAGAAAGGCAGCCAGCAGCACACGAACACCCCCATGATCACAGAAAGCGTCTTCAACACTTTAGTCTCTCTCTTGAAGGACATCTTAAAGGAGCTTTCCGACTGAGAACATTCAACAGGGTTCCCATTGCCTGTGGTGGTCTGGCAGTTCTTGGCGTGGACAGCTGCTCTCTCCAGGGCTGCGATGCGCCGGATCTGTTTCTGGGCGATCCTGTAGATCCTGGTGTAGGTGACAAGCATGATGGCCACGGGGATGTAAAAGCTTACCAGTGAGGATGAAATGGCATATGTCCTGCTCAACCTGGCGTCACAGTTGTCATCCTCAGTGTCTTCCAGGGAGGTGAGACTGCCATTCAGGGGCCACGCTGGTTTTGCTTTGTGCCAGCTTAGCTGCACTGGGATGAAAGAGATGAGGACGGACAGAGTCCATGCTACGCTGATCAGGATGAAGGCCGCCTTAGGAGTCATCTTCCGCTCATACTGGAAGGGGCTGGAAATAGCCCAGTACCTGTCCACGCTGATCACACACAGGTTGAGGATGGATGCCGTGGAGCACATGATGTCAAAAGCCACCCAGATGTTACAGAAGGACCCAAAGGGCCAAAAGCCTGCAATCTCAGCCACCGCCTTCCAGGGCATGACCAGGACAGCCACCAGGAGATCCGACACGGCTAAAGAGATGACGAAGAAGTTGGTCACCTTGGAGCGCAGGTGTCGAAACCTGATGACAGCGGCGCAGACGAGGGTGTTCCCCAGCAGAGTGGACAGGATGAGAAGTGACAGAAAGCACGCGGTGAGGATCCGAAAGGAGAAGTCCCTCTCCACTGCCAGCCCGGCCCCATCCATGGTGGATGTGTTGGGAGCCATCTTCCAGAAGAAGAAGAGCACTTTCCGGTGGCCCCACCGGACTTCCCTCAATCACTCACCACCCGGCCCCTTGTCCAGCCCCAGATGCTGCCCAGACCAAAGGACAGTGCTGTTCCACCGGGAGCTTGCCTGTAGCAACCCAAGCCATGCCGCTGAAAGGACCCTCTTGCTTGCTGTCGTCTGGGTTCCCTGCTCCAGGTCACAGTCCCAGGCACCGGCCAGTCCCTAGGCTCCCCCAGGAAAGCGTCGGCTTCTTAGCATATTCTAAGTCATGAACTCAAGATCTGAGGCCTCTTCCTGGTCAGTGTTACTCTTCAGAGCTGCTGCCTCTTCCCTGGAGACACAGCCTAAAATACGCGTATTTCTCCTCCAAGCCCCTGGCGCCACAACCTCTCTCCAAAACGCCCTAAGAAGCAAAGGGAAATACAAAGTTGTTCGCCAAGACTCTGCAGATGGCGTGTTCGCTATGGTAAATCCCAGCCCATCATCTCCTGGACAAGTCCATCAAGATCTCCTACCTGGCTTTGCCTTCGCCTCTCCCCACACCGCTGGAGCTCTCCCGGGGAGTCCAGCCAGCCTAAAGCGTTCCCCTCCTGAGGCACAAAAATCTCCGGAACAGATTTGGGAAAGAAATCCCAGACCAGGTACCCAGGGAAGGGGCGCCCCCCACCCACCCCGGGTTCTCGGAGCGTCCTTGGGAGAGGCGCCTCCTGGGCTAGTCATGGGCAGATTCCTGTCCAGGCTGCAGGAGCCCGCATCGAGCGCCCCTATGGCGCCTCTTTCTTAGGGCAGGACCCCGAGCCTCCCCGAGGCATTCGCTCCCTGTCAGCAGCCACAGGAGCTCGGAGCAGCCACAACGAGGGCCCCAGACGGCTGGGTTCCAGCGGGGCTCAGCCCACCCCGCCTCCGCGTCCCCTCCCGGCCCTGGGGGTGGGCTGAGCTTGACAGGCAGAGTGGCGGGCGGGCCACAGCCACTCTTGGTTCCCCAGAGGCACAGCTGGAGCAGGAGTGTGGGACGCCTTCGTAATTGCCGTGCCTTCTCTGGCTAGCTCGCCCACCGGGGGACCCTCGGCCCAAGACATGATCCGAGGGACAAATCCTGAGGTTCAAACCTCGAGTAAGCCAAACTTGGGTCCCGCACTCAGCGCCTCTTCGGGTCAACCCCAAGTTCCACCCAAAGCCCGAAGTCAGAGCCGACTCTGCCTACACCCACGCCCCGCAAGCCCTGGACCGCTGTCCGCGTCGCCGCGCGGTCTCCGAATGCCCCGCAACCGGGGTACAAGGAGCCCCTGGCCGGGGGTGCTCACCGCTCTGGGAGGCCACGCTCCTCCGCTCTGCCAGCCCCGCGCCAGCTCCCGGCCGCTCGCTGCCCGCTCCGCCCGCCACGCCGCTTCTGCGGTCAACTCTCTCACGAGTGCAGCCCGTGACCCGCGCCCCGCAAGCACCCCAAACACGGTGCCGCATGCTCGGCAGGCGCCCGGCGCCCTCTGCCGGCCCGTATGGTCTTCTGCACCCCGCCCGCGCCCCCGCGGGTGCGGATCAGACCCATCAGCCCGCCATCCCCAACATTCAGGGCCTCCACCCTGCTTGTCCCTGCCCCTGACTGCCAGAATCCGGAAGGTGGGAAGCAAATCTTCCGCGCTCTGAGCTCCCTCGCTCGAAATACCCCTGAAACCTCACAAGAGTAAGAGTCCCTTCGGCTAGCGGTTTAGTCACTGAGCCAGGCCATCCCTGATGCGCCCTCTGCGCGCCGAGGCTGGAGCAGCAACATGCCAACTTACTCTGCAAGAGAAAGAGACCTGGTATAAACTCAGCAGCCTCTGCCACCCCCCAACACACACACACACACACACACACACACACACACACACCTTATGATGTCCTTCCTTGCGGGCCTGCACGTCTCCATTCAGATGTGTGGGAAAATGATGCTCAGGAAAGTGTGGCGCCTGCCCAGAGTTAACACGGTGACCTGTGTGACTGACCGTCGCCGCGTTTCTTCGGCGCGGCCATGTCCAGGATGGAGCCCATTACCTAAGCAATTACCACAGGGATAAAGTGGAGAAAGGAATGCCCGGCCCCAGGAAACAGCTCGGTGCAGGCATGCAGCCCAGTGTGCCTTCCTATCTCTGTGAAAAGAGATTAAGTGTGGAACTTGGAAATCGCTTTGCGTTGACTCTTGGGCTTACTGATGAGGACTGCTGTGTCAAACGGGATACTTGCTTAAGGGGTGTGCACCAGATATGGACTCAGTCGGTCCTCGGGGGTCAGAAATCCTTCAGAGATCATAAAAGGGGGGGGGGGGCGTCTCATCTCCGTGAGAACCACAGGCCACACTGAATGCCAGCATTTTCTCTAAACCCAAGCAGCAATCGTAATTAGCCAGCAGAGGGCAGGTCTTGGTGTCAGGTGCAGTGGTCAAATGATGAACACAGATGCTCCCCCAGCTGTGCTCCCAGGGCTGTCCTCCCACCAAATAAGAAGCCTGCTGCCACACACAAGGTTCCAGGGACTGGTGATCAGACCTACGCCCCACTTGAATACATTTCTTGATGCTGTGGTGACCCCAGCCATAACATTATTTCACTGCTGCTCCACGACTGTATTTTGACACTGTTGTGAATCATAACAGAAAGGTCTGACAAGCGACCCCCTACGGGGTCACGGCCCACAAGCTGAGAACCGAGGCTTTAGAGCCAGCACAGGGCAGAACCTCGTACATCCCCTGGCAGTCGCTCTCTGGCAGCTGGACCTTGATTCCACCAGGCTTTCTTCCCTTTTTTCCGGTAAACACGTCCTAACAGATGTGCCTCGGGCAAGATGGCCGTGTGACTCTGAAATTGTGTAAGACCTCGCACTCTGCTACCACCGGGCTCACCTGGATTAAGCAAGAGAAGGGCACTCAGCACCCTTAAAGCACAGAAGCCTGGGGTTCCTTTGGGGCAGGACTGAGCACACGGGAAGAAGGAGGATCCCTTAGGGAGGAAAAAACTCCCTGGGCCTGTACTTGAAGTGCAGATGACAACACAGGAATACTTAAGAATGTAGCAACAAAAGCTGGAGTTGACAAGGAGGGCAATTTGAAGGGTGAAACTTCCCTTAATGGCTTGCCTTTGAGAAGTGTCCCTAGGCCAGCCATCCTGCACAATGGCCACTGCTCTGTTAAAGCAGGATGACAGACATTACAGGGCTGACTCGGGTGCCAAACATCCAGTCCCTGGCAAAGCAGCCTCAGAAGATGGGAGAGTGGGCTGATTACCGTGCACAGGACAACCTTGCCTTCTCTCATCACTGGCAGCTACTCAGAGAGACCTCTGACCGAAAATGTCTCTGAGCTGTTAAAACCAGCCCAAACCTGTCTCTGTCTTCCTCACTGTCACTCATCACTTTGCTCATGATATTTCTCTACCACAAGAAAACATCAGCCATTTTTCGTGCCAAAGCATCAGATTGCCGGCAAATAAAAAATGCTGGTGAACAGTAGAGAAAAACTAAAAGAAATCATGACTTGCAATGGGTCGATTTGTTTCTCATCCATGGGAAACAAGAGTGTTAGATTATTTCCCTATGACTCTGTGACCCGTTAACAGACACACTCAGGACCCTCTCCTGCCAGGCTTGGCTCACTGCCCTGTGAGCGCAGGCACTAGGGAAACAGGGAAGAAGGGTAAAGAGCAGCTTAAACCTCAGGATTCCCCCACGAACGGTATGAACATCAGAGGATCTCAAGGTTTAGCCAGAGATTTGTGCCCTACCCCCTGGGCTCAAGGTGAAACAAAACCTTCCATTTTGTTTTTAAAAATCTCCCCTACCAACAGTGAGAAGAGGAATATAAATGCTCCAGTTATAAGCATTCGATCATGCTGGGAATGTAGACACAAACACAAAAGCATCTTTGTTTCCAAAATCAGCGGGTCTTTGAAGCTCTCCTGTGATTTATGCATGGTAAGGAGGCAGAGGTTTAAAAGATGCTTTCAATAACTTTTTTATTTGGGGGCTGTAAAAGTCAGTGACTGTGGAAGGCCCTGGCAGACAGCTGCACCGTCAAATGTTCTCAGGTGATGTGTGGAGGCAGCCTCGGGATTACTCAGAGCTGGCTTTATTCCCAAAAATGATGGCTTACAATGTTAAGGAAGAGAGTGGATAGTTTGATCTTCAAAAGTAACTGCAATGCTTATCGCAGACAGTAACACTGAAGTGCCTAACCCCGCTCCCTGTTTTCCTCCTCCATAGCTGTCACACAACTTTGAATATGTCCCTTTGGGTAGAAATTGACAGCTAGAGAGCATAATAATGTGTTTTCTGATTCTGTCACTCTTTTTCCTCTGTTATAGGCCTAAGTGAGGTTTGGTTTCCCAGGCTGTGGGTTGAACCTGAGACCTCTTGAACACTAGGTGAGCGCTCTGCCACTGAGCCACACTGCAGACCTTGAGGCATCATCATCTATTTCCACCTTCTCTCCTTTACCATCCTGTTACTTTCTAACCCTCTGCTATGCTCACGATCGCTCCCTAGTTTACATCCTCGACATGTCGCTCTCCATCTTCACCCAGCCTGCCTCCAAGTGACAGACTAACCCGTATATAAAGAAGGACGTTATATCGGTGCTCTTCCAGGCCTCCCCAAACATGGATGCCTCAAAGGCTTACTTTTTTAACTCCTGGGATCCTAGAGAGTTACCCAAAAACAGTTCGATCTTCTCAGATCTCGCATTGAAGGTGTATTGAGTAGAATGGAACAACTTTTGATCTGAGGCTGTCTTCACATACCTGAGATGAGCTGACTCCTCTGTGTCCCTCTGCCCCATGTCCCATGAGTGATGGTGTTTTTGAGTCTGGCTGGTAAGAACAGGGGCTGTCTGTGGGCCTTTATGAGCGTCAAGCTTTGTTTCATCAAACTCTCATTCACATTTCCTCATCTTCATGAAGTAGCTCTCTGATGAACTAAAAAAGGATTCTCTGAAGATACAGATACTCTCTCATTCCCTTTCTTCAATTCTCTCTCTCTCTCTCTCTCTCTCTCTCTCTCCTCCTACTCTCTGTCTTTCTCTCTCTCCCAGGTTCTAGCTAGTTTCTTCTTCAGCTCTTCAATTTGGAGAGTTTCCCAGACTGCACCTCGGGTGGGGACTCCTCTTGAGGCAGAAAGTGGATGCACCTGCCCGCTTCATCTCCCTCGTTTCCCACCATGGGGGAATCAGGAAGTAGGGGCACAGTCTACTCTCCATCCTGGATTTCTCTCTGAGGGGGGGACTCTAATGTCCTTTGTTGATTGATGTCAAGAAGTCAAGAAATATCTCAACTTTTACGTTTTATTCTTGACATTTCTTTTTAATTTTGAACCTAAAAAGGCACACAATTCTTGGCAGCAAGGGGAACTGGAGTTGAGATAAACAACTTGGGTATGTCAGTTCTCCTTTGATTTTTTTTCTTTTAACAAAGACATTTTATGTGTATATATTCATGTGTGTGTGGACAGGTATTCATGTTTCCAGCACATATGTGGAGGTCAGAGGACAACTGGGAGACAGTTTCTCCCCTGTCACAGTGTGCATCCTGGGGACTAAACTCAAATTGTCTGGCTGAGCACCAAATGCCCTCATCCACTAAGCCATCTGCTGTAACATGGATTTTCTTTTTCTACTCACATGCTTCTACCAGCTTGTGATCTGGACCTGCTACTACACAGGTCTTAGCACTTGCCCCACCTGTGGTTATGACCAGGTTCTTCCTTCTCCCATCTAAACCCCTTAGTTTTGAGAGATACAGAATCTGTTTGGCCTTGACTGGCTCTTTGGGGTCAGAATTGTAGTCAAGTCTTTGATAAGAGATGCAGTCATTGCTTCCTGTCTGTTCCCAAGCCACCTCTTCCCCCCAGTGTGTCTGTCCCTCAGGGCCCCTGTGCTTACAATAGCCAAAGGGGATTTCTGCGCTCACACCCAGAAATCACTCTCCTATCAAGAGGAAGAAGAAAGGCATATTTCATGCTTTAATTTTATCTTAATGCACTGCAGCCGCTGTATTCATTTGCCTGGGCAGCAAAGAGAAGACCTGAACCCACTGTATCCCGGGTTACCCCTCTCAGATTCCCCTGCATAACTTTTGTGGTACTGCATCTTTCCAATGACTTATCTGTTTGTAAACTTCTGTTCTTGACAACAACTGTAAGCTTAAACAGCCAAGCAGTGTATCATTTCCCTCCCTTGATCAACAGCCTAGCTTGACCCTTATGTACGGCTATAATGATGGAGAGAGAGTTCTCCCTATCGGAGTTTTGTGAATATGCTTCATGCTGTGGAAGCACATGCTTCAAAATTAAAATTAACACGGTAAATTTTGTGTTATTTTATCGAAATGGTTTTAAAAAATGTCAAAGTTGGGCGGCGGTGACAAACACCTTTAATCCCAGCACTCGGGAGGCAGAGACAGGCAGATTGCCGAGTTAGAGACCAGCCTGGTCTACAGAGCGAGTTCCAGTCCAGCTAAGGCTACACAGAGCTTTCCTGCTAGCCTGAATGCCTGGTGGACCACTGAAGAATCTTTGTCACCTGCACAGTGAAGCTCTCTTGTGGCCTGAGTCACCCAGGGAAAAACTGGCTGCTAAAAGATGTGGCAGAAGCTACCGAGCAAGGAACATCTTTACTTAAGCAAGAAGCATCCTTAATTTACTCTTTGCAACAAATACCAGCTGCCTCGTGCTACAGTCCTGCCGAGTTGTGGGCATGCCTGTGCCGACTCCTCCCTGCAGCTCTTCTGCGTGTTCAGTCATGCCACACTTGCGATCTCTTGGATGTTACACACTTACAGTTTGATTGGGTTTCTCTCCATATCCCTGGGTGGTGTGTATACACAGACCAGGAACAAGTTAAAACCACCAACCGGCAGGGCCTGGATTCAGACCACGCATAGTCTTCCATGTGAATCCTGTCTGGATGGGAAGACTGGGAGAAGAAAGGGGAATGTGTTTGCCCAAAGGCATGGAGTCAAGTTGTGGTTGCATCCAGTCTGGTCCTTTCTGACTCTATGGGCTACAGTCTCCATGGGTGAGGTGAGGATGGCTGCTGTAGTGCAAATTCCGTTACCACAGTAACTACCTGGGATCAGGTATTTTTGCTGTTGTTGTTGTTTTAACAGAACAGAAATCTATTTACTTTACAGTCCTGGAGATTCGGGAGGGTGGGGTGCTATCTGCTTGGAGAGGAGGTTTCTGGCTTTATCACAATGTGACAGAAAGTATGAAGGTAGGAGTGTGTGCACAAAAGAAAAGTCATGTGATGAGACAGGAAGTCAGAGAGTCGAGGCCAAACTTGCTCTTTTGCAAGACTCCTTTGGCAGAAACTAACCGGGATTATCTAAGAGCCATATGCATTCTCCCCAAGGGTGATAACCCAGGAGCCCCTGACTTCACACTCGGCCTCATCTCTTAAAGCTCCTGCTGTCTGTGCAGGGCACTGGAGCCTTCTGACACACAAAGCTCGGGCACACAGTGCAGCCGTCTCTGCAGCTGTGACTGAGGTTCACTATGACAGGGTACCTATTCTATCAGGCCCCAGAGAGCCAAAGCTAACTCCCCAACACAGGTTCAGACAAGGATTCAACATTATTTCTTAAATTATAATTTTTTGACTACTTGAAAGTGTAAAAGGCAAAATCATAAATTGAATACAGTCTTCATATCAGTACATATGATTCTTAAAGCCAGATGGTGTATATAATTGGTGTATAAAATTCAATGGCAGGGCAAGAGGTCATTAAGTTAACTTATAAATTATAGAATTAATTGGCTGTGCTTAAACAACATCAGAGCAAAACCAATTCCCAAAGGATGGGGATTTCTGAATCAAAGACAGCACAAAAACGTTTTCTTTTCCTTCCAGTGTGATGAAGGCTGCTGTTGCTGTTCACATTCGCTAAAATGAAACACGTACAAAAAAAAAAAAAAAAAAAAAAAAGCAGCCAAATGGGAACGGGTTATTGTCCCTTTAGCACCCTCTATTGGCCAACTCTGGTGCAAGTTTTATCAACCTGTTTAACATGAAGACACTAACACCAACTTGCCTGAGATCACTCACAAATAAGAGGCAGGACTGATGAAAGAAACTGTCTTTCTTCATAGTCCTTCATTAATACGCACACACAGGTGTGGATGTTTATAACTTAATTGTAATTACTAAAAATTTCTTAAAAGGAAATATGAGAAAACATAGAAGAGAAACAGCTTTTGGTTGGAGAGAAGATTCAGCCTCCTTACTCCTGTAACAGGATCTGTAGCCAAGGAAGAGAAGAGTCTGAAAACACTTGAGGCTTTGGCTTACACAGGATAATACAGACACCACTGCCCGCACCCTGCCACAGGCGTAGTGGAACTACAGAAGACACGGAAGGTCCTCATCCCAAGCCTCTCCCGGCTTTCTCCCCTGTTCTTTAGGGCAGAGAGAGTTACAAAGCACGTTTCCAGATCCCTTTGCGGTAGAACTGCAGATGGGTGCCAGCCTCTTGTTTCATAGTACACGAATGCTGGAAGAATCCAGATTCTGTGTTCTCCATTTGGAGAAGGAAGGTGAGTCTTTCACAGTTCCCTAGTTAACTCCAGTGTGGAGCTGGCTGGGACCTGTACGACTGACCATGGAGCTCCATTGTCCACACTCTTCCTGGAGAGTGGCCTTGCTGGCCGCATCTGTGTTTTGCCCTTTCTCTCAGCTTCGTGCTCTCCTTCTGGCCCTGGCTGTAGCTCCATGCCTTCCCCACCTTCATCAGAGAAGGAGCTAGTGCCTCCGTGTCCTTTACCTCAGCCCCTCTTCTCCGTGTCCTCTACCTCAGCCCCTCTTCTCCGTGTCCTCTACCTCAGCCCCTCTTCTTTCTCCGTGTCCTCTACCTCAGCCCCTCTTCTCCGTGTCCTCTGCCTCAGCTCCTCTTCTCCATGTCCTTTACCTCAGCTCCTCTTCTCCGTGTCCTCTACCTCAGCCCCTCTTGAGGACAGAATCCACACATGTCCTCTAGCTATGCTGCATGGCAGAACTCCACCTGTCCCTCTAAACATCTAACTCCAGCTCATGCTACCATCCCAACAGTGGCAGCGTCTCACCCACACTGGGCTGGAGGGGCTTCGGGCAGTCAGGCATGCTGGTCCCTTTCCACACCTCTTCTCCCAATTTCTCCTTTGAACCTCAGTTCATCTGTCCCCTCTTCCCTGAAACCTCCCCAGCGCACACCCAGAATGGAAATTCCTTCCTCTAGGCCTGTCTTTCCCTGAGATGACCTGCTTCTAGTCTGGGTTTTGCTCTCTCCTTCCTTCACTCTGAATGTCTTGATTTGGAGACTGTGTAACTCACCCCAGTGTCTCCAACACCCTGAGCTCAGCTTCCCCTAATATCTGAGAACATCATGATTGATGTGGACACAGGAAACTGGAGGTCAGAGGCTTGGGGTACAGACCGATCTTTATTTTTAGCTACAAGCAGTCATAGTCTCATAATTTTCATTTTTATCCCTTCAAAGTAAGAGTTACTGGGATGCATATTTTATACAGCAACGCTCTATGTGCAAGGAACAAATTAGTGCCCAGGATCGCAAGCCTAGTTGTGACAACATCTGGCTCTCTCAACTTTCACTTATAATAACTTAGTTGCAAACATTAGAAAGTTTTGCACTAGGAATCTTTATTTATGGCTTGTATTGGAAAAAATCAGAAGAGGAGGCCACGGAAAGCCCTTCTTCCCTTAGTGACAATGTACTAAGCTGGGTAGACTCAGCCCTTGGGTACTGGGTGTGCCAAGTGTGTACTGGGTGTGCCATCTTCACTTGGCCTGGCCTCGGGTCCTCTGTGGCTCTCTTTATCATGGCCCCACTCAGCCAGTGAGCCTTTGACCTGGAGTCCAGGGTATTAATTAACTTTGTGTGTGCTAATTAGTGTGAGAGCTACCCTGTGCTGCTATGGACAGTTTACACAGCGAGACAGTGACCTTTTTTAAATTTAGCTATTGGTACACCAATCTTTTAAGAGAGCCATGCTGCTTTAATACGATGCATTGAAAATTTCCTTATAGACAACATTTTGGTTATTATGGACCTAGCTTCGTACAAATCTTTCTTATAAGATTTATTTTTACAAGCTCTATGTAAATTTATATGTATACTTCAGACAAAGTATGGGTCTTATTTATAAACACAAACATCATATATTTTTAAAAATAATGCCTCAAATCCATAAAAATGAGTTTTTATCATGTTGCATATGCCAGAAACTTAATTATATAGGTTATATTTTGGTAATATTAAGTCTGATAGCCAATGGACTTAGAGACTAAATTTAACAATTTTGTTAGAATTTTTAATGAAAAATACTATTCTATCTTAATAATTTTATAGTGCATATGTGCATACCAACCTATATTTAATATCATTTATACCAAAATGAACAGTCTATTAGCACAAGGTCAACATAAGTGTCAACTTCATCATTCCTGTAGTAAAAGTAGCCTATATCTCAATATTGACAAAATGTGCACATATTTCCTGTGCAGAAGAGCCCAGAAGCAGTGTAGAAGCCACGTCTACATAGAGACCAGATCTTCATTTTTTTACGCTGGTGAATGGTCGTGGTACAACAAGAAGAAATTGCTCATTACAGGACAGCCCAGCTCATGGCGGCCCCCAGTTACTGCCAGTCTCCTCCTGTCGCTAAAGCTCTGCTCAATTGCTGGACCCAGAACCTATAGGCTTCCCCATCATTTGAGGGGAAAACATCCAACCAATCAACAAAGGAAACACAGACTCAGGGGGAGATTCTCTCCAGCTCTTCACGTGGGAACAGGTGTGTTCCACACAGATTACCTGCACAGTTGCTGTCACCTCTCCTTTTGTTACCTGTTGATAACCTTTGTGATTACAGTCTGTCTTCACCTTTAAGCCTGAGATCTGCTTCAGGACACAGGGCCTTCAACCTGCTCCAACCAGGGCAGATTCTCCATCAGCTGGAGGGAGCATCTTGGGTGGGTTCATTTGCCATGAGCACATGCAGAGTAAATCATGAATGAAAGGTGAACAAGAATGAGGAACTCTGACTGTAAGGGAAGAAAAGAGCATAAAACATTGGTGTGTGCCTAATATCATATTTCACAAGCACATACTAAACCCAGCCCTGTTTGACAATAAGAATATAAAGTTGAACACAAAAATAAGCCTCTTGTTGTAAAGAAATTTTCCAGTCCAAATATAGTTCACTGGTAGGGTACTTGCCTGCTCAGTGGAAGGGACTAAATTCCGCTCAATCCCAGTGCTTTCAAGTTTCTCACACAAAATTTTGAACAATCCATACTCCCTGGAGCCAGGCACTCTGCTAATCTTTGATGTCCATAACTTTGGTAATCTTCACACTAGACCCTGAAGCTGATGTTTGCTTTAACTCATCCTAGAGCTGTAGACACTGAGGCAAGGAGAAGTTAAGATGTAATTTGTCTGGGTCCCACTGGCATCAAAGCAGCTGTGGACTCAGAAGCCAAGATGACCTGCCCGCAAGGCTGGCATGCTGAAGCTACTTCTGGTGAAAACAAAACAAATAAACAACAACAAAACCTGTGTATTTAAAACAATGTTACCAACACATGAGTCACACACTTTCTCTTTTGATACTTCCTCGTATTTCTTCCTCTTTTGTTTACCTATGTCTTCTACTTCAAATTCATCATTATTCACCTCGGATTTTTGCCTTGAATCCCCAGCCAGCCAGGCCTGGAAATGTAGATCAAAAGGTATACATGGGGTGAGGGAGGGACAGGTTTCTTGTCCCTATAACCAGAAGCCCGGGACAGACCCTTGGCTAGGCTCAAGGTTTGACATGCCCTCCAAACTCTCAATCTTTTGGCTTGCTCACTTTTGCAAACTGGGAAAAGGGGTGACTTGCATCCTTTAATACAAATCCTCTTAGCTTAGCACCCCCAGTCCTTGTGTGGAACAGAAACTGCAGAGGATCAATGTCTCTTTCCCAGTGTTTGCACACAAATTCAGGCCAGGGGCCAGTTTGACCCAGTGTTAGTCATGTACCTATAACTGAGGCAGGTCTGAGATAGACTCCATAAGTGATCATCTGGCCTTATCAAGTGGAACTAGGGAGAGGGACTATCCCCAGGAGAGTCATGGTGATGACAGGGCATAGACATAGATGACAAATTGGGGAGGGGTCACCCAGTTTTTCACCTGCACAATGTTGCTTGGCAGATCCTGACAATAGAGATGTGATCTCTTCCTCATGAATGAGTGATGGTTTGGTCACTTGCTTGGACCACAGACTGCAGCAGAAATGCAAGCATGCATGTCCTGTCTCGGCCTCTATGCACTCTCTTCCCATCCATTCCTTTGCTTTGCAAACACACCCAGGACAGCCCATGGAAGAAGAGAAACTGGAACAGAGTAAAGTCAGTCCATTGTTCTAGCTCAGGTCTCAGATGCAGAGTGAGTACAGCTGCCAGCCATCCGGGGATGAATGACTTAAGCTAGCAGAGAGCAAGTTCAAAGAAGCAGAAGTGCACAGCCAGCACATAGACTCAGGGATATGACACAATGTTACAATGTTACAGTTGTACGGCCTGGGGTTTGGAGTTATGATATGTGGTTACTGTAGCAACAGAAAACTGATGGGGTTGTATCTCTGAGGCCTTCAGCTCTGCAGCCAACCTGGTGGATCCCATCTGGCTTGCGCTTAGTTACAGATGCTGTTGCAAAGATATCAAGTCAGATATTCCACTGTTGCAAACTTCCTACTGGATTAACAGTATTTATTTTAAATACTTGCTACAATCACTCTTGTAGCCCACTGGCTCCTTGTAGGGCCCTTTTGTGTTTTGTCGGGTGTCCTAGTTAGGGTTACTATTGCTGTGATGAAACACCATGACCAAAGCAACTTGGGGAGGAAAGTGGTTTTTGTTTGTTTGTTTATTCTTGGTTTTTGTTTTGTTTTTGGCTTACACTTCATTGTTCATTGTGGAAGAAAGGAACCCAGAAGCAGGAGCCCAGGGATAGCACTGCCCACAGTGGGCACCCCCCCCCCCCGTCAATCACTAATTAAGAAAATGTCTCACAAGCTTGCTTACAGGCTGATCTCACAAAGGCATTTTCTCAATCGCGGCTCCCTCCTCCCTGATTACTCTAACTTGTGTGAAGTTGACAGAAAACTAGCCAGGACATTGGGTCTTTGCTTTCCTTCTCAATCTTATTTGAGCCCACATTAGAGATAGATTAAGCACACGCGGAAGTTCTGAGAGTAATGGATACCATCCAGAATGTCTGGGAAATATTGCTCAAAGTTTTGTTTTTCATGTTTGGTTTAGGAACTACCTGCAACTGAGTCAGTTTTACGTTGTATAAAACTGCCTTCATGGAGTACTGAAACACCTCACCTCTCTACAGGGCCTTGTGATACAGTGTATTCAGCAGCCACAACTGTCTGGGGGAATTGGTAGGCAGTAAAAGAATTCACACAAGCCAGTACTAACTAGAAAGAGACACATTTAATGACTCTAGTACAATGGACCAATACAGTGACAGGCTTGACTTATCTTCTTGACTTAGACTTAATGGGAACTGCCTTAGTTTCTTTTTCTGTTGCTGTGATAAAACATTCTGACAAAAGCACCCAAAGGAGAAAGGTTTTTTTGTTTGCTTGTTTGTTTGTTTGTTTGTTTGGTTTGGTTTTGGCCATGGTTCAAAAGCATAGTCCATCATACTGGGGGGTGGGAGCTTGAAACAGTGGGTCACATGGCATTCAGTAGGCTCCAAGGCAACAGCTCTTTTAAGTTCACTGGTAGCTATTTTGATCAGTGGTCTTGGTCACATCATCCCCTCCACACTCAGAAGGAACGCTGCTTTTCTTTAATGTTATTAGTGCCTTCTTGGTGCAGCCTTGCCTGGTGGAAACCCTTGACAGGAGCTGGAGAGCTTCCCCTCTCTCCCTGGACACCTGGCTGCAGGGTCTGGCGTGTGTGTTTGGCTGGCCCTGGTACAAACACAGTTCCTTTCTTCTGTTGCTCTGTACCCAAGTTTGTGACTGTAGGACGATCTACCCCATCCAAGCCTTTTGGCTGTTTCGGGCTTTTTATTTTCTCATATACATTTTACAGCCACCTTATTGGATTACAAACAGGCACACACACACAACACACACGTGCAAATTCTACTTGGAATCTCATTACTTATAGAGATTATTTGGGGAAGAACTTGTGTCTTTTAAAATGGAATTTTTCTGCCTGTGCACGGAACGTAATGCATCATTTGTCAGATTGTGTTGGCCTTCAAAATGCTTCCAGAATTCAACTCATCCTTCCTCCTAGTCCAAGCTGGTCTGTCCTGGCAAAGCTCAGGCACCCTCAGAAAGGACCTCTGCTCTTCACCTTCCTATGGTCCGGTCTCTGCCTAGCAGCCAGGGACTCTTTTGAAGATGTAAATGAGGAGGTGACACTAGTACCGTGCAAATTTCCTTACAGCGCCAGTAAGAAACGCCAGCCCAAATGAATGAAGGAGTGGTGATGAAAGGTGGTCTCCTAAGGGAAACTAAACAGGAAAACAGTGCCATTGGCCTGGGCCGCACACTGCTAGGGTCAACCTGGGCGGTCTCGGTGGGGCCAGAAGCAGAAGCGCGGGCACGAGGCGCGTGCGCAGCCCTGGGCGCCGAGTGACACCGAGGCAGAGGCAGGGGCCTCTGGGCGGGGCCGCGCGTCGTGAGCGCGCCTCGGCAGGGCCGAGCTCCCAGCACCGTGGTGCTTCCGGCAGCGGGAGGCGGCGCCGAGCGGGACCGAGAGGCGCGGGCGGCGGCCGGGGAGGCGGTGAGTGGCGGGGGGCTGCGGGGCGCGCGCGGAGAGCCGGGGACGCGCGGGCTGGCGCCGGGTCGGCTGCTGCCGGGGCCCGGCGGGGGCCGCTGCGCGCGCCGGGGATGGCTGCGGCGGCTGCCTGCGCCCCGGGACCTCGTGGCTTCGCAGGGCTCCCCTGGGGCCCGGGAGACTCCGGCCTAGAGCTGCTCTCGTCCCCCGGTGGGGAGGGGCGCATCACGCACCCTGCCACGCGTCCCTAGCCACCGCGTGACGAAACTCGCTGGGTGCAGGCGGCCAAGATGGCTGCCGGGGGACTGTGTCCACGCGGATGGGCGGGCGCGCACTGGCCCGGTGACCAGGTGTCTCCCAGCAGCGGGGACCCGGAGGTCGTCGAGGAGAGCCCCCGGTGGCCGCCTCCAGCCCTTGGTCTGTTCGGGGACCGGCGTGCCCCGGGTAGATCCGTGAGACCCGCACCCTCAGCTCCCCCACCACGTTACTGAGCATCGCACGTGCAGCCGCCCCGTAATGACAATGACCGGACTGAGGTCTGTGCCTGAGGGATTAGAGCTCTGACTTTTCTCCTGTTCCTCCGATGCTTCCTCCGATCCTTAATAGTGTCTGCATAATCCAGCTTTGAAAACGGAGGCTCGGAAGTTGAGTAACTTGCCTAAAGTGTCACAGCTGGCCAGAGGAGAGCAAAGAAATCCGAGTGTGTGTTAGACCTCATGGAGAAGCCTGGCTCTGCTGGACTTCAGAGTTTGGGTACTTACCCAGGACCTTTCTTTGTAGCTTTCTCTCACCCCTGATCCCTCCTCTGCTGCACCTGCTTTAAATGCCGGTTCTCAGCTGGGGTCCCGTACCATATTTACAATTCATAGCTGTAGCAAGTTAGAGTTATGAAATAGTGTTGCGGCTGTTGCAACATTAGGAACACTGCCTAAGCTTTTCTCTCTGCCCTTGATTCAGGGAGCAGGGATGGGGGCTGGGCACTCAGGTAAAGGGGGCACTTCGAGGCTCCTACAGTGTTGGACGCAGGCCTGCTGTGACTGCTGTGTGACGGAGAGCTGTTTGGAGGACGAGTGGAAGTCCCAGGAGCGCAGACACCCCTCCCCTCAGGACTGTGGTTGGCACATTCGCAGAAATGACAGTGTTTGGGGAGAGTTTGTAGCTTCCCACCTGGTTCTGATACAGAATTGCTCCATCTGTGCGTTCAAGGGTTAGGTGACGGGTGCAGCCGAAGCTCTGCACAAGGGAGAGAGTGCTGTGGCCGTTTGGTGGGTTTGGAGTATGCATCAAAAGCTGAGAGGAAACACGCTCTTTCCCCTCCTAACTTCCTGCAGAGAAAGCTGTGCAGACAGCAGGGCCAGAATGCCTCAGGAGGCAGAGCGTCCACCTTCTGACTCTTGACCTAAAAAATGTTGGGGGGTGTGTGCACCCACACCACTTCTGAGTATGCGTCTGTAGGTGCCTCAGCGGCCAGCAGAGGGCATCCGCTCCCCTGGGGATGCACACTGCCGGGTGTGAGTGATAGAACGGCCCAGGTCTTCTGAAGGAAGCGCTCTCAGCCTCTTGGCCTTCTCCCTGACCTCCACCTTGTGACTTTTGCTGCCTGAGAGTGAAACCAAGTATCTGTTACTGCAAACATGGCAGCTTAGCTGTGTGAACAAGGCCTTTAGCTGTGTGGAATTGTGGCTAAGGCCAATAGATGGTTTGGAGTTCAAGCTAAGAAGTCTAATAGTCAGTTCCCCCCCCCCCAACTCATTGTTAGGAATCTATCAATGTGTGAAGCTTATGTATCCCTTCCTGGGTGTGTGTGTGTGTGTGTGTGTGTGTGTGTGTGTGTGTGTGTGTGTGTGTGTGTGTGTGTGTGTGTGTGTATGTGTGTGCGCACACCCAGGTGCTTCATCTGTACAAAGTTCAAACTTACTATTTAGTTAATACTATTAATTTGTAACGTCATTTCATAGACTTTGGTATGTATAATCTGTGAGTTGATTTTTTTTTTTTTTCCTGGAGCTGAGGACCAAATTCAGGGCTTTGTTCTTGCTAAATATGCACTCCACCACTAAATTCCCAACTCCAACTTGTTTCTTTTGAGTGGACTGAATATGTCCAAAATATTCTGTTGATGGCTGGGTAGTGGTTTGTCATTTTGCAGGCTAATGTCACCATCTCAAGGAGAAATCAATAACAGATTTTTAAAATACGGATTCCCCCTGCTCTGGGTGGCTGCTTAAATTGCCCGGGCTGAGTTGAGCTTGCAGACTGGAACATGCACAGGCTGTCTCATCACCTGAGTGCTTGGGGGTGCTTATCACCACACGGGGGGGGTGGAGCAGCAGGGCCCATATCTGCATCTAACACCAGCCTTGAAAGCAGAAAGTTTATAGCATGAATCCATTGCAACTGAAAACAAATTTGATCGATTGAGTGATTAGTTGGTTGGTTGGTTGTGTGGTTAGATGAAACTATGTGCAAGTCGCAGGCAGTTATGAACCACCTGGTGTGGGTGCTGAGAATTGAACCCGGGTCCTCTGGAAGAGCAGTAAGTGCTCTTAACCACAGAGCCATCTCTCCATGCTTTTCGAACTCTTTACACAGAGTCTAACTTTCTAACCTATGCTTTAATCTCCTGAATGGCAGTGACCACAGGGAAGGACTGCTGTGGGCAAGTGACTGGCC
The DNA here is from genome assembly GCF_907164565.1 of Psammomys obesus. Taxonomy (NCBI): domain Eukaryota; kingdom Metazoa; phylum Chordata; class Mammalia; order Rodentia; family Muridae; genus Psammomys; species Psammomys obesus. The sequence continues at coordinate 4,177,977 of NW_026596225.1, read as the reverse complement.
AACAAATTAGGAAGTAGTTGGCATTGATTTAGTGTGGTTGTCCATCGCAGACACATCGCCTCTTAGACTGTGGTTAAGTACAGAACTGCCCAGGCTGTCATCTTGAACACAGGGAGATATCTCAGGAGGCTGTGAGGACATAGCGGCCTCAGGCTGCATGGAAAGCCCAGTGTGTCTGGACCTGAGAAGCCCCAGATGGGGGGGGGGGCTAATTCACCTGCCCAGCCCCAAAGGAGCCAACTGCACAGTAAACCCCACCTCCATCCCAGGGCTGGGAATGGAGCCAGGGCAAGTACGCAGCCACTGAGCTGTGTCCCTAGCCTAGACCTTTGCTTAACTTCTCCAAAGTGCAGTAGTTTTAACCAACGACTCTTCCCCAGTTTAGTAATATGATTATCATTGTTAATCTTTAGCCAGGGTTGAAGGCTTGTCACAGGCTCGCTCAGAGGCTTTGTTCCCTGTTGATTTTTCTATTTCATTTTCTATGAAATTTCAGAGAATTATTTTTTAAGCCAATAATCAAATATGTTTTGGCATGTATCTAGAAGTTTGAAATTGAGTTTATTTTGAAGAAAGTTTCTTAGACACTGGTGAGGACCCTGGGAAGCGAGAGCAGCCAGTCTCTCTGCCAGCAGCCACCAGTGAGGGCAGCAGCTTTCTCTCCAGCAGGCCCGCTCAGTGACCTCCTCACCTTTGGTGCTTTCCATTTATGAGGTCAATGCAGCCTTCAGCAGATGATCCCACGGACTCTGTGGACAGCCCAGTGTCCAGCTTCTTCATCAGAAAAATGAAATTTATGATGAAAAGTAATTTCCACTCTGGGGTTATAGAATCCACACTCCAATCCAATCATGTTTGTTTGGTCTGATTCCCATTCTGTTTGATTTGACTCTCAGGGTAGGTCACAAACTGTGGAGCCTTCCTAGGCAGGTCCAGCCTGGAAAAACAGGCCAGTGACAGCAGGTACAATGAGCTAGGGCATCGCTGAAATATTTAGACTACTCTAGTTCGGGCCTTAAAGGTCTTTCTTTCACTCCGGGTTGTTTGGTTTCTGTTTTAACTTTTTTTGTTCCAGCTGTGTTTCCCAGCTGGAACTAACTATCTTAGGATATTCCCATTGTACCTCTGACAAACTAGGTTTACTTCAGCTCTGCTCTGTCATATCCTCTATGATGATGCTGTCCCTTAGCCACAGACATTTCTCAAGGGAGCAGAGATGTTGGCAGCAAGTGAATTAGGTTCATGTTTAGCACTGCTGAGTTAAATTAATGAATTGCATTTCTGTGCTGCATGAGGGCAGTGATGGTTCCATGGTGTAAAATTATCATGAGTAGAGGCCTTTTTCTGATACCCTCCCTAGCTCCCGAGTAATTGATGCCGAAACCTATTAAATGTATTCAACAAGCTTTAAGCACTACAACTGGCAGCTATTTATCTCTGCTAACTCAATTATGCTAGTCTGGCTACTTCCCAGCCATGTGCTCTTTCTCACTTGCCATCTCAGCCTCGCCCTCCCCTTCTGCTGCATCTCTATGCCCTCGTGCAGACTCCTGATGGAGGACCCTGCTCTTGTCCTCCTTTCTTGACCCTTCCTGAGACTCCCTGACTGGTCCTCTCTGCTCAGCTCTCAGCCAATCAGCTTCTTTACTAACCAATCAGAGATAGTTGGGGAGCATGTTTTACACAACTTGACGCCCACGTCTGGACTGCAGCCACAAGTCAGTATCTGAATGCACAGTGTACAGGACCGTCCCCCAACTCTGCGGTTTGGATGGGCTGCTGTGAGGGCAGCTTTCAGAGCAAGTGACAGCAGACGTTAGGATTACTGGGAGGCAGAAGGCCACGTCTGTAATGGTTCTTAAGGTGTTGAATAGGATGTATCCGTTCTCCAAGTTTGGCAGAGCTGAGATTTGAACTCAAATTTACGATGCCCACGACCACAAGTTTCTGTCTTCCGCCCAGTGGCAGGTCTCACGCACACACACACCCTCCTCCATCTACAGCCACCAGAGATTGGGCGTGTGTGGCACAGAGCAGGATTTCAAGTCAATTCAAGACACTAGCCCACTAGCTGACAGTGCCCACTGCAACAAACTTAACCCGGAGCTGTGGAGGTGGGTGAGTGAAGGAAGCACCAGGGCCCAGGTGTCAAGGGCTGGCCTTTCCCTCACCCAGCTGCATGGTGTCAGGCAGGACTCCTCCATAGAAGGAAGGCAGTGGTATTCTCACTGAATTGCTCATGAAGATTGGAACATGTACTGTTGTAAACATGAGGAATCTGGTTCCGCTGTTACCCAGTAAAGCTAAGAGCAGGGGAAGGAGTGGTGGGAGAAATGAACTCCACTGGCAACAAGCTGGTGAGTTGGAAAGTGGAAGACTCCCATACAGATTTCTTCCTGCCAGGGGCTGCAGATAAAAAAAAAAAAAAAATTGCTTGGCATTTCCAAGAGGTGTAACTTTTAGAGCCAGGTGAGTGCCCAGATGGTCACTAATTCTTACAGTAACCAGTTCCTTGGTGTGGTTTCTGTGTGGACTGCTGGTCGTCAGGGATCCCAGAGGTTTGGGAGTCCCATAACATCAAAAGAAACATTATGGTTAGGTCAGATGAGGAGTGTTGTTCTTTGATATTTTCTTATCTTCAAATAAGAATAATTGTATTGGCCAATTACAATTCCTCGGGGAGAATAGCTGACTGAAATGTGGAGGACAGATTTCTAAGTCCCAGGAGCAAGGTAATTCGGCCATTGTCTCAGGTTCCGCTGGCTGGTGCTGGGAGGGAGCTGACCCCACTGGCCTCACCGTGCAACGTGCTGAGGCTACCGGCTTCTCCACGCCCCTCGTTTTGGTTTGCATGTTGAACGCAGGTTGAGCCCATTGCAATATGGAGTAGTTCTGAGCCGACTGTGGGTTCAGACAGCAGTCTGCGCTATAGTCTCAGACTGACTGTGTGTGACATCTTAAGGGTCTGGGGAGGATGTTGTGTGGTCATACAGATAGTGCAAAGGTCACCAGGCTACAAACCGTCTCCATTTCCAGCCTTCCAGCCTTTGGGCAGAAAACAGGTTCTATGGTTCCTTCCTTTGAAAAGAGCAATGCGTGTTTAACACCCTGGCTCCCCTAGTACTTATCCGTGGGCACAAGAACCTCAGTGCCTCCTGCAGCTTACCACTCTGCAGAGGACCTGAGTTCAGTCCCCAGCACCCACATGCAGCTCACAACCACCTATAATTCCAGTTCTAAAAGCAGTATAATGCTGTAATTATTAGTGGTCCTAAGCTGACTTCTTAAGTTGTTTGTGAGACGCTCTGAGAGTGAATGACTAGTCAAAAGCTAACAGTTATCCACAGGCAAGTAGCTTGTAATCACTTTGCTTCTTAGTAAACTGCAGGAAAAATAATGTACATCTCATTTTTTGTCTGTTATAAAACCAAGTGTTTAAAAAAAAAAAAAAACAAGGTGCTAATTCTAAAGATTAAAATAACTCATTTAAAGTTAAGTCCCAGTTGGCCAAAAATCCAGGAGTTATAGTTCAGCTTTTTTTTTTTTTTAAGACAGGGTTTCTCTGTGTGGCCTTGGCTGTCTTGAACTCACTTTGTAGAGTAGGATGGCTTTGAACTCACAGAGATCCACCTGTCTATGCCTCCCCGAGTTCTGGGGAGTGCTGAGCATACACCTCCCTGCAGCTCAGTTCAGCTTTTGAAATACACAGTGAGAGGCTCTCCCAGCTCTGTCTTCTGGTGTGTCTGCTGTGGGCTGGCTGGCTTGGTTGCCTCACTAGTTCTCTATCCCAAGATTTTGTCACACTGTGAAACATGAAAAGTCTGCCCCAACACATTTTGTTCACCATCTTCAGTCCCCAAATCATGCCTCTTCTGGCTGTTTTCTTGAGTGTCACAGGCGCGAGGTGTGGCTGCTTCCCTGATACTCCTGCATCCTTGCGGGTTTTCTAGAGGGATTCATGTCAGTGATCTGGAGAACTGTCAGATCCTTAGGTGGATGTGAGGAGAATGTACTCCCAACCCATTGTCTCCTGTCCCTCCAGGGTACCCCTCATTTGCCTCCAGTGTATCAAAGCTAAGATGCTCTTGAACATTCTTTGTTACTATATCCAGCTTGTTCATTTGAGGTCTGCAGTTTGGAAAGTGCATCTCCTCCACATCTTGAGCTAGCTGTGGCTACACGACCATTCATGCTGTCCCCAGGATCAGCATAAAGCAACAGAATGTCTTTCTTCAGGCAGGCAGCAGCCTCTGCCTGTTAACTCGTGCTGTGGGCAACCAGCACAACTGATAATCACAAATCTCTTGTTTCCTGGCTCAAGAATACTCTAGGAAGTGGTTTGAACCTTGCCCAGTCTCAACCTTCAGGACAAGCCTGTGACCTCAGCCATTGGACAGCTACACCCTACCTGTTAGCTAAATGTTCGTGAATCCAAGTTCATCCTGTTACCTCATGCACCCCCTCACCTTGACTCCCCACCACCGCCACCTTACTGTCTCTCCAAGGATGTGAGTGTGTGCCATTCCCAGTCACTGCCAAGTGTGCACCCCATCTCTGTACGTCTCTCAGGCCCGTGCACCGGTCTCCCACCATTCAGGTGCTGGTTATTCATGCTGCTGTGGTCTGACCAAATGGGCAGGAGGAAGGAGGTATGTCCACAATCCTGTGCAGGAGCCCGCTTCCTTAGCCCAGTCTGGACCCACAGTAAAGCTGGCCCAGGCGGCATCAGTTCAGCCTTGCTTCCTCCTCCTTTCCTCCTGACAGACACGCTGCCCCTGAGTACCAAGTACAAGAGCCAATCCTGTTCCTGCCATGGCTGACCAGGAGGAACTTGGGAGTTAGGGTGGGGGCAGGGCTTGGGGCATGATTGAGTGGGAGGTCAGTTTTGGGTTTGATTGGTTTTTAGGCTGTTATTTATTTATTTATTTTTAATTAAGACTAACCAATTCCTGAAGAAAATGAAACTGGAGAATGTCAAAACTCTGCTTGGAGGTTTAAAAAAAAAATTAAAGAGGTTTGTGTAATTGATCATGGTAAATAATTAAACTTTATCTGGCTTGATATCAGTGTGTCTGTCGGAACTGCTGAAATGGCACTGCTGGAGAACTGGTGGATGTTCTTGTTGGGGGAGTTAGAAGCAGGTTTCTGCCTCCAGTTTGTGCGAGCAGAAAGCCGCTTGGACTCATAGTGACCAGTCCTGTTTGTTTGCCACACGAACAAACCACACATTTAGTTAAGACCTAAGTTTATTTTTCTCTCCGTGTGCAGGAGGTCAGAAGCCTGACTGGGGCAGACCTCCACCCAAAGACCTCAGGAAGAGTCCCTTTACCTCTGGAAGCTCCTGCGCTGCTCAGCTCTCTACCCAGCCTCATTTCATTCAGCTCTATCTTTTTTTGTGTTTGTTTATCTGGCCCCGTTGTGACTCTGAATCGACCTGGATAATCAAAGTCCTCTCCTGTCCTTACAGCTAGAACTGAAACCCTCTGGCCAAGCCCCAGAACCATGAATGCAGCATTTTCCTAGCTCCCGGGAACCAGACTGCCCACAAGGACAAGGCCATCCGTGGGCTTTGTGGTTTCTGAGGTTTGGCCGTTTCGCCTGGAGTGTGCAGACAGAGCTGCCCTCTGCCTTTCCTCTGTAGGTCGGGAGTGGCCTCTGAGAATCTTTCCTCATCTGTAAGATGTCCGTACTGTGTGAGAAGGACACAGCTGCTGTGGGAAATGAGCTGGCTTACTTCAGCTCTGGCCTGAGGGGAGAGTGGGTGTTCTTCGGCATCCAGGGCATCCCTCTGTTCAACTGAAACAAAACATGTTCACTTCCTGGACCATCTTTGTTCCTTAGAGAGGACATTTTGCAAGGCCTCTGCAGTGTTGCTGTGGCTCTGTTGGGCTCTGTGGGGTTATGATGTTGGAGACTTCTGGTACAGTGGACAAGTTCTTATTTAAAAAGAACAGTGTACCTCAGAGACACCCATTTTCTATAGATATTAACTGATTTATCACAAACCACAAAAACAAAACACTAAAAGAGACTGGTGAGAAAAAGTGATGTGGCTGACGCCCTCTCTCCCCTTCACCCATGTCACCTGACAGAGTATTTCCTTTCCTCAAGTCTCAGCTTCCCTGTCTGTCTGATGAACTTGTTGGATAACTCATCTGTAAGGTCCGGTACAGTTCTTATGCAATACTACCACAAAGTATCCCTTCTTCTATAATAGCATCATGTTGGTTACAATTTAACCAAAGTGTTGCTTGTACTGAACGCATTGGGCAAAGTTTGTTGTTAAGAGCTGGACTTCTGTGAAAGCTACATTTAAAACTTTGCCTTGTTATTTGTATCAAGCATAAAGGAGAAAGAATGCAGGAAAACTAGGTATCTTGTACCCCTGGGGAACAGTCGGCTCTAGCCTTGGGGGATATCACAGGGAGGGCAGGAAGGGAGCATCGCCTATACAGCCCCATGTAGAGGATGGCCCAGTGCCCACCCATCAAGCTGAAGGCTTGTGCCCAGATGACTTGTGGAGTCACTTGTCCTGTCAGCCTCTGCCAGGCCTAGCATGTGAGCATCTAAAAGGCTGATGTGTGTTTTCAAAGCTCTCCTCCCCGAGATGGATTCTGTGGTTCAGAGTTTCTGTCTTGTAGGAATAAAGTAAGCGGGGAGCCTTTGATGTGACACGCCATCTTTGCTCTTGAGAGTCTCTGGACCTTTGAACCCCCCCAACCTTCAGCTGGGCCTCTCACAGTAGTTATCAACTATTATCACTAATACTATGGGTAAGGCGGAGCAGACTGGCCTGGGGTGCAGCTTTGTGCTCAGGACCCATGTTCCTGGTTCCCCTCAGTATGGAGGCTGCTGAGCTGCCTCAGCTTAGCTCGGCAGGAGAGTCTGGAAATGTTCCTACATATAAACTGGGGTTTTTATTTTACTCTTTGTGGGTTATATAAATAATCCATGTCTCCACACAGTGACATAGCCTTTTGATGTCCACGAGTCCTCATTTACCCTTTAGCTACCCATGATCAACTATGGTCCAAAAATATTGAATGGAAAATTTCAAAAACAATGAACTATTTTGAGAGAGAATGAATTCCCAATGTGTACGTTGTTACGTATATTGTTTCGTTGTTAGATAGTGCCAGCTTCCTGCTGTGTCTAATTTATCAATTAACCTAAGTGTGTGTGTGTATGTATGTATATATACAGTACATGGGGGCCCGTACTATCTGCGGTTAAAGTTACCCACTGTGGGGGCTTGGTCCCTTCAGATGGGGGGATTACTATATGTCTCTGTCCCTGGATTTAACATGCACGGCTGCTTATATTTGTTCTCATTTATACTTTGGGTCTGTTCTGTATTATAACCTTATCAGGCAGCGGCCAGCAGGGACAGTGGAGGCGTACTTCCTGGCTCATTGTGGTAAGGGGAGCAGGACCAGGGGAGTGGGGTGGGGTCTAGCCAGGAAGAGAGGGGGGTCTGCCTTAGCATTGTGGAGAACAGTGGAGTCTAATGCTGCAGCCCAGCCATGCTGGGGAGAGAAGCTTATGCTGTGAAGCAGACCCGCATCCCTGTTTCCTTGGAAACAGTGTTTGGATGTTGAGTCCAGAATTTCTGTAATGTGAAGTCCTGTGCCTGGACTGAAAACCCAGTGACTCCCATGCCAGGGAGCAGGGGTAGTGCGCTCCATTCTTTTCAAATAGCAAAATTTCCGAGCATCTATGATTACACAAAACCAGGTCTGTCCACTAGGAAGTAGTGTACCTAAGACACAATGCTGTTGACACTTTGTAGCTGGGAGGAAAGCATTTTCCTGTTGGCTCCCACCTACTTTGGTCTGGGTCTGCTGTCCCAGCCTGTTTTATCAGTAGCTGGATTTCACTCTCTCACTCCCACCGCTAACCGCTTCAGGCTTGGGTGTCCGGCTGACATGTTCAGTTCTGATCCAGCCATTAGTGATGTGTTTGTTATTTGAGGGTTTTGATAAGGACAAATTATAGGGCAACCTAGTATTTGCATTGGACTCCTTAATGTTCCTAAAATTTGTGAAACACTAAAGAAAGCTATGGTTAGAACTAATGTTAGAAATGAGGGGGGGGGTAATAAGGAAATTATATTGTATGAATCCTCCATAGTAACTGGATCCTCTGACCCACCATCATCAGAGAGTTCATCCCAGAAAATCAGCATCATGAGGGAAGAAAGTCCCAGACAAGGTGTTACGTGTAATGTTGAGAACTAAAGCAAAACGGCACCAAAGGGTTATTGCAGGTCCAAAGAGAAGATCTGGTGCCTCCAGAGGGCTGTCATGAAACAAATGTGAATGGATATCCTGGAAGGGGGTGGAAAGACTGTAAGAGCCAGTGGGTGGACCTGCTGGGAAATAGTGTCCTCTGGGTGTGATGGGCAAATTCCACACACATAATCCCAACAGTGTGGTTGCTTGAGCGAGACCATGCCAGTCACCATTCCAGATGAGACAAAGGCTCGTCAGCTGCTGAGGGTTTCTTCAGGTGAACCATGGGATGGGTTGCCCAGGCCCTAGGGGCTAGTACTATACCTACATACATGCAAGAAACAGTATTTGGACTTGCTTTGGTTATGTATGTATATGTGTGTATCTATATACACGTGTGTGTGTGTGTGTGTGTGTGTGTGTGTGTGTGTGTGTGTGTGGAGTTTAATGCTTTATCATTATGATAGGCTCAAATCATGACTGAAGAAAGAAGTTTGCATTGTGAAGTGGACCGGGTCCCCTGTCGGCATAATGCTGCAGCATTAAACTCCATATATGTATATATATACAATTTGGACAAGGACAGGTCATAAGTATGAGAGGGAGATGTAAAGGGGATACAGGAGAGTTTGGGGAGGGGTGCATACACTGAAAATAAATTGTATTCATGTGTGGAATTCTAAAATAATTAGATGATAATATTTAAATTTATTTATTTATTATGTATACAGTGTTCTGTCTGCATGTACACCTGCAGGCCAGAAGGAGGCACCAGATCTCATTGTAGATGGTTGTGAGCCACCATGTGGTTGCTGGGAATTGAACTCAGGACCTCTGGAAGAGCAGCCAGTGTTCTTAAGCTCTGAGCCATCTCTCCAGCCCCAAATAATAAAATTTAAAAGATAGCATGTCAAATTTTTATATGCCTGTAGAAGGCATTTCTGAGGACATTGTTCATTATCACATTGAGGCTGGGTTGTGGATGTTTTTCTTTGTTATTTGCACAGTAGTGGTGTTTAGCAAACCATAAGCATGCAGTACAACACTTCAGTGCAGTGCTGAAGAAAGGAATATGATTGAGAAAAAGTGAACCAATACTCATGCACCAGAAAGCATGCATTCAGTAAGAGAAGGCTCCATTGTTATCTGTGCACCTGTCAGGTTGTGCTGATTGTCTTTGTGTTTCTGGTAAATTAAAGATTTTTTTTAAATTTTTGATTAGTGGTTTTCATGCTGAACAGACTGAAAGAATCTACCATCTTTTTCGGTTGTACAGTTATCATTCTTTTTCCCTTTCACCTTGTGTGTCACCAGCTACTCGCAGCAGGACTAACAGGTTGGACCGGAATGCGGTAAGCTCAGCTGCCTCACTCAATGGCACATGCCAGTGCGGGCCCGGGTGTGCCTCCAGGTGTCTTCCTCCATCCCTCTCCACCCTAGTTTTTGACACAGTGTCCCTTGCTGGCTGCTTTGGCCAGACTGACTGGCCAGGGAGCTCTAGGGATCTGAACTCGGACCCCCGTGCTGTGTGGCAGGCAGTTTACTGAACCACTCCCCAGCCCTGAATCTTTAAAGCTTGGTGTGTCTGTACCTTATCTAGAGCAATTTGACTTTCCTACAGGAAAGGAATGAAGAACTGCTAGGTGCTCAACGATGAGACAGATGTGGCAAATGTGTGAAGTCTGGCTGAAGTGCCGTGGGGGTTATAAACAGCTTGCTTCGGCTTATCAGGGTTTCTAGTTAGCAGCTTATGGGCTGCATGCACCCCGTGATAGCTGTGAATGTGACCAAACACAAAATCAAAATTTACTTAAATGTGAAATATTTTTGTGTGATTTTTAAATTAATCATTGGTGTGTGTGATGCATGTGGGAGGGGGTTAGGCCCACGCACGGGCACTCAGGGGAAGTCGGAGGACAACTCTGCAGAGCTGCTTCTCCTGCCTCGGGTGTAGGTTTCAGGAGCTGGGCGCAGGTCGCCACGCTAGCATGGCAAGCCTTTCCCCACCGAGCTGTCTTACACACAGGCTACGTGTGACAGTCGTGGCATCAGCTCACTCGGCTTGTCTTTCCCTTTTCAGGATCTGGGACGATGTCTGGGGAAGTGCCACCCAACATTAACATCAAGGAGCCTCGATGGGACCAGAGCACTTTCATGGGCCGAGCCAGTCACTTCTTCACTGTCACTGACCCCCGGAACATTCTCTTAACAGACGAACAACTAGAGAATGCCAGGAAAGTGGTGCATGACTACAGGTGATGCCAGCGTCGGGTTTTCCGACCTTTCACATAACAGATCATTGTGTTGCTTGTTTTTAAACTATTTCACGATTTTGCAGCATCTTTTTTTCCAGCAAACTACTGCCTAACAAAATAAGTGAATAAATAATAAATAGGAAGACCGAGTAGATCCCAGAGCTGATCCTTACCACAGCGTGTCAGTATTCCATGCAGCTTGATGACCTGTGTGTGAGCTCTTTCCCCAGCAGCCAGCATCCTTCTGTCTTTGGGTAAAAACAGCGTCATTGAATACCCTGGGTCCTGATGACTAGGCTAGGCCTGTGCTGCTGAGAACAGCCCCAGTGAGCAGCCTTCTCAGCATCATATTCAGATGGGAAGGATTCTGACTGGAGTTCAGGGGTGCAGGTGGGGGATGTACCCCATCGTAGAGCCACACAGGAGCTAAGAGGATGCCACCTACACGGGGACACTCTGTCGTCCACAGTCACCGATTCCCTGCCTGGGCCTTTAACCATTCCTAGTAGGAACCACTAGAAGAAAAGGTCTTATCAGTATGGGACATGACAGGCTCTTTTCTTGTTATTACTCCATGAACAATACAGTCCACCTGTACAGGGCACTTGTATTCCTTGGGGTCTGGCAGGCAAGCTGGAGATGGTATCAGTCTACAAGCAAGAACAGAGACATGATGCTCCCTGCCTAAGTTCAAGCTACTCGGAAGGCTGAGGCAGGGGACACGCGAAGCTAGTGCTTGAGACAAGCCTGAGCAACATCCCAAAAAATAACAAGGAATGTATATCATTAAATACAAACAGACAAATATGCATCCTAAAGAAAATGCCCTCATCTCAGAATTTGTATGCATGCAGGAAAGATGAAGCTGGAGGCATCAAGTAGGAGTAGGTCCAAGGCACCCTAATCTTCCCTATTCGAAAACACTTCGAAGTGAGCATATTAAAAAGATGAAGCAGTATATCTTGCAACTGACAATACCCTAATCGGCTCAGAACCTACAACAAACGTGAGGAAAGGGGCTGCTTTAGTCTTAAAGGATCAGTGTGCACAGCGACAGCAGCTCACCTGCATTAGAACACTCAACAAAACACGGCAGGGAGACAGCTCAGCGGTTGAGAGCTCACACTTCTCTTACAAAGACTGAAGCTTGGTACCCAGCATCACATCGGGCAGCTCACGAACACCTGTCAACTCCAGCTCTAAGGGATCTAACACTTGGTCTCTGTGGGTGCCTGCACTCATGTGCGCGTGCACACACACACATAGACACAGTGTGTGTGAGAGAGAGAGAGAGAGAGAGAGAGAGAGAGCTGAGGACAGCGGGCTCAGACCTGTGTGACAACTAAAATAAATAGTCTGAGTAACTAGAGCGCCCCTGCCAGGCTGGAAAGGAAGACTTCATACTGTGGCCATGACACTTCTCTCCCATAACAGTTCCCATCAACACAGCAGTGATCAGCTCTAAGCAAGGTTTCCCTGGAAGAATACTGACTTCAAGGAAGGCCTTTTTATAAAAGGAGAAATAGAAGGAACATACTTTTCCCACCAGCAATTATGTCATAAAATGGTGAGCGTGGTCCTCATCCTACGGTTAAAGCAGGAACACAGCAGAAAGCTAGCAACCAAGCCTGATGCTCCTCGCACCTCAGCTGATAAAAACCAGCCAGCCGGAAGGAAGGCTCAGCAAATCCCACATTTTTATATTTACAGTAAATCCCTGCTGCTTTCGAAGACAGACTCTGGGCAAAAGGCAGAGGACATAGCTTTTGCTGCCACAACATACAGCTTGGGCCCTGGAACCCTGAACGGGGCAGGGAAGGAAGCAAGAAAGGACAGACACATGTACAGGAAAGTGCAGGCAACCTGGAACACTGGATGTTTATTAGCTACAGGCGGAGGAGGGGCAAGCTGGTGGAGGTAGGAGGTCTCCGTAGATGAGCAGTCTGAGGCTGTAAACTTCCTGCAGGAGGAAGCTGTGGCTTCAAGTCTTCCTGCGCACTGCAACCCATCCTTTACCATCCCTCCTGAGCCTAACCCATGTGGGGATCTGGCTTTTCCAGTTTCTCCTGGAGTCAAGGCCTTAGTCTTTGTTCTATACATTCTCTCAGGGAATCTTCCACATCCTATAAACTCAATCACGTGCAAAGGATAAATGTCATAAAAATGTTTAACATTGTACATGGCTGTTGCTTTAGCAGATTCACTCATCTATTTCTAAATAATCTTGGGTGTGGGGAAAGTCTATTTTGAAGGCTTATCCCCACATCCTTTGTAAATGGAAAGGGAGGAACAATTAAAATCCCAGTGTTAGGAGAGGGATATTTTAAACCCACGCTGTGTCATGCCCTGTAGTGTTTAAAGGACAGTGATGTGCCCCTTGCCAGTGTGGAGGCTGGAAGTCTGAGTCACCGTAGGCGCACACTCCTTGGAAGGCTCTCGGGAGGATCTTCCTTCCCTCTTCCAAGGTACCTCTTCCAAGCTCTGGGAACTGTCGGCCTCCCTTGGTGGGGGGTGCATCATGTGCTCTCTGCCTTCTCTGTACATAGGCACTATTCCTTGGCTTTTTGGGCCACTTATCCAAAAGGATTTCACTTTGTCTGTAGAGGCACTCTATTCTTGGATGTAGAAATAAACTTGGGAGTTACTATTAAACCCAGTGTAGGAGGTTTAGAAAAATGTTATATAAACGGGCACAGAAATACTTACAGAAAATTTCTGCGTAAAAGCCAAGGTTAATGAGCATCTGGTTTGGTGTCATACCTTAAACACCTCGGAAGACTGAAAAAGAATTCACCCAAATGTTGCCAGTGACAAACAGTAGATAAGCCTGGGGTAATTTCATTGCTCCATTAAATTTGAATATTTTCTAAATTTCTGACAATGAGAAAAATCTGACAAAGTGTGCACCAAGCCCTTTATTTGCACCAAAGGGTCTCTAACCTCAGTTTGCCAACTGCAGGTTTAAAATAAAGTGATAGCCTTGAGTGCCATAACATTGGTCTGATGGTTAGAAATGGTTCAAAGTTTGCCAAGTTCAGGTGGCATTTTTAATGTCATTTAAAACAATGAATATTTTCAAGTTGAATGCTCCTTGATGGGCATATTACTTTGTTATTTTCCAATTACAGATAATTGAGCTGAGCGGGTTTGAGAAGTTCACAGTAGCTGTGTTCTTGTTCTTATGCTTTAGGCTGTATGGATGTGTCAGGGATGGAGCACGTGTCAGTGTGTGTGAGGCTCTGGGTTTGCTCCCCAGCATCTGAAACACACAAATAATTCAAAACCAATTACCGAGAGCGCATGCACTCTAATAGACCTGCCAGGTCCCATAGGTTTAGCAAAGTGTCACAAACCGTAGGGCTCATGGTGAAATATCTGAACGGAGCTGGTTTTGGTCATCTTCTAGGCAAGGAATAGTTCCCGCCGGCCTCACGGAAAATGAGCTGTGGAGAGCCAAGTACGCGTATGACTCGGCTTTCCACCCGGACACAGGAGAAAAGATGACCCTGATAGGGAGGATGTCGGCGCAGGTCCCGATGAACATGACCATCACGGGCTGCATGATGACCTTCTACAGGTGAGTGACAGCATATCTGCGTGGCAGCTGCTAGCTGGTGTGCTGTCGCAGTGCTTCAGTGTCGAAACATAAGCTCTAATAACGTAAACGTCACAGTGGCCATGATTAACAAGAATGATGAAATCACTGACAGTGCGTGTCAGGCTGTGTTATGTCCCGTAAATTTAGTCAGTAAGAAAATTAACTGAATGTGGCGCTGGCGAGACTGTTCAGCGAGGAAAGGTGCTTGCCGCCAAGCTGGGACACAATTCCATTCCTAGGAACCGCTCAGTAGATGGGGGAGCCTAATCTTGATGTTGCACGTCATCCTCTGAGCTCCACACACATGCACGTGCATACAAAATAAATAAAATTCAAATTAAAAGATGTGAAATAAAGTAGAACATATCACATCAGAAACTAAGATGGAGGTGGGGTTATGGCTCTCCCCTGTAATCGCAGCTCTTACGAAGCTGAGACAAGAAGATTTTGAGTGTGAGGCCAGCCTGGCTATATAGCCTGAAATCCTAGCACACAGGAGAGTAAGGCACTCAGAAGCCATGAGTTTGAGGTCACTCTTGGCAAACAAAATAAAATAATAATAATAATAATAAATAAAATAATAATGGTAACAACAACACAATCCGCTGTATTTAAGCTTGGGTTTTGCCTCTAAGGATGCTAAATAAGGGGATAGAGGTGGCCCAGTAGCTGAGAGCACTCCTGTGCTGCTCTCCCCGAGGACCCCCAGCCCAGTCCCCAGCACCACATGGTGGCTCACAGCTGTCTTTAATTCCAGCCCCAAGGGATCCAACACCTTCTCGTGAGCACTGAAGCCACACAGTACCCACCTGGACGTGCAGGCAAATGTGCACCTGAAATAAACACAACTAACGCCTTTTTATAAAGATACTAAATAATACCTTTGTTTAAAAGAAAATTGGTATTTTCCCTAAGTCTGAAGCCCTTAAGGAAGTGACATAGAGAAAACCGTCTAGAAACGAATTCTTCTCTTTCTCTCTGTAGATGCAAATTTAAGTTTTGTTTTGTTTTGTTTCTTTGTGACAGAAGATGTCCTGGATAGTTTTTGTCAACTTGACATAAGCTAGAGTCAATTGAGTAGTGAGACTTCCAATTGAGAACAGCCCCATCATAAAACTGACGAGTGGGCAAGTCTGTCAGGCATTTTCCTGAGTGATGATTGACATGGGGAAGACTAGCTCACAGCGCGCCATGCCACCTCTGGGCTGGTGGTCTCAGGTTGAATAAGAAAGCAGGCTAAGCAAGCCATGAGGGACAAGGCAGCACGCAGCATTTCGCTGTGGCCTCTGCTTTAGCTCCTGGCCTGACTTCCTTCGGTGATGGACTGTGAAGTAGAAGTGTGAGCTGAAATAAACCCTTTCCTCTCCAAATTGCTGTTCGTCATGATGTTTATTACAGCAATAGAAACCCAAAGACAGGAGCCCTGTGAGCATGATGGTAAGGAAACTGGTGTCAAAGTTGGTGCTCTGGCCCCTGTATCTGCAGCCCAGGCTTTCTCCCTCCCTTCCTTGCTGGTAGTTGGTGTTAACATTTTTTTTTAATTGGTGGATGCTCACTGGTGCTGGCTGTGCTCACTCCTCTCTGTGGATGCTCATGTGCGACTCCTCGCTCTGTTCTAGGACCACACCGGCTGTGCTTTTCTGGCAGTGGATAAACCAGTCCTTCAACGCTGTTGTCAACTATACCAACAGAAGCGGCGATGCTCCCCTCACTGTAAAGTAAGGCCGCAGGCTGACCTGTCCTCCGTGCCCCCTTGCTCCCTAAGCACCAGTACATTTATGCATTTATGTGCACAGCCTGCTCTGCAGCGTCTCTCCTGCTTCCCCAGACAGGATCGATGTCTGCTTGTGTCTTGCCTTCTCTGACATCATTTGTCCTATTAGTTGGATGATGCTGTCTCTCTTATACCCCGAGCTTAGGACCCTCTAGAATGCCTACCAGGTAGCCCTCAGGTCTGGCTCCTGCCAAAAAACTCTTCCCTGTTCTGCACGAGTCAAAGCTACCAGTCTCAAAGCAGAATGACGGGACTTCACCGAGGAATAGACGCTTTACTTTAAAAGCGCCTAGTTCCTGAGTCCAAAGAAAGCAATGAGCTCATGAATTTGCCTCCTGTTTCAGAAGATTGGGTGGGTAGGGGCAAGCTGAACTGATTAAATAAAACTACAGATACAACCTGTACAGCACTTAAAAGAGAAGCCGTTTTCCTCTGTATTTTGAAAAATTGCCTTTGACTCTCAATATTCTGCTGTCCTCAGATGGAGCAAAGGCCCTTGAGCCCTGCCACCCAGTGGTGTTTCTCACCGTCAGCAGCATGACTTGGGCTCAGCCACACACTAGAGATGGGCTTGGCCTCTCTCTTCAGTGAGATGGCATTCTAAGAACAGCACTGCTCTCTGCTTTCTCTGCAAACGTTAGGATTTCAAGTGCTTATGATTGCGCAAAGGTGCCCCACACACATCCCTGAGCCTTTCCTGTGTCTACAGCTTTTCACACTCTCATAGCCCTGCTCTTCCCTCATCTCTTCCCTCACCTACCTCGGGTGCTTCATCTGCATGTCTGCTTGTGGGGGTGTGGTCCGTTGTTTTAGGGGTGTGTTTGCTTTGTCTCTGGATTCCGACACTGATGGAGTGGCCCAGATGTTGCTCTGCGAACCCTCCATTTCTGATTGCACACTTCTGTCAACAGTCAGCTTCCTCATGTCATATGTTCATGATCCCTGACGAGCACCTGTCACTAACACGGCGTCTTTGTCCTTTTCAGTGAGCTGGGAACGGCCTATGTTTCTGCAACAACCGGCGCTGTTGCGACAGCACTAGGCCTCAATGCCTTAACCAAGGTACTTTAGTTTTAGTTCCGTGACAAAGCATCTTAACCTTTTCTCACCTGACACTCTGGGTGCCTCTGTTATTTCTCAAAAGAGTTCCAGTCGCTTGGCTTTCTTGTAGCCTTTGTCAGCTGCATATTTTAATTGCATCATCTAGTGGATTGGGGAAGGATTGTAACTAGAGCATCAGACAAGACTGTTCCCAGCTCTGTGCATTAAACATGGAATGCCTACTATTTGGCTGTGGGTTTCCACATTTGCTGCTACAATTTGTTATGCCAACATGGGTTGATATCCATGGGAGGACTCCCCTTCTCTGAGAAGAAAGGGAGGGGTACATAGAAGGAAGAAAGGTCAGGAGGACTAGAAGGAGAGAAGGGGAGAAGTTCCAATGGGGATGTAAAGTAAATAATTAATTAATGAAAAAAATATAAAATGCCTTTCTCTAAAAAGTCCTCCTGAGATGTGGAGGACGAGCTTTAATGTGCCTTGAAGAGGTAGAACTGGCATCTGAAATGAAAGTTGTGGCACTTGAGGACTCTAAAGCCCATGTGCTTTCAGCCACATGAACCTGAGCTATCAAAGTGTCTGCAATGGCTACGTTGTCTCAGTTTGTACATAAAAGGTAAAACAATGCTTCTGGAATTATCTTCCCTACAGCACGTCTCACCACTAATAGGACGGTTTGTTCCCTTTGCTGCTGTAGCTGCTGCTAACTGCATTAATATCCCGCTAATGAGACAAAGGTAAGATGAACAAAGTTTGGCAAAGACGTGTGCCTGACAGATTTCTCATAGCAGAGAAAGTAAATGAAATCTGATCTTTGCTTCGAAATACTCTGGGATGGGGATTGTAAGGGCGAGCCCATCAGGTTCTTTCTCATTGAAGTAAACCGAAAAATGCCTACAGGCTTAGAATGCATAGTCTTCCTATTTCAAAGTTATGTCTCTAACCTGTACACTCTACAAAGAGAGAGTTCTGTCAGATTGAGACCAGAGAGAAAGAAAACCAAAAGTTTCTTGGTTTTTCCTTAGAATTTTCTTATGCAGCTTAAGGTAATTTTAATTTTTATCTTTGACAATGTTTGGTGTTTTGTTTTGTTTGAAATAAAGGTAGAAGAAAGAATAAGCATCCTGGAGAGATAATAAAAAGCAGGGCAGTAACAGGAGTTGGGCTTCCAGCATCAGGAGCTGTAGCTAATGGATATCCAATGGGGCTATGTCGCATAACTATCAACACTTGAGTTGACTCAGCGACACTATGTACTGTATCTATTTCTGATTTAGAAAGTTGTTCAAGTTTGTACATGAGCATAGAAATTAACCTCACCTTTGAGCTAGCACATCCAACCCTCAAATGATGCCATTATTGGAAAAGTACATCCTTCTGGGAAAAAAAAAAAAAAAAAAGAGTGCTTGTGTTATTTTCCCTGTGTGTCTATCACAGGAGGCTTGGAACCTGTTCATGATATTCAAAAATAGACTTATCAGTGCCAAAAATGACACTTGAGTGGGAAACTGGATGAAGGAGGCAGCTGATCTTTCTCAACAGAGTCCTTTTTCAGGATGCTCCCTGAAGGCATCTGTGAACCCCTTTGCCTGTGTTCTGCCCTTCAGGGAACTTAAAGTTGGCATTCCTGTCACTGATGAAAATGGCACTCGCTTGGGAGAATCGACCAATGCTGCAAAGCAAGCTATCACACAGGTGGTCATCTCCAGGATCCTCATGGCAGCCCCTGGCATGGGTGAGTGAGCTTGCTAGCTCTGCCTTGTAGTCCATACCAAGCTTTCATGTATCGGTAAACAAAAGCAGCAAATGCCGTTCCCTTTTGTGAAAATCACCTTCTGATGGTAGAGCCAGCAACTGACCGAGTAAATAAAATATATGATACAAATGGGAAATCCTTTACCCAAATGCTTGGGGCTTGCAAAAGTGTCTGAGATTTAAGATTTTTTTGTTGTTGTTTTTTTGTTTATTTGTTTGTTTGTTTTCTTTTCTTTTCTTTTTTAAGGTTTTGAAACATTTACATGTATATAGCAAGCTCTCTTAAGGCCCAAAGTTAAATTTGAAGGTTATTAATGATTCATACACATCTTATACAGGTGGCTTAAAAATATTTTTATGAGGCTGGAAAGATGGCTCAGAGGTTAAGAGCACTGGCTGCTCTTCCAGAGGTCCTGAGTTCAATTCCCAGCAACCACATGGTGCTCATCACCATCTATGAGATCTGGTGTCCTCTTCTGATGTGCAGATGTACATACAGACAGAACATTGTACACATAATAAATAAATAATTTTTTTAAAGAAATGGATATGAAATACAAAAAAATAATTGTATGTAATATTGCTAATGGTTTCATACATGTAAGAAACATTGTGTATTGTTGATTTGTATCCTGACTGGTGTCACGTGAGTTGAGAGTTGTTGACAGTTTCATTTGGGGACATCATTTGGTTCTCGACAAGTTTCTGATTTTGGAATGTTTCAGAGCCGTGGGTTTTTGGGTTAGGGATGTTGACCTGCATGTGAAATGGTGATGAGAGCTAAGGGAAGGGAATGCAAGGGATGCAAGAAGCATGGCTGCCAGGCCAGGCCAGGTAGAGATGGAGAATCTGAGGTGGAGCGGGCGTCAGCACAGAGGCAGGAGCTTGCCTTGCATGGGAGGCATTCTGCAAAGGCAGGTGCAGCTGGAGGAGAGAAAGCGTTTTAAGAGGCCTTGAAGACTGGAGACACGACCGGGACATTCCAAGCTCTGACTTTTGAGTCTGAGGACTAGAGGACCATGCTTTGAACATGGTAATTATGTGAATATGGGTGCTGTGTGAGACTGGATTAAAAGGGTACAGCAGTGGTAGGTGGAGACGGTTAGGAGGCTTTCTCAACACCACAGGCGGCAAGCCATGGCTAGCTGGACCAGAATGCTGTAGTGGAGGGATGAATGAGGTTTTCCTTGCAACAGGAACAATGGTAATTCCGAGGCTGGCTAGCAGGAAACATGCACCTGGCAGCTGCTCTGTTGTATATGGTATGGGGTCAGCATGAGCAGAGAGAACATGCGTGTCATATGAA
The DNA here is from genome assembly GCF_907164565.1 of Psammomys obesus. Classification (NCBI taxonomy): domain Eukaryota; kingdom Metazoa; phylum Chordata; class Mammalia; order Rodentia; family Muridae; genus Psammomys; species Psammomys obesus. Next base: position 4,157,999 of record NW_026596225.1, on the reverse strand, counting down.
GACCATTAAGACTCTCCTGTCTACCCAGTGGGTTGCTCAGAGGACCTAAAGAAAGTTCTCATACACTTAGAATCAAAGGGCCTGGGAGTGATGGCATTTTCTGCTGGAAAAGAAAACAAAGAAAGAAACCCAGGAACTAATGTGCTCTCATTTCCCCACCTAAGCTGGTATAAACAGCCCTTGGCTGTAGAAGATGCTCTCGCATGAACCGTGTCTGTTAGCTGCTGTCAGGTTTGCATGCTGATGGTTTGGCTATCGTCACACGATGCTCTGAGCTGGCTAGTTGGGATGAGCAACAAAAGTTGGAGAAAAGGTGCAGACGGGAAAGCTACAGCACGTTCTGCAGTTGACCCTGTGTGTACGCACTCAGCGTCAAAGAGCTGACCTTCAGAAAGGAAAAGACACATGGACTGCACGCATTCAGGCTTTCTTGTTATCCCTCAACAACAGAGTGTAACTTTTTGCATCTCATTTATGTTGTACTGTACGCTACAAGTTGCCCAGAGAAGACTACAACTGTGAAGGCTGACCATCCATGCTCTCTGTACCCACAAAGAGTCCTGAACCCAGTCCCCTGTAGATGCTGAGAGACAAGCAATACTGAGTTTCCGCTAACTGGGGGAGATCACCATTATCTGACTGAACAGAGGAACCCTTCTGTACTCTCTGGGATGCCAGTGTAGTCTCTGGAGGTATCTAGGAAACCACAGTCCTGCGATGTACAAAGACTCCACTGAGTCCAAGACCAGCAGCTTGTCACTGCCAAAGAGAAGGCTGTCGAGCCCCCGGGATACCACTTGCTGAGCCCTGGCTTCCAGGCTTCCTGCAAATAGTGCTGCACCCCAGCTTCCTAACTCCAGCTCTGCATCTGCTTCAGTTTGAGTCTTTCCCATTTTCTGAACTGCCCCTCTTCTAGAGGCAGCCGGCCCAGTGTCCGTGTTTTCAGTAGCTTGCTTATTTTCAACACCATTTGTCCCTGTGAAAGACCCAGTCTCTCTGTGCCATTGAAGTCTGTGAGAGCGGTGGACATGCTGAGATAGTGGATGTGTTGTTAAAAGGCTGTGAGCTAATGAGCTGATGCTGCCTCCCTCAGTACAGCCAAGTTAATGTAATGGTCCCTGTTTCACAAATGGGAAAACAGAAACCTGAGGCTCTGAGGCTGGGGAAGTGTTCCAGGATCCCCAGCTGGCAAGGTGTCTCGGATGTCCTGAGAAGTTTTTATCTCAGCCAAAGCAGGATCCTTCCAGCTGCCCTTCCTCCATGGTAGGCATCCAAGGAAAATGACATTTAGTTTATTTTGCTAACAAGGAAGGAGAAACATTCCTAATGTCTAGCATTGTGAATTTAAGGTGAACTATGAATTTCTTTCAAAGATGCTAAATTTTCTGTCTATTAGACAATAATATTTTACTTTTCGAATTCCTGGAGGATAAAAATCGGTCCATTTTCTACCCTGAAAAGTATTTATTTTTATTTGTGTCCATGTTGTGTGTGTACAGTCATGTGTATAGAGGCCAAAGATAACATTGGGTTCCCTGGACCTAATGTGGTGCTGAGGACCAAACCAGGTCCTCTCGGAGAGCTGCCCACAGCCTAATCACTTAGCCATCTCCTCAGCCCGCCCTCCTTAGTTTTCAGTGGATAAATCTGCAAGGCCTGCTGGGAACATCCAAATACTCTATGTGATGTATAACAATTAGTGATTAAACCTAGATTCAATCATTTAAAAACTGCTACAGAAGATTTCATTCTGCCAGTGACCTAGGCTAAAAGTGACAGAGCTTCTATCAGATCGTTATGGGAAACTCAGCTGAAGACAGGCAGTACGTGAAGATTTAAGCAGCCCTATCTATCTTTATTCCAGCCATCCCTCCATTTATCATGAACACCTTGGAAAAGAAAGCCTTTCTGAAGGTAAGACCCATTCCTCTGTTGTCATTTTTTATGTCCTTTTCTTTCTTTGTCTTTTCTTTTTTCTTTTTTTTTTTTTTTTTTCTTCCAGACAGGGTTTCTCTAAATAGTCCTGGCTGTCCTGGAACTCACTATATAGACTAGGCTGACCTTGCACTCACAGAGGTTCACCTACAACTGCCTCCCAGAGTGCTGGGATTAAAGGTGTGTGCCACCACGACCAGCTGAGTCCTTTTCATTACTCTTCAGACTT
>NW_026596225.1:4153410-4155825 GCF_907164565.1 Psammomys obesus | reverse complement strand
TTTCATTACTCTTCAGACTTCACCCTGAACAGAATGGTTAGTGAGTGGCTGTAAGTGTCCATGCTTACTTATCGGGCCAAGGTTACCAGATGTGGCTGGAGAGAAATCAAGCCAGGCTTGGGCTGGAGGGGCCACAGCAAGACTGAGGCTGTGACAAGTTTATTGAGAGAAATCAGACTTTTTATAAACTCATCAGAATCAATCTAGTGGCAGTTGCCAGGGTCAATACAGCTGTAGTCAGCAGGACACAATGATATTTGCGAGCTATAACCCAGTCATCTGCTGCACACCTAGCTGGGTCAAGGTGAAAAGATGGAGGCAACTTTAGAATGTCGGAAGTTACTCATCTGTAATACTGGGAATGGGGAGGTTTGGAGCAGTCACTTCATGGAACATTGGGTTTAGTATTTCTCTTTGCTAGTTGTATCTAAGTTTATTAATATATCAGCTGTTTCCCCTAAAGGCCTGGAAATATACACAGAGAGTGTGCATTGCTTGTGCCACCTCGTACCCTTTAGATTGTGTTTTGTAGTTTCCAGGACTAGCCCGGTTGGGATACAGTAGGATAGGGTGGCTTTCGTGTCACACTGTGTGTGGAGACACGCTCCTCCCTCCCTGGAGGAGCGGCTGTGTTGAACATGGCAGCTCCCTTGGGGTGGGCTACTTGAGGCTTAAAAGCAGAGCTATAAAAGCAAGGGAGCGTCATACATAAAATTTCAGAGAAAAGGTGCTGTCCCAGACCAGAATCTTCTGGATGAGATCATGGTGTCTACTCATTGGCCCGTGTTCTCCAGTCGGGCCCCAAATAATGAGTGGACACTTCACAAACACTTTCTCTGTATAAGCCAATATACAGAATATGCTGTGAGCACTTCCCTGTGCCCCGGTAAGGGAAAGGAGAATTAGAAACCCCAAGATATGCTTCCTGAACTTCAAGGCTCTGTCACTGGAAAGCAGTATAGAGTAGTGTCGGGGTCACTGTCGAGTGACAAACATCTCCTTGTTCTTGGAGCCTTGTCAGAGGAAATCCTCCAGCTTCTCCAGAAAGTGGCATTCTTCTGACAGCCTCGGTCACCAGGTAACACCAAGGTGAAACGGTAGCTACTTACGTGGTAAGCCTGGCGACACCACAGAGAATCCCTTGGGTCTCAGTTACCTAGGGCTCCCACAGCCCAAAAACAGTAAACGGGGAATTCCACAAGCCAGCAGTGTGTGTGTGTTTTAAACCGTGAGCCTTTCTAAACGGTCCCCTGCATCCTGCCTAGAGTGTGGGTCAGCCTTTCATCCGGGGCATCCGCGTCGTTCACGTTATCTGCCTGTTGGTCACTTAGCAGCTACCTCGTTTATCATGGCAGCTGTCCTGTCACACTACCTGTTTCCAAGCATCCCTGACCTTACGTAACAGTGGCCCCGCAGGGCAAGTAACGGAGCCGGCAGTTTTACTATGCTATACGGCAGTAATTCTTATTCTTAAATTCTTAACTGTGTTAATAGCTATCGTCAATTCGTAAGTGTCTCTGATTTATGGTAAACTTGGTCACCGGAAGATGTGCATGCACAGAAACATAGCACATGCCAGGCTGGGGGCTATCCAAGGTTCCGGGCAGCCCTTTGGGGGCTTGGCTAAGGAGCCATTGCCATCTGGAACAGGATGAAATTGTTTCCTCTACTTCAGTAAATTACTATTTTGAAGATACATGCAAAGATTTTACTAAAGTCTTTTCCTAGTACAGACTTTAGGAAAGCTTATCTTTGGTGGTCTATGTTAACCGACACGAAACTCTACCTGTAGACTACCAAATGATGACTTCATATGCAGTTTGCCAATCAGAGGTCTCCGTGGCTTTCAGATAATCTGAAAACAGATCCATGTGCCCTCCTCAGTCAGTCTCCTCCGCTTGACTGCCAGGATCAGATTCAGACTGTGAGGGAGAAAAACCTACAGCGCAGCTTGAGCACAGGGGCGTAAGTCTTGGGAATGGTGGTGTGGGAAGAGGGCCTTCTGACGGATCCACACAGCAGACACGGACCCCATGTCCTGAGCTGTTCTCTGCCGGCTCTCGAGCTGGAAGGTGCCAAGTCTTTATCCTCTGTGCTGAGGTCATATATTGACCCAGTCTGCCTTTTCACGTTCTTGGTCATCCCCTCATGCCAAAGGCAAGTGGTATCAGCCTTCAAAGGCAAGACTAGGGCTGGAGACATGGCGTGGTGGTTAAGAGCACAGACTGCCCTTGCCAAGGGTTTGCATCCCTTTCCCATGCACCCGTGTCCTGTGACTCCAGTCCGGAGAGGCAATGCCCTCTTCCCACCTCCCAGGGCATCTATACTCGTACAAATACTCAGACAGAAACACACAAACAGTTAAAAAGTGTGTGTGTGTGTGTGTGTGTGTGTGTGTGTGTGTGTGTGTGTGTG
>NW_026596225.1:4098133-4153400 GCF_907164565.1 Psammomys obesus | reverse complement strand
GTGTGTGTGTGTGTGTGTGTGTGTGTGTGTGTGTGTGTGTGTGTGTGATGGCTATATGTCTAGCCTTAGATAGTGTCATCTCTATCAGTTTTTCTGGCATAGCTGTAACAGGTTGTTTGTTTGCAAGAAATGATAGTAAAGGTTAGTCCTTTGACACGCAGCTCATGGTCATCACGATTTTGTAGGTCGCTGTGGAAAGTTTTCAGGCCACGTTCAGTAGCAGCATCATTCCACGTAAGCTTTCCTGGTATCACCCACACCCAGTTAGCAAACCCCTGGTGCTTCAGTTCTGTAGGGTCACCCACAGCCCACACATATTAAATGACAGATTCCACACACAAACGTAATTCCTAGTGCAGCTTGACAGACAGTGGTGTAGAAGCTGAGAATCTTGTCACTTTTCAGAAGTACATCATTCAGGGAAGTTGGCTCCAGCCATGAACACAGAACATGCTGGCTGTTGACAATACATCTTTATCATGGCTCAGAATTACATCAGTTCATAAGAAAGTGTATGTCTCTTTGGTGGAAGACAAATGGCCATGGGGGAACCTGAGACATGGCATTACAATTCACTCCTGCCTTTGAATTTCTGGGGTTGTTTGGAGTTGCTTCTCTTTCCGTCTTTATGTCAGTTCCTGGGACTGAGCTTGGGTTGCCAGGTCTACACAGCAACCATCTTTATCCACGGAGCCATCACTGCCTCGCACCCATCTTAACTTAGAGTTTGCAGCAGGACTTGCAGCCACACCCTTCTATGACCTGAAAGTATACCACCTCAGTTTTTGTCCCCTCAGAACCTCCATTACAACCCTCAAAGAGGCCACTTTGGAATCCTGGTGACAAGATGGAAAGATATGGTCAAAACAGTTTGGGATCATTTCACAAGCCTCCCTAGCTACAGGGAGTCTGGTGGTAGCTGATTTCCTTCCAATTCTAAAAGAGCATGTTGCTTTGAAACAGTCAAGGCTAAGTGTTCTTGAAAGAACCATGTATACTCCACACTCCCAAGGTCAAGAGTGACCCACACATACCTACCACTCCCAAGTTCAAGGGTGAAGTTCTACTTACGTACTGTCTTTGCATTTGGGGCTTGTTAATGGTGTGAGCGTTATTCAAACATGTTGGGGCAGTGTTTGGAGCTTACAGTCATTTTTTTGAAATGCAGATTTTTCTGTGATGACCAGACTCCCCTACCAGGATGTTCCCCTACCAGCATGAAACCAAACTGAACATTCTTGGCTTTTTAAACAGTTCTTGGGGAACATTCAGCATGACTCATCCTCCCCCACATCTTATCTTTTTTCAAGTGAAGGGCTGGAAAAACACGCCAGCTATGGGCAGGTGACTCATGAAAATCCCTCCAGCGAACCAAAAGTTCACTGCTTAAATTACAGGGCAGCCTTGAACAGTTGTCCTAAAGGACAGGCCTCAATCTCTTCAAGCTGCCTGGCACTTCCATTGGGAATCACGCTGATGGGGTTAGACCCTGAAGTCATTCTATCCCTTAGAACTTTTAATTCTGAATCTTTTTTTTCTCTAATAACAGGGTGCAGTATGTGCTTGGTAGCTGTTTGGGGGTGTTTGCTAATGGACATGAGTGTGACATTCTTTACTTATTCATAGACAGTATTTAATCTTGAGCCCTTCGCTGGATGCCTGTGGTAAGCAGCGTTCAGTACTGGAGTCACAGAAGCATGGCATGAGCCTTGCTCTCAGTGGAAGAATGAGACGAAGGGCCAGTGGTGGCAGCACAGGGTGATTTTAGTTTGGGGCAACAGATTGCAGAGGAGCAGTGGCTGGCGTAGATCACAGAGGGCCGCCGGCAGCCAGGGTTTGGCAAAAGCCTGTGAGAACAGAGCGTGGCTTGGTGGGGATTTGTGGGTGGCTGGGCTATACAGAGGGAATTGATTCTACCTGTATGCAAATTAACCATCCACGGTTCATGGAGTCCAAATTCAAAACTCAACTATAAAAAGAAAATATCATTGATCACAGAGTTTGGGCAAAGACTTCTTGAATACAAGACCAATGAAAAATTAGACTACTCCAAAGCAGTTTTAAATTTTGTCTTTCAAAAACCAGAGAGAATGAAAAAAAAAAAAAAACCCACTAGAGAAAGGAAGTAGCAAAGCGAGCCATCTTGGTAAGAAAGTCAATCAAGAATTTGTAAAGAACTTAAAATATTCATTCAAGAAAATGGCTCATCCTTACAGTGCAAACATGGGCAAAGTGTTAAGCAGAAGCCTCACTGAACACTTGCAGAGAACACATAAAAAAGGCTTGAGCAATTTTAGCCATTGGAGAAATTCAAAGTAAAACCACACGCTACTGTGAAACACCTGTTACAATGGCTACCGTTAAAGGTTACAGTGGCCAGGGTGATGAGTCTGTGCAGGAACTGGAACTCTCAACCTGCTGGTGGCAGTGTAAAATAGTGTAGCCGTTTTGGAAAATACTTGAGCCATTTGTACAAACATATGCTACAATTCAATTCAGCCATTTCACTTCTAAGTGTTTTTCTAAAAGAAATGAAAGCAAATATCCATAAAGAAGAAAGTTTGCCACAGCTTTGTTTGTGTTAGCCTCAAACTGGAAACAGCTCCAAAGTCAACAAGAAAGTGTGTTGCCCTATTCATGAACACTTACCTTGTCGGTAATGAATTATTGATGCATGCAGCAGCATGAGTAATTCCCAATGTAACCACACAAAAACAGACACTGTATAAAACTCCAGATACAGTCCTGGTGCTACACGGCTCTGATGCTGCTGTTTGGGGTAGAGATAGGAAGGTCAGGAGTTCAAGGTCATTCTTGGCTCTCTAGGGAGTTTGCCTAAGCCAGCCTTGTCTACATGAGACTATATAAAAAGAGTAAACTCAAGCCTTAGGAAGCATAAACTAATACATAGTGAGATCAGAGCTACAACTTTTCCAGAGGACAAGCCAGGAAAGGAAAGGAATCCCAAAAGGCACAGGAAACGTGGGAAGCATTTATGGTGACAGATGGACTCGTTTTCATGTGTGCATCTTAACTGCATGTAGGTCACAAATCACGCTGTACACATTGGAGATGTATAGTTGGCGTGTGCCAGTAAATTTAACATAAGAGGAGCCATCGGGAAAAGGAATTGAGATTCGTGCAACATCTAGATACAGAGCCACGAACTATGTATCCCAACCCCTATCAGCTTGAAGATACATATCTTCTAAATAAGATATAAAGTATGTTACATGTAATAAATAAGAACATTCAATTCATCTAAATTTTTTTGTGTGTGATCTACAGTCTGTTAAGCAAGGCATGTCCCTACCCTGAGGGGTCTGTATATGTAGTAAAAGATTGGACATCCTCAGTGTACCCATTCCTGGCCTGGAACTGTCTTTGAGGAACAGGCAGGATGGAATAGTGGAGACAGTCAGGAACCAGGCTAGTAGGTCATGGGCTTGGTTTGCAAGCAAGTCGGAATACTGCAGGGTCCTTGTCCTTATGAAGAGCCCTCCAGCAAAGCCAGCCTGGCGTCTGTGTGTCCGTCCTGAGGTGACACACATGCACACTCTTTCTAGATAAGTCTGGCGCTGTTTACTTAAGCAGACAAGAGGCCACGGAGACGGAGACGAGGTCTGGTCTTATGGGTTCCAGTTACCCACCCTTCTAAGCTCACTCAGCAGTGAGCCTGCTGTCCCGTCCCCATGGCCGGTGCTGTCCTGGGTGTCTCACGTCCAGAAGGGTCTTGAGTGAGAATTTAACATCTCCTGTGAAAACCCCTCATGAAACAGCCAGTAGAGTGGGGGAGGGGGGAGAGCCACATGTTTTAAAATCAGGTAGCCCAGTGACCTGAATTTAGAATGGGTGCTAACGAGTACCTAGACAGCCTGGCCCAAGGATGCGTTTCTCAGAATATGTCCTGTCTGTAAGTGGCACGTGACAGTGGTTTCCTTCAATTCCTCTTTCTGCCCTCCATGTTGGCCGCCTGATGATGCCTTTCTCCAGAGGAGTCTCCTTGGGCACCAGGGTATGCCTTCTATGCACGTTATCTTGCAAGGACTGTGTGACTCAGAACCAAGGCATCTGATTACACCGCAACCAACTCACGCCTCCCTTGCAGAGATGTCCGTGGTCTTACTTAGATAACCCTGTATCTCATCGCATTTTATGTTGAACATTTTCCTTTTATGAAAACTAAATATCTAACAACGTTCATGTTCTCAAATACCAACCCATTCTCTCATTGCCTGGCAAAGAGTGTTAACTCCAGAAATAGTTTTAACCTACTGACAGCAACTAAATCCATGAAGGAGAATGCGTAAGCGGATCGGGGAGACCGGGTCTGCCCGGCTCCTCCCCCCACAGTCCATCCCTCCGCTGGGCTCCTGCCTGGTCGGCACTGTCACCCTCGGGGCCTGTCACTTTGCATCCTAACAAAACCAGGCCTCTGCCTGCTGTTTGCACACAGTTTTGTCAGTGCTGGGCGGCAGAGGTTTAGCGCGAGTTCACGGCTCTTCAAGCTTGAGTGTTGGCTTCCTCTCATCTCCAGCAGCGGATAAACCATAAGTGCTAGCTGGCTGGTCCTCTACCTCAGGACGCAGGGGGAATGACGCAGTGGCTGCTGCTTGGTCTTTGTATGTCGGGACTAACCGTGTGGTAGCAGTGTTGCCCCAATCTTGCTAATCCTGTCACCTTGGCTCTTCAGCCATGCGGATGCTGCTTAGTCAGCAGAGGAAAGTGTCCTGACGAACCACATGAAAACCACTCACTCTCCTGTGTTTCTCAATGCAGAGGTTCCCGTGGATGAGTGCACCGATTCAAGTCACCTTGGTTGGCTTTTGGTAAGTGGAAATTAACCTTTAAAAATATATATTGCTATTATTGTGTGTTTATCACATGTAATCACAGTAGTCAACACAGAAATTGCACTTACTATAGTTAATTTTTATCCTATGGAAGGTTGGGTAGTACAGGAGAGGAGTTTTGAAGATGACACCATTTCAGGATGCCTAGAAGTTGTGGCTCCAGTAATTAGAAAGATGAAAACTGGGGGAAACAGATGGATGGGAAGAGAGGAGGAAGGAAAATGCCACTGTGGATTAGAAAAACTAGGTGAGCCAAGAGGAAGGACTCCAATAATGGAACGAAAATGCCCAGATGAAGAATACAAGCAAGTCCCATGAGATTCTGGATGAAAGGTAGACCAGGTGAGGATAGCGTTGTATGGGGCTGGGAGATGCGTGGTGACGTTATTTAGACAGCGTAGGCAGGAATATCTGCCTGGCCCAAGGCAAATAAAGCAATTATAAAATCTAAAAAAAAAAAAAAGAAAGAAAGAAAGGAACTAATGTATTAGCTCTGTGGGTGTTCTCATGGAAACGCCAACTACCCCTTTGGTTTTATTGCTTTTGTTTGTCATTTTGGTGATTAAGCAGTACATATTTGTGAGGCAATATTGCGCTTGAGAGAAAGAGAAAGAGGTTGTTATTATAATACATATATAGAGAAAAGGAAGCTGAGAAGTGGCCACTGCAGCCTGCTGACCTGTCCTTCTGTTTTGTCTTTTAAGTTTGGTGTTCGCCACGCCCCTGTGCTGTGCTCTGTTTCCCCAGAAGAGGTAGGTGGTGTTTTGGTTTTTTATTTTTTTCTTTTTCTTAGAATTCCTGTCAAATTTGACCCTGGAGACATAAGCACAGTTGTTCGATTTCAGTGGTAAGAAATTGGGACCCTAAAGGCCAGAGAAGCCCACAAGTCTAAAAGAGACTGGGAGGGCTAGCTCCGATGTGTGGGACCTCAAGACACTCCTGCCCAGTTCTTCTCTGCCCCCTGCTGCTACATTTCAGAGTGTGTTAGCCTCCCTAAGAGGCAAGCTACCTCCTGCCTGGCTTCTACAGCCCTCAGCATGACTCACTTCACTGGAGCCACAGGCGAGCACATCGGTAGTGTTCTTCCACTAGTGTGTACTCCCTGGCCAAAGCTCTGTTCTCAGCTGGCACAGCTGTTTGCGGTCCCAGCGCTGCGGTTCACAGGGGGCTGTGAATGCCACTGCTGTGTGTTCTGACCAGCCATGAGACGTTTTCAGTAGAAGTGCCAGGTGAATCAGCTCCTTACAGCTCTTCGTTGGGGATGACTGATTTTCTGAAGAGAACAGAATGCTCACTTTGTACCCGTGTGCAGCCTTTCTGGTGTGACTCATGCGCCAGCCCTGGCTCTCTGAACCTGTGTCTCCTCCCTGCTCTTCCTAGTCAGGGTCCCATTTTTGCCCATGAGATAACCTTGTTTCTCCCACCTGTCCCAGCTCCATGTCTGTGACAAGCTTGGAGGATGAGTTGCAAGCCAGCATCCGAAGGAGTCACCCTGAGTTACTGCGCGTGTACTTCAACAAGGGCCTGTGAGGCCAAGGTCTAGTCCTGGAGGGTCCTGCTGCCGTCTGTGAATCTCCTGAAGCCACAGCAGGGAGCAAGTGTGTGTGACAGGCACTCCCAGCCGAAAGCCTCTGCAAGATCTGCATTAGAGTCCAGCTGCCGCTCAGGAGCCTGGCATTTGAATCATGTTGTAATTTACAAAACAATGCCCTTCTGGTAGATTTTAAGGACACTGATTTTTCAAAGCCACCACCTGGAGCTCTCGACAGCGCTGGCAGGCCTAGCGTAGTGCTCCAGCCACACACTCAGTAAACGCCGCTCACCGATCATTGGAAAGGTCACCTGTTCAGCTACCAGTCCTTTCTACCTCTGTGCCACAGAGGCCTCAGCAAGGAAACTGGGAAAGCACAAAAGGCCTAAGACTAAATACCCAAGTTTAAATACTAAGGGAATTTTGTCTCCAGTTGCCAATGGATCAGCCCAAAGTAGGTGGTGATAAGAATTGAGGTTCAGAGTGGAAACACTCCTTACACCTTCCCAGCAGGATGGGAAGCCTTCCCGTGGCACTGGCTTCTGTCGGTTAACTTTTCAATCTGTTTAGTGCTTCTAAAATATTACTCTTACCTCACAGGTATTCTATAGTCATGAATTTCCATCAAATAATCAACTGAAATGCACAAGTGCCAGGGTTTGGGAGTGTACTCAGCACCTGTGGAGAGTGCCCGACTGGGAGAGTCGAGTGTTTTCAGAAGTGAAACCACAGTTCTTAGGTTCTATATGCCATTTCCATCCCCCCCACCATTCTTGTAGAATTCTTTGGCTTTCAGGAAGATACAAAAATACATTAGCAAGTCAGCAACAGTGAATGTTGTGCTGTGTCTCACCCTGTCTAAAGCTTCTTGATGTGTCCACGTCTCTACCGTGATTTCACATGTCAGATGTTCCGTGTGGCCGAGGTCCCACTGGAAGTCTGTGGATGTTCCATGTCAAACAAGCCACTTGCTACACCAAGTGTAAATCATTGTAATTCAGAGATTTGTAAGTTAAAAGAAAAAATGGAGACTGTCTAGTTTCTGTAGATCCTTTTTCCCTGATAATGTGTCTGAATTGAATTTCCTCATAAAGGAAAAAGTGCTGTGCCTTGTGCCTGTGTTTCTCTTTTCTCTGAAAGGGTGAATGGCTCTGAGGCTCTCAGCCCTTCCCCGTGCTGCTGGAATCTTCAAGTTGAAAGCCAAACCACTTGGAATGCAGTTTGTGATGTTCTGGCCTTGGACAAGTCTTGCTGCCTTCAGCGCTTTTGTTCAAATGGAGGCAGAGCACTGCAGGTGCTTAAAAGACACGTGTGAGAAGCCCGGAGACCTTGAGGTCCGCCTGCCAGCCGATCCCAGAGTTCTTGCCCTGTGCATGTGCAGCTCTGGGAACGTGAAAACTCGGTAGCTAGTTGGGAGACTGACCAGCTCACCCAAGTGTCAGCCCATGTGGAGCGTGAACCTCGCAGGAGACACGCCGCCGAGCTCCTTTAGATTTGGGTTGTTTTTGTTTTTGTTTTTGTTTTTTTCTAAGTTTCGGCCTCTTAGTGCTTTTGTATAGGAATACTCACTATGTGGTTTAACCATGCTTTAAAAAGAAAAAAAAAGAACAAATGAGTGAAAATTGGCAATCTTTGCTGATCTTTTAATGATACCTATTTTTTCCCAGAAAAAAAAAAAATCCATATGATGTGCAATACGGTGACTAGTTAATACTATTCTAACTTGAGGTAGAGCTGTGTGTGTGACTGGCTAGCAGCTATCAGTATTAGTGAGGTTTCGTGCCAATCTCAGAGCCAATGTGTCATTTCAGTGTAACTGGATGAGATGTTAAATAAATGCAGAATGAAAACAAACTCGCGTGGTCTGTAAAGCATGCGTCTGGGCGCTGTAACCGGCTGTGCCCTCAGCCGAGCATCTTCGGTAATCACATGCCGTCTGGGCGCTGTAACCGGTCTATAAAGCATGCCAAGCATGCCATCTGGGCGCTGTAACCGGCTGTGCCCTCAGCCAAGCATCTTCAGTCATTCCAGTGCAGCATCTTGTGGTATCCCCTGACCCTTAACAAATAGGGTAGCTCTGCTTTGGCTTGCTGGTCGTCCACCCTTGATCCTCACAGGAGCGGTACTCTGTCTCCACAGCTAACACACTCAGAGACCTCCCAAAGGAGACCTGAAACTGAGCCCTCTGAAAAGCAGGCTTTTGTCCAGTAAATGCATACCACAAGTAAACTATCGTTGGTAAGTTAGACACAAATTTAACAGTGGTAACTGGCAATAAGGGCAGTAAACTGTAGCAATGCTGTAATAAGTTGTTAAAACTCATGGATTGTTTATTTCTGAACTGTTCCCCATAATCTTTATGGACCATGGTGGATAATCAGGAAAGACAGGAGTACAAAGAGACGGCTGTACACAGAGGCACATGCCTCCAGCCCCATACAGTGTAATTCAGGGGTGTTGATTGTGAACCCAGAGGGGACGTGGTTTCTGCTTCAGATCTCTGTGTAGCACCTGCACCTGAGGTCAGTTCATTCACTTGTCAGAATCTAGCACAGAACTGGCGTTTTAAGCAGAGAAACATCCTGATCTGAGAGTGGGAAGTGATCCATTAACGGACCATTCAAGGGGGCACTTTTAAATTTGTTGCTGTGATTTGAGTAAGAATGGCCCCATAGGCACATGTTTTGAGTGGCCAGTCGTCAGGGAGTGCCACTGCTTGAGAAGGAGTCGGAGGCGTGGCCTCGTTAGAGGATGTCTGTCACTGGGCATGGGGTCTGAGGTTTTAAAAGCCTAAGTCAGGCCCGGCTCTCTAAAGAGAGCTCTTCCCGCTGGTTGGGATCCAGATGAACAACTTAGCAGTTTCTCCAGTACTGTCTGCCTGTGTGCCACCATGCTCCCTGCCATGACGGTAATGGACTAAGCCTCTAAGCCTCTGAACCTGTGAGCCAGCCCAATTAATTGTTGCATGGCCATGGTGTCTCTTCCCAGCAATAAACACTAAGGCGTTTATTTATTGGGTGGACATACGTACACATACGCCTGCTGTTATGGTGTCCGTGTAGACAGTTGTCACCTTCTACCATGACAGTCCTGGGGGGAGGGGTGTGTATGTGTGTGTGTGTGTGCGCGCGCGTGCGCGCACGCCCCTGTGTCCTGATTATTTGGAGAAAGTAATTGGTGCTGTCTCTAAGTAAGAGTAAATATCAAAGCTAACCCCTGTGCAGAGGCTACCATGGTTCCTGGCACAAAGCAAGCACTGCGAAAATGATTTCCTACTGAATATTTGCTGGCGGAGCACAGGCTATGCATTCTAGATGCCTGTTCATCTTTGCTGAGTAAGAATTCAGAACCCTGGAAACTTCATCTGAGATCACTAAAAGTATGAGGTTAAAACGGTCAGGCAGAGGTGCCTGAGTCCATCCCCTTCTGCCTAGTGATCAAGGTTTGGCACAAATGAGAGTGAGAGAAGGGTGCTCTGCCCCCAGAAGGGAAACTGAGGCTTGCTGAGACGCAGTGCTTTTCAAGGCTGTCTTGAAACTTGAAACAATACCAGGAGCCCAGATCTGTTGCCCAGTCTACAGCTCTTCCTAAAGCACAGACAACCAGAATTAGTCTTTCTGTGCATTCAGAATTTTACTAAACGCTGAAGAAAATAGTTACATCAGATGGTAATGATGGAAGTGGTCAACCATTTAAACCTACATAAGATGTAGTCCCTGGACCAACACCATTCGACCTTGTTAGAATCGTTCATTCTTGAGTCTGACCTAAGTCTACTAAGCTAGAATTACAGTCTGAAAGTCCTGGCAATAGCCACGTTACCAGTCTCCCAGAGGTCAGTAGGCTGCTTTCGGTCAACCTGAGGTGGCATTTGATCCTCTGTGTATTTACCCTTTGCCAGCTTCCATAAAGCATCAGGAGCCAACATTGTCATGCCTGGGACATAATTAACAAACATATGAAGACAATGACTATTCTGTTTTGTCCATTAGCATATATCTACCCAGAATAATTGGTACCAACCAAGCATGTTTGTGGTCACTGGATTCAAAGCTGGGCTATTGGCAGAAGTGTCCTCATACCCAGATGAAGAAAGGAATCTTCCATATTAGGAGAAGTTGTAATCTGGGTGTGAAAAGAAAAAAGTTTTTCTGGGAACAGAGCTGAGAAGGAGTCTAGGGTCTGGGGGAGGGACAGTATTGACCATCAATAGTGTCCATATCCAGCCTCTTCCAGAGAAGTATAGAGCCAGAGGTGATCTGCATGGTCTGCTTAACTCTGAAGCACATAATTACATCCTTGCTAAGGAGATATGGAATTCCAAGAAGTAGACTATCATGTCTAGCGACATTCAGTCCCCAAGCCTTTATCTCGACTCACATCTGTCCAACTCCGAGGTGCTTCCTACTGCCTCAGCCGCCCCATCTGCAGTTACAATGTAACCAATGTAACTGCCTCAGCCTGCCCATCTGTGGATACAATGTAACCAACATAACTGCCTTAGCCTGCCCATCTGTGAATACAATGTAACCAACATAACTGCCTCAGCCTGCCAATCTATGGATACAATGTAACCAATGTAACTGCCTCAGCCTTCCATCTATGGATACAATGTAACTGCCTCAGCCTCCCCATCTGCAGTTACACAGCACTCTACCAACTCCACAGTAACTCCCCCAAAGGTTCCTCTGAGCATTGTCTTCATTAAAAGTAAGAATCATCATAAAGAAGTGATAATGACAGCAACAACAACAACAACAAAAAATCATAACACAAGATCCCAAGGCTGGGGGAGATAGCTCAGTCAGCAAAGTTCCTGCCATACAAGCATGAATACTTGAGTCCTGTTCACAGAACCCACATAAAAAGCCAGATGAGTTAGGCCACGCCTATAGCCCCAGTGCTGAGGAGGTAGACAGGCAGGTCCTTGAATCTCATGGGCTGGCCAGCTTAGCCTAATCAGTGAGCTTTAGGTTCAGTGAGAGATCCTGTCTCAAAGAATAAAGGTGGAGAGCAACCAAAGAAAGATACCCGGACCCCACCTCTGACCTTCATATGTACAAGCGTACCTATGCATGCACACTGCATATGACATGCAAAAAAAAGGAAAGAAAAGATCACCACAGACCTGACCCGAAACATTCAAAAGACCGTGAAAGGGTCTGTTTCCGTATATATATAGTTTATAATGAAGAATTTGAAAGCATACCTAGTCAAAGCCAAATTTAGTATGGCCATTTCCCATGGTAGGCTCAATGGTTGTCCCTGAACACTATGTGGCCCCTAGAACACAATGTCCCTTCATTGGAAACTGAGAACGGCCCATTCTCAAACCCACTCTGCACTTCTTGAATGAGAAACTGTAGGTGGACCCAGCCAGTTTTTCACACACATCCCAGAGTGATTCTGAAAGACACAGACCTGAGAGCCATTGGCTGGAAGAATTCAGGCTGTTGCTTGACCATCCTGGCTTGGATTCATCTCCGTTCCTTAAATTGAGGCAGGCTACACACTTTAAAATGCAGTTCCTGCAGCTGAAAAGCAAAGATAGCACTTTCTTCCCTGGGTGGTGATGAGAGATCACACAGCAATGCTGCTGGCACAGGACATGTTCCATGCCCTGAGCTAGAGCTTCACAATGTTTTGTCTGCGGCCCTACCGGAAAACCTGTCCACTCAACCTCAGAGAGCAAGGTGTGGCAATTTTTCTGCAACAGTTTGAAAGCATCCGTCAAATTTTAACTATTTCAGTTCTGCGAAGTGGTCCCACAGAAATATACCCTTACACTGTTTGTGGTATGTGGGCAGAAGGTGGGGACATATTTGCTATCCAAAAAGAGGGAGGGAGGTATGTACTGTTATGGGGAAAATCAAATATATTATAACACAAGTCCTTCAGTGTTTTTGAAAGTCATGCAAAATAGATATATAGTTAATTACAGTTGACTGTCACAAACATAAACCAAGCTGGAGAGAAAGGCTGCCACTGGGTACTAAGACTGACGGTGACCTGAGGGTCCTCCCCTCCCCCCCTTTATTTTCTGTTTCTTGAACTTGGGACATGTTGGTTGCTTTTGAAAAATAACTCTAGAGGAGGGCACAGTAGTGCATAGCTCTGTTCTTAGGACTCAAGAGGCAGAGACAGGTGGATCTCTGTAAGTCTAAGGTTGAAGAGATAAAGTGCCATGAAGCCATGAGGGCCTGAGTTTGATCACCAGGGCCCACATAAAGAGCTGGGTGTGGGAGCTGGTAATCACTTGTAACCCAGAACTAGAGAGACACAGACCAATAGATCTCTTGGACTCACTGGCAGCCAGCCAGGCCTGATAGGTAGGCCCCAAGCCAATGAGAGACTGTACATCAATGGCTCCAAGAAAAAGTCCAAGGTTGGCCTCTAGCCTCCAGGTACAACACACACACATGTACACACATCTCCTCTGTATACACTCTAAGCCAAATTTTATAATAAATGCATAGGTAGGCTCAAAAGACAGCCCCCCCTTAAGTAGTCAACAGTTGGTGTCTATAGGTTTAGAGATAATTCTTATTCTTTTTCAGTTTAGAGATAATGATTATTTTTCAGTTTTCTGATCCTCAGATTTTCTAAAAGGTGTCTGCAAAGGCTCAGGATTCTGAGCAACCTCCTAACTTGAGTCAGCACCCAAATCTTTGGTCCTTCTGAAAGAGTTCACAGAGACCGCTGCTCAGGCTGGCGTGAGGGAATCCTGAAGAGAGGTTTGAGCTCCGCTACCCAATCCCTGGCGTTGCTGAGCCACTCATGGCTCGCCTTCTAATTCTAGCTGTCCACTGCAATGACAGAAGCACCATCGTTCTCAGGGCTCCCTGGTCAGGCCTGACCCAGGCTTTGCTATCCCAGCTCTAGACCAAAAGGGAACAGCAGTACTGTGAGGTGACACCAGAGAGCAGCATTGCCTGCAAGATCTTCAGACTGGTGTTAGGTGATTCCAGGAGCTGTCTGCCAGTGGCCAGAAGCAGCAGGCTGGCCCCAAGCATGGACCCTTGCATTTCCAGGCCTGGTGGCAGGTGGTCCTGGGATACGGGATAAGCCTGGACCCCTCCAGCAGTGGCTGTTGAAAAGATGCCCTGGTTTGGAAGTCATGGGCTCATGGGCAGGATGGACTCATCTCTCTGTGTGCATTTCTTTAGGATACATTGCAAAAAGCAGTCTCCGCAGAGATAGGAGAGAGCCATGGCCATGCCCAGGACTAGGGTGGGTCAGACCCTTTCCTTGCCCTCCGTGTTACTGGTGCCCACAATATTGCAGGAGCTGAGAAAAGGAGCAATGAACTTGTTGAGGAAGGGGGCCCTCAGTATACCCAAGTTGTCACTAGTGAGCCATCCTTAATGGGAGCAGAAACCAGCAGGAAGGGAACTCTGATTGCAGGGGCAAAGACTTTCAGAGCAGAGCGGTATGCAGTAGCTTCAGGAAGACTGCCATCGTGGGTGCTCCGAGCATGAGGCAGCACGACTCCATCCTCACCCTGGCTACCTTCATAGTCTGGCACTGCATCTTCTGTGATGCCAGACATGCCAGTTTGGCCCTTTGAGCCTGTCTCCTCATCTTTGATGTGGGCCAATCAGTTCCACTGAGCAGTCTGAAAAATAGGAGTTCACGGGGAACCATGGGCCAGTGTCCTGTTTATGTCACTCTGTCCCTTGTCCTTTTCTTCTATAATAACATCCAAATGAAAAGCACCCATGCTGCTTCTGTGACCTTTGGGTGGTCCTGGAAAGCCATCCAACTGCTTTCAAGGCCAGGAGCACAGGCCCCATAGGGCTGACAGCAGTCTCGAGCCAAGCTCTGTTCTCTTCCCTTTTTATAGTGGATTGTGCTCTGTCTGATCATGAAAATGCTGACTACAAAAGTAATGTCTCAGAAAAAGATGATAATATGAGAGGACAGCTTTTTAAAACTAAAAATAGAGAGGAAAATACCAGTTCTATTGAAATAAGAAAGGGCCCAACCTGATGGTATAAACTCTGAATAATAATTTCAGACTAGAAGTGAGAGGCTGGGAATTCAGTTTCAGAGAGGAGTTATGTGGGGTGAAGAAGGGTGGGAGAGGGGGCTTTCGTGGCAGTGTGTGGGTGGAAACAGAGCAGGCGGCACAGCAGGAGACATAAAGGAAGGTGGTGGTGAGGAGGAAGAGAAGGAGGAGGAAGAGAAGGAGAAGGAAGAGGAAGAGAAAGCCCCTATGTGAAGCAGGGTTGCTACAGAAAAAAAGAAGTGTGTTGTGAACTTAGCATGAGGAACAAAGGAATCTCCAGGTGCTTAAGCAGAGCCTCGCAGCAAAAACTGGAAGGAGGAGGCAGATCTGAATCCATCTCTCTGGATTCAGGGAGGGTCAGGAGGAACGAGGACAGAGTGACAGCAATGTGGGCAGCATCAACAGGTGGCTGAGCGTTAGCACACTTGATGTTTGGGCCACGATGTTTGGGTATGGCAACACACATTTGGTTTTTGTTTGTTTGTTTTTGTTTGTTTTTTTTTTGTTTGTTTGTTTTTTTAAATCCTTAATTTCACTCCAGGGCCATCTGAGAGAGGATTAAAGGGATCCAGTATTCTGTTCTCTTCCAAACATTTCTGGGTGGCAGGATGGGCCGGGGACTTGAATCTTAAACTCTGGGAGCCGACTTAAAATGCATCTTTGGCTGAGAACTTCTAGTAACAGGGATATAGTGGAAGTCTTTCTGTGACTTTGGCAACGCCAAGAAGCAGATCAAGAGCCACACGGCGATACTTGGTCCAGCACTTCCTGACGAGTTCTCCCACACAAATCTCACCCCAATGAGTCTCACTTTGTGGAAAGTCAGTTTATTCGTTGAGTTGCCATTTCCCCTAGAGAACACTTCATTCTATCCCCTGCAAGCCTGTGAATGGCTGCTATAGAAATCCCCGCCTCACAAGTGGGGCACCGTGACAAATCCAAGATCCCCCAGCGACTATGAGACGGAGAGAGGACTGAGCAGGGTATCCCGGCTGGTACACTGGCTGCTGGCCACAGCCACCTCCTTCCAGGCCCACCCCTCAGCCTACCTTCTACCAGCATCCAGATGGCCAGGGCCAGGCTCTGTCCCCACATTAACAACCAAGACATCCTGAAGCTGCTTACAGCAGGCAGCAGATGTCCCCAAGGCTCATCTGCTGCACTGAGGCACTTTTGAGAGGATTTCAGATGATTGGAGTTTCAGGCAGTTTCAGGATTTCAGGCTGCTTGAAAGATCGGGTGCTGTCGGGAGCCCCGCCGTGCGCTCTCGTCTGGGTGTGCACCTGCTCGTTGGTCTTTGGTGGACATCGGTGTAAGGTTTCAGAGAAGCACCTTTTCTCCTTCTCCGGTACGCTGATACTCCCTGTCTTTAGCTTGCAGTCACATCCTTCAGGAGCTGTCTACTCCTGATCCCATAGCTGGCCAAGCTTTGCTTCTCCTGGTCTCACCTGAACTCATGGCAGGAGCTGCCTGTGGCTGCTGGGAAGCCGGAAGTGGCCTTCGTCGTGTGCATGCCTGGCAGTCAGGCTAAGATGTGGCGAGGGCACCCCGGTGCTCCTCCACGTAGTCCCTTACCATCCGGAAGACTCGACCTCAGCATTCCAAGTGCTCACCGCTCTCCTGCTTATGCTACACTTGCATATATCCAAAGGAAACCACTCAGAACTAGGGAGGAGTCTGGGAGCTCACCTTTACTCTGTAAAGGGTCTCCCTATGTCACCCAGGAGCCTCCGTCTTGTCATTGGCGCATGATAATGGCCTGCCCCAGGAGCCTCCCCCACAGGCTCCTTCACTGCTCAGAATCCAGGCTTCTCCTGCACCTCATGATCCTGGATTCCTGACTTGCGGATCACTGTCACCCAGTCATTTTCTGTCATATTGCCACCTCACCTCCAAGGTACGTCACACCTATTTAACAAAACACTATTGGCCTTCATAAAGGGGGCCTATGGCCTTTCTTGTCACAAGCTTTTATTTGTTATACTAATCACAAGTTTCTGTCTATAGAGTGGAACTTACATTAAACAAGAAAGCAGTTAGTTGCTCCCATACAGTTCTGCACTGAGGCATCGCCAGGCACATCTCGCCTTCCATGTTGGTAACGTAGCACGCAGAATCCATGACTGAGTAAGACCGTCACTGACAGCTCTTCCCCAGCAGCCTTCACGGTACCTTACAGCACTGTGCTAAAATACTGTGTCCTCACCAACAGGGACTTACTGTCTAGTGCTGGGGGACACCAAACACCAGTGGTGATAGCCTGTATGGAGAGAGTGGACCTCCCTGGCTAACAAATCAGAAATGAAGCCCACCCCTGGCACTTCTTTCCAGCAGTCTTTTTCCCTCGCTCATATATAACACTTTCATTCCATCTCTTCAATCGCTCTTTTTACTGCTTGTCTAGATGCTTTTCTGAGTCTACCAAACATTCAAAGGGCAACATAATGTAACAAAGTTTTGTTCAGAGGATGGGAAAGATCTCTGCTGGCACATTGGCATCCACTTCATAGCTTCTCTCAAAGCACAAATGCTTTTTCTCCACCTCCTCACCCTGGCCTTGGAGTGGTATCCAGTCATCCACTTGTTTCAGCTACCCTGTGTGTGGTTCTGCTTCTGGAAGCTCAATGTCCAGAAAACCTCTCACACAGACACACAACGACACATTCGTATAGACCACGATGTCATCATCACATCCTACAGCTCAAACGTATTCAACCTTTGTGTGTCCATTGTACTTTTGCAGGGATAGAGATTAGACCCTGGGCCTCATGCCTCAATTAAACATTTTTTTTAAGTAGACTTGAGCCCCTGGCCCGATGCTTATGGGATTCTGTACATTGGTGTACCTTGAGCCAGCATTTTGAATCTACCTCTGATCTAAGTTCTGGTTTGGGCATTAGCTGAGTGACCGACTGTCCTGGGCAAGTCTCATGCTGTCCACCTGCAAAACAAAACAGTCAGAGCAAGAGCCTACCTTGCGTGGCTATGAGGACAAGATGATGTAAATCCAAGAAACAGCTTGGCACAGTCCCTGGTACACAGGAAGTGATGGGTGAAAATGTGAACCACGATTTCTTTTCTCAAGTGGGAAACACAGCTCTTTCTATCCTGAATGATAAAGTTAATGTTAATGAAAGGTTGGTTGGTTTTGCTTTCAGCTTGGGCAGGAACAATAATTGAAAAAAAATAAAAATAAAAAAGAAAAAGAAAAAGAATTTCCCCAGGGAATGCAGATCAGGTTTTAAAGAAAAAAAGGGAGGCTGTGGAGAAGACAGCCAGCTGGCTTCTGAGGAGAGGAGACTTGAGAAATGTTGAGCTTTTATTTCTGCATCGGTGCTCCATTTATCCTAAGATTTTTTATTTAATTATGCATGGAAGGTAGATGCAATGGGAATCTATTTGCATAATAAAAAGGGGTGATTGAATTCAGCGCTGTGATGCCATTACCTTTCAGGATGCCCAGGCCCAGTCTTTTGTCTCCTTTCTAATCATTGCTGGCATTTTTTTTGAAAGGGTGAAAAAAATGTGGCATAGGAGATATCAAGTCAGGGAGAGGGAGTGCCATGGTAACTAAAGGGGTTAATTTGGCTTCTGGGCAGGAAGTCTTTCTCCTTTCACGTTTCCTGTGAAGGGTAATAGCTAAAGAAGAAAGCTGCTCAATTCCTAGGTTGGTTTGTCTGTCTCCTCACTTCCATTAGACAAATTCTTCAAAAAAATGTTAAAATGGTCTGAAACATATCCTTTTTTAAAAACAAAACTAGCTGTAAATTTACATTTATTAAATAAACTTGCTTTTATTCAATAAGTGCAAGCAAAATACTTGAATTTGATTTAAGTTTCAATTTTATGACCGGTTTGGCCATGCAGAAATTCACTGGCTAAGTACCTCCCAGAGATGTAATAGTCTCAAGTCCTTGGTACTGTGAACTGAAGTTGGGGGGGGGCGGGGGTGTAGATTCAAGACCAAATTATAATGGGCTATCTTTAGTCTCCTTAGCTACCATTCATTGCCCATCTCTGTGTCTAGCCTAACAGCCTTTCAACCATCAGTTAAACCATTAAGATGTGCTAACTTCCCTGATTGCTAGCTTCCACCGACCCAGTAGCTACAAGATTGTCACCAGATAAAGCCTCACTAGGCTCTGTTTGGCCTGTTACAGTAGCTTTGATCAGAGCTCTGTTAAGGCTCGTTAAAGAAAAGCTCTTTCCTTCCAGCCTTGGATGGAGACCTGACACTCAAAGCTACCCAGAATATAAGAGTTAATCAGCTTGAGCTGTCATTTACCTGGCTAAGAAGGCAGAGTCACCTGGTGCTGTAAGCTCTTGTTTTTTATGAAAAGAAGCATTTCTCACTGCCAACAGATACATGGACCTTGTTTTTTAATTCAACCAGCTTTCGTGTGTCCTTTGATGAAGGACTTAAACTATTACCAATCAGTTATTGTTGAAAGGTGTGTATTATTTCCTGTCATTCTGTTAATTTGCAGTGTTTGATGTTTTTCCTATTCTACTGTTGCTTATCTATTATTCAAGAGTGGTTGATTTCCTCCTGTGCCTCATGGATGTGTTTGTGTTTCTCTTCAGCCCAAGGAATTCCTCCCAGCATCCTCAGCAGAGCTGACTTATTAGTAGGCACAGAATCCTTAAGCCATCTCTTCTCATAACAGGTTTTGCTTTCTCCCTCAATTATGACAGATCATTTTGTTGAGTATAGTAATCTGTGTTGACAGTTGCTGTCTCTTAAAATCATTCACAGCCCTCCTGGCCTTTGATGTTCCTGTTGAGACGTCTTTTGCTAATCTGAGGGGCCTGCCTTCATATATGACTTTGCGTTTCTCTCTTGCTGCTTTCAGAACCCTTTGCTCTGTGTATTTAGTAGGCTGGTTACAATATGACGAAGGGAAGCTCTTTTCTGGTCTTGTCCGTTTCGTATTCTAAATGACTCCTGTATCTGGATTGGCAATCTCTTTCCCTCGTTTAGAGAAATTTTCTTCTATGGTTTTGTTGAAATTATTTCTGAGCCTTTATAATGGAGTTCTTCACCTTTTTTATCCCATAGTTCTTAAATGCAGCCTTTTAAAATTGCTCCAACCATCTGGAAAGTTCTCAGTACTGTCTTCTAATGAATTTACATTTATCCTGTTGGAATGTTCTGATTCTTCAACCTTGCCTTCAAGCTCAGATGTTCTGTCTTCTCCCCTAACCATTCCATTACTGAGGCTTTTCATGGCATATTTTTCGATATTTCAATTTGGTTTTTCTTGCTTATTTCTCTGTCCTTACTGAGTTTCTTTTTCATATCTTGTGTTGACTTTCTTATTTCATTAGCTGTTTGTGTCTTCTTGTGGCTTATTCATTACTTTCTCCTTTGATTACTTTGAAATGATGGATCTGCCAGACTCCATTACAAGAGTAGAAACCATCTTATTACAAGGTCAAATAAATTCATTTCTATTTATTGTGAAACTTAAGTTTGACAGGGCCTTAACCTATTTCTGAAGTTTGACATGCTTTCCACCCTGTGGAATTTGACCATGTTCTGAACTCTACCCTGATAATATGTTCTGCCAAAAAACATCTTGAGATGTTCTGTCAAGATGTTCTCTCAAATAATCTTATCTGCTCTCAGCTTCTGTAATTCTCTTGCCAAGTCCTTACTTTACCAAATTTCTCTGGAAATCCTAGGTCAGAATTTGTTTTCTGTAAAAGAGGCCTGAAAACAGTTTCCTTACACTGTTGTCTCACATCCTGCTCTAGGGAGAAGTAAAGCTTGCTCAATTCACCAAAAATTTAATTAGTGGTCTTTACTTTCATTTGGTGGGGTTAACATCTGTGGGTCCCAGCAAGATAAGATCTCAACCCAACTTCAAAGACACTCCCCCTCCGACTGAAGAGCTGCTTCCCTTGGGGTGTGCACCTTAAAGAAGTTCCATGGTCCAGAGATGTGCTTTCAGGTCTGCAGACTACAGAGGAGAAAAGCCTTGATGAAAAGAAGCCAGCAAGCATCCGTGGCTTCCATGTAAGTCTCGGTACAGCATCTTCTATGGCATCTGATACTGGATCTGGTTGATCCCATCTGAGGCAGTGAGGTGCCTGACGAGGCACACAAACTCCTGGCCCCAGCACTGGCAAGACGTCAAACTGCCTCCCTGGGTTTTGGCACCTGGTTCTTGGTCTCCTGTGTCTTGTTCTATGTTTTGCTTGTCTCTTGTCTTTCCTTGTTGTGTTTGGTGGTCTGAACTTGGAAGTGACTGAACGGACAGACAGAATTTAAGTAATAGTAAGCCTGAACTCCTTGAAGCTGTGTTTTAAGGACTCTGACAAACTTTACTCTCCTGTGATTAAGCAGGATTATGATTACCCTATCACCTAATCCTTTTGTGAGCTACAATGGCCTACATAGAAGGTTTAATAGCTCCCAGAGGGCACTTTCCACTCCCTGGTGGTGTGGGCCATAGCTAATGCCACCCTTGGTACTCTGGCCACCCAAACCAGACTGGGTATATTCTACTCTGGGCAGAGGCAGCATCCAGTTTGTCCTTATGGATGGAGGTTTGTATAATCTGGAATGGTCAGGGTAGCCATGCTCTGGTCATGGCAAAGAAAATCCCACAGGGACCCACAACGAGGGGCCAGAAGCCCCCAACAGTCCTGTCCTGCAGGAGTCCCTGGAGGACCCCACATATACTCCTCCTTTATCCTCCTCTGCCCCCACCTCTTCTGCACTCACCTTCTGCCCCCTCCTCTTAGCCCCTCCCTCTATCACTCCACTTGACTACTCCTTCTGTCTCAGTGGAGTCACCTTCTGTCTCTTCCCCTCTCCATACAAGTCAGGGTGGTCCTGATGGACAGCCATACTCAGTTTCATGCCCCAACCAACCTGTGACTTTCATTTCCATTTCTATCCCTAAAGCAGAAGCAACCCCTGCCCTTGCCCTTCCTCTCTGCCAGGCCCCTCAAGGTCAATGTTCTCTGTTTTCTATAATGGATCTCTATAATTGGAAAATTCCGAATTCCCCTTTCAGCACAGACAGAAATTCTCTAATTACCCTGATTGTTTGTTTTCTGTAGCCACCCCCCAATTTGGGATGACTGCAGCAGATCCTCTGCTCACTCTCCACTACAGAAGAAAGAGCGAATCCAGCAGAAGCAGCTGGTGCTTCCTGGGTTTAAGCACCCTTGAAAATGCCCAGAGAATGGTGGCAACTGACCAAGTTCTACCCAACAGGAGACCAAACTGGGACTATGGGATGGAAGTTGCCTAGTGACTACCATCTTTGGCGAGGCCCTTAACCAGGAGTTAAGCTGTTTCCACAGGGAATACCCAAAAGTTACCTTACTCTGATTTCTTTTTTTTTTTAATTTTATTTTTCTTTTTAGTTACATTTTGTTAACTCTGTGTCCCAGCTGTATCCCGCTCCCTCATTCCCTCCCCAACCCCACACTCCCTCCCTGGTCTCCTCCCTGCCCCTTTCCAAGTCCACTGATAGGGGAGGACCTCCTCCCCTTTCATTTGACCCTGTTTTATCAGGTATCTTTACTCTGATTTCTTATTGGCTGCTTTGGATAAGGAGGACTGTTTAGCAGACTCAAGGCCTCTTAAGGACTCTGGTGCAGGTAGGCCATCAGGCCTCCAAAAAGAAAGGTCATATTTGTATACCTCAGATCACCTATTTATGGTATGAACTAAAGGAAAAGAAAAGATTGCCGTTAAAGTCCTGCATAGAGGGGGCTGGAAAGATGGCTCAGTGGTTAAGAGCACTGGCTGCTCTTCCAGAAGAGCCTGGTTCAATTCCCCGCAACCACATGGCAGCTCACAACTGTTGGTAACTCCAAGATCTAACACCTTCACATAGATATACATATGTAGGCAAAACACCAGTGCACATAAAACAAACAAATCATTAAGAAAAAAAGTTCGCATAGAAGCTGTAATGAGGATTCCTACCCTGTGGAATTTGACCATTCCCTGAACTCTACACTGATAAAATGTTCTGCCAAGTAATCTTTTTTTTAATTGTTTTAAAGGGTTTTATTCTCTTCCATTCTCCAACTTATGTTTGTTTCTTTTTTTAATTAATTTAATAATTAAATTAATAATTAGTTTAATTATTTTTCACTATACATCCCACTTGTAGCCTCCTCCCTCCTCTCCTCCTTGGTCCCATATTCCCTCCCTCTTCCCCCTTCTTCTTCCATATTCCTCAGAAGTGGGGAGTCACCCCTGCCCACCCACCCTAGTCATCAAGTCCCATCAGGACTGAGCGCATCCTCTTCCCCTGAGGCCTGCTTAGGAGGCAGCACTGGCTGGGGGAGGGGAAGCAAGATGGTGACCAAAAAGCCGGCAACAGAGTCCACGTCAGAGTCAGCCCCTGCTCCCCTCACTAAGAGAACCACATGAAGACCAAACTGCCCATCTGCTGCATCTGGGGAGGGGGCCTAGGTCCAGTCCATGCTGGTCCTTGGTTGATGCTTCAGTCTCCACAAGCCCCTCTGGGCCCTCGTTAGTTGATTCTGTTAGTCTTGTGGGGCTCCTGTCCTCTCCAGGTCCTTCCATCCTTCCCCCACTTTTTCACAAGACTCTCTATGCTTTGCCCAATGTTTGGCTGTGAGTCTCGGCATCTGTATCAATCTGTTGCTGTATGGAGCCTCTCACAGGATAGCTATGCTGGGCTCCTGTCTGTGAATATAGCAAAGCATCATTAATAGGGTCAGGGATTGGCTCTCTTCCATGGTGGGTCTCATGTTAGACCATTGCCAAGTAATAATCTTATCTGCTGTCTGCTTCTGTAATTCGATTGCCAAGTCCTTGCCTTATCAGATTCCTCTGGAAATCCCCTGCCTGCACTTTTTCCTATAAAAGAGGTCTAAAAGGTTTCCCCATCATTTTTCTCTTAAATCCTGCTTTAGGGAGCCAGCCCTGTGTAGAGGCTTGCTCAATTCTCCAGAAATTGTGTCAGTGATCTTTACTCTTGTTCAGTGGGGCTAACAGAACATATTTATAGTTATTTTTCCTTTTAATTTCTTAGGTTTTTTTTTTTAATTTCTAATTCACTCCCATTACTGTAAGATAATTGAGTTTCAGGTGACTTTTAGTTACCTTGGTTTTTCACATCACTCGTATTTTTGTGCCAGGACTTGTACATGCCTAGAGAAGTTGTTGGTTGAGTTCACTTTTTCTTCAACATTAATTTATTTTAACTCTTTTTCAAAGCAAGTGGTTGCCTTATTCACAAGGAACTAGGTTGTTGTAGCATTATGGAGTCACTGTCCTGTGTTGTAAGGGTGGTTGGGGCAACAGTCTCTGATATAGGTCTTTCTGAGTTTTATTTTTGCCAACTCTGCTTTCTCACTGAAACTCTGTCTTAGGGTTTCTACTGCTGTGAAGGGACACCATGATTATGGCAACTCTTATAAAGGACAACATTTAAATGGGGCTGGCTTACAATTCAGAGGCTCAATCCATTACCATCATGGCAGGAAGCATGGCACCACACAGGCAGGCACAGTGCTGGAGGAGGAGCTGAGAGTTCTACATCTTGGTCTGCAGGAAGCAGAAGGAGGTGGTGTGCCACACTGGGCATAGCTTGAACACATGTGGCCTCAAAACCTGACTCCACAATGACACACTTTGACCAGAAAGGCCACACCTACTCCAACAATGCCACACTTCCTAATAGTGCCACTCTCTATTGGCCAAGCATTCAAACACATGAGTCTGTGGGGCCCTGCCTATTGAAACCACCACACTCTCTATGCCCCTCCAACATGTACTCACTGGCCAACATAGCCTGATGAACAAATGATCACAGTGCTTGCAGCCCCAACAGCGACAGAGTCGGAGACAGGCTGAGCTATGGCTGTGGACAGGGGTGGGAGGTCCTCCCTCATCAGGAATCTGAATGGGCTGATGCATCTCCTTCACCTGGGTGGCATGCTGACCTCACGGGGCATCATGGGAGGCTGGAGGCTTGACAGACTCCCGAGTGACAGGCAGAGCTGAACGAAGCCTTGTGAGCATGAAGTCTTCCTGGGGGAGGGCAGGGCTGGAACTCTCTGGGCACACAATCCTCAGGGAGGAGATGGGCAAGGCCTGAGCCCAACAGACATGCCGATTGGAGTGATGTGTGTGGCTACAAATTCCCAGGTCTACAGTCCTCACGGGAGTGGTGGGCAGGGGCTCTTTTCTAGCTGTCTGTTGGTTCAGGCAGCTATAACAAGACACCTAAACTGAGTGGCTTATACACAGCAGAAATTTGTTCCCAGTTCTGGGCACTGAGATTTTGTGTAGCTTTGGGGTCTCTTACTGATTCGTAAGTTTCTACATTATCATACATGGTGGAAGCCACATTTTTGTCATTGCTGTTTGCTTACCCCAAACTATTGTCCTTGAACCATGTCTTTGTGTTTAAAAAATAAAACATTTCACTGACCTTATGAAATGATTTTTTTTTATTATTTAGTATAATTTCAATGAAAAAAAGTTTTCAGATTGATAGGCCCATTTTGAATCTTCTAAATGACACCTCATCAGGAGAAGGAGAGATGGTAATGTAGTTTAAATACAAACTTCTAGAGCCCAAAACAATACAATGCCTTACTTCAAAATAAGTAAAGAATTTAGCTAGGGTCAACCAACTGGACTGCTGTATTGCTATTGATACTAAAATTGTTGAGATGTAACAAATTTTGTGTTAGGAAGTCCTATGATAAACCCAGATTTCTGTGTCATTAGAATGATTTCAACTATTAACTTGTAGTAGGGACATCCCAAGATTTGGTGTTGACTGTTTTATTCAAATTATACAGTAATTATTAGTAACAAGTGCTCTCAGGGCAGTGGAGGCTAGCCTCACCAACAGGTCATAATTATAGTCCTCTGCCAAAGCAACAGAAGGAGTGCACGCACTTCTTTTCTGTTGTTGACCTGCCTGCTTCCTGTGAGGCTAGAGAACTCTTACTTCCGCCCTTAAAATGAGGAAAGGTTCTTAGAAAGGCGGGGAAGCTCCAACACTGCACAGCCAGGGAACGAAGCCTGCAAACACTGTCAAATCAAACCTCAGCCTGAGAGGCCTCCCCATGTCCGGACCCTGGACTTTTGCTGGAAACTGCCACCTAACGTGCTCAGTAAGCAAACTGCAGTGTTGGCCGTTTGCTTTTATAGTGAGTCTCAGCTGATCACATTAGCCAAGCTTGCGTCCTGCATGGCCAATGGTTAGATGGAACCAGACAGACTGTATTAAGACAGATAACACCCAGACTGTTAATACCCCACTTCCATTTTCTACCCATATTTTCTTTTTTATTTTTATTTTTCCAGAGCTGAGGACAGAACCCAGGGCCTTGTGCTTGCTTGCTAAGCAAGTGCTCTACCACTGAGCTAAATCCCCAACCCCCTTTTCTTTTCTTTTTCTGTCTATAAATGATACCCAGCCACAGGGAAACTTGAGACCCTTTCTGAGTCTACTGTGGGTCTGGGGGCTGCCCAGCTGTTCTATACTCAATAGCTTTTGAAAAATTGCGGTGGCAGGACAATTTTTATTTATACTGTTGGCCTTCAGGCTTCTTGCGGGTGCAAAGATAGTGAACCCCAGTGTTTAGGGCACTGCTACTGGAGTGGGCTGTTACCTTCAGCCAAAAGCATTTGAGCGAATGTGTCCTGCTTTACAGACTAGGAAACGCAATCTCTGGCTAGAGAAACCACCAGAGACTCCTCCCTCTCCCTTGGTGTGCTCTCTTCTCCAACATGCCTTACCCAGTCTACTGCCACATCCTCTTACAAGGACACCCTTGGCCCACTCCCAGTCCCTCTTCCAGGACACCTTTGATTCCGTTCCTGTCCATACAGATTACCATAAAGACCCAGTGTCAGCAGTTCATGCACTTGGATGGAATGAGGAGAGGGGGTATTCAGGAAGCTTGGGATTGAAGAGAGCTGCTCCTGAATCAAAGAGGAGGAAAAAGAAGATGAGAGAAGGGAGAGGAGAATGATGGTGGTGGGGTTAGACATTTGCATTTTCAAATGGTATTATTTTCCATGTTGCAATTAGGCTCAATTTAAAAAGTAGTCATTATTATTCTGTTTCCTGCTGAGTGTATGCCAAAGCTACAGCTCGTTCTACTCCCTCCTTCAAGTCCTAAGGGATAGCCTAGGCCCTGGGGAACTCAGAATTGCAGGAGAGGTTGAGATGCTTCTGTTTGCTTAGAGACCACACAGAGGTGCTGAAGTTGTTGTGGGCCCAGTTCTGTCTGATTGGCTGAGTGGGCAAGAGGAAATATCCCTTCCCCATAATGCCAATGCTACCCAGTACAGGAAGGTGGCAGGACTCTCCTGAGCCCCGGGCTCCAGGCCATGAGGGTGTTCTTCTGAAGGCTCCAAGGTAGCAAGGACTTCCTGGTGAACTCTGAGCCATTTCTCTATGCGCTCCCCAGGAATTGGGACAGACAGGAAGGACACAGGCTGTGTGTAGCTTCGTGTGATATGGATCATCAAGGGAATCTTCCATCTGTGAATTATTTCCTATTCCTGTTTCTCATCCTCTGGTCTCAGGAGACCGGGAAGAGAGAGAAAGAATAGTCTTTTTGATGAGTTACATGAGGGCAACTTTATTCTTTTGCACAGAAAGGAAAATGAACTTAATTCCTTCACCTAGACCTTCACACAGAATGTGAAAAGAATCTAGGTGAAAGAATATCACACAAAAATGTTTGCCCCCAATTTATCAAAGACCTAAATATAAGAGCATTGTGGCATGGCGTGCAAGAACAGACTCGTTTTCTCTGTTGATTAAAGGATTGAAAGAAATAAAAAGCTGAAATGAAAGCCAAAGTTTAGCCAAGAAAGACCTTCTCATTAGAGCTTTAAAAAGAGAACCCAGAGAGGGGCAAAGTGCAAATCTCTGTATCTGCCCAGAGCAGGATAAAGAGAGGGGAAGAAGAAAAGACCCTTCTGTCTGAGCTAAGCCAGCTTGGAGGTCAGCTATATGGTAAGGAGTAGGGCCTTAGGAGAAAATTAAGAAAGTCTAAAGGATCTCAGGTTCTGGCTTGTGTCTGAAAAAGATGGCGGGAGCGGTGGCAGTAGGGGAGGGAGCAGAAAAGGAAAAAGGTAAAATGGCACCCTTCTGAGTCAGGATTCAGAAGGGCAGACAGACCCATCTGACCATCATAGCATTTTGTAGGGATTGCACTAGAGGGATGGGAATTCTGGGAAGTCAAAGTGCAGAATCTCATTTGAGAAATAATTATTCTGCCTAATAAGGATTAAGGTAATTCTGTCTTCCTAGCACTGGTCCCTTCTCCTGAGGAGTGGCCCACAACCGGGTGATTGACCAGCCCAACTAACTCTGTGATGTTATGGGTAGCTTGGAAAGTTACATCTCTACCCAGGTCAGAAACTACATCTTCTTAACCAGAAGAACTGGTTTCTATTACTGAGCCTTTTTTACAGCTGTCATTAGTGTTAAAACTATGACATTCTTTTCAAGATGGGCATGTGACCTTAGATTAGGCAATATTGTTTTAACATATGGCATCAAAGGTACAGGTACCAATAACAAAAATAAATTAGAATTTACAAAACCTGAAGCTCACTGCAAACTGATAGTCCATGCCTGTTATTCCAGCACTCAGGAAGGGGAGGCAGAAGGATCAAGAGTTCAAAGCCAGCATGAGCTACATAATAAGACTCTGCCTTTGAGCCCAAGAACTGGAGATAGAGCATATATGGAGCTCTGAATTCTATCACCAATACTTACAGAAAAGAAAATTTGTGCCTGGGAGGTGGCTCAATGGATAATTAGGCAGGAGAATAGAAAATAGTGAAGGAAAAAATTCTAGAGATTAACATATGAAAGGTAGCAGCAGACAAATGACTAGCAACCCATAGTTTACCCATGATTCTTTCAACCAAAAGGAGATGTTTAAAAAGCCAACAACATAGGAGTTTTAGAAAGTGGGCTACTGTGTTAATGACCCAGAACAGGTCAAAGCAGACTTTCCTCTTTTTGCCTTTTTAGAGCCAGGGCACAGGTGAGCTATGGCACAACTCCAGGCTCCCCTGCTTCTCCCCCAATAAACTGTCTCCTTTCCTATAACCATCCACATGTGTGTACAATTCATTGTAAAAAGGCATGAGAACCCGGTGATTCTAGAACTTGCCCCTCAGACTCAGAGCCTAGACTGCTAGAGTTAGAACATTTGCTGTAAAAACATGAGGACCCAAGTCTGTATCCTCGGTCATGCACACGCTCGCACGCACACACCACACACACACACACACACACACACACACACACACACACAAATTTTAAAACTTTTATGCTTCAATTGCTAAAATTAAATGATAACTACTGTAGAATGGAAGATGTTTTCAAGTCATGTATGTGATACTAGATTTGGATCTAGAATACAGAAGATCTCACAGATTTCAACAACTCCAACAAAAAGATAAGTAACTCAATTAAAAAAAAAAAAAAAGACTTCACAGGCATTTCTCCAAAAACAATGGACAAATGGCCGATCAGTACAGGGGGGAAAAAGTGTTCAACATTATAAAGCAGTAGAGATATGAACATAAAAATCACAAAGAGATACTATTTAGCACCACAGGGCAGCCAGAACAAAGACTGAATAACAGCGCACTTGGCAGACACTTGGCGCTCTCAGGATGATGGTGGAAATGGAAATGTGAAGCTGACTGAGAAAATGGCCTGGAAGTTTCTCAAAAAGTCAATTATGGAGCTACCATGTTGCCCAGTGATTCACACTTTGAATGCACCCAGGAGAACTGAAGCCTCTATTCACATGAGAATCCGAACTCAAAGGTTTAGAGCAGCTTCCTCATACCAGCCAAATGAAGGCGTGGAGCAGCCTTCCTCCTCACAGCCAAGATGAAGCGATGATGAGTCCGTCGGCTAGGGAGTGACACCCTGAATGGCGTCTTCAGAACAGAGGACCCTGAGACTGTAGAACTCGCCCTGTCCACATACCCACTGTCCCCGCTCCACTGCCCCCGCTGTAGCCGGAGCTACTCCTTTTGAAGTACTGTTATGTTGTGCAGGCAATTCAACTGGCCTTCCCTTAGGGGCCTTTAGGGCACTGACAATGTCCTCCCTGCATCCCATGACAGCATCTGGGCCAGGTACCTAGTGACCTGTCAGCCACTCCCCTTCTCTCTTGCTCTCTTGCTCTTTCCTTTCCTTGCTTTCTCTCCCCTCTCTCTGTTGGGTCACCCCCTCCTCCCACCCTGTCTATATCTCTCTCTTCATTCAATAAATCTCTTTCATATAATACCTGTTCCTGCTGTATGCATGGCATCATTTTTAAATAAATACTAACCTTAGTGGCGTGGTGTCTCAGCTCTGTATAAGCCTCCCTCTCCTGGGCCCCCCTACAATGGAATCTGTTTGGTCTTCCATGGCTCACAAGTCCCACCTTGACCTTCTCATGCTCGCTTCCTCTCATCTCTGCTGCAGACACACAAGGCTTCTTCTTTTCAGTGTGTTCCACAGGTGTCAGATGTCAGAAGCGGAACTCTTCTCCTCACAGCTCTGGCAACATCTTGCTTGCACATGTATTTCCACCATGTTTCCTTCCATGTCATCAGAAGAAGCTCCTGAAAACAAGACTGTAGCCTGGGGGTTGGCACACAGTAGGGGAGGGGGCTGGCACATAGTAGGGTCTCAGTGAATGCATGTCAAATGAAGAAAAGGGTTATAACACACGTGCTACCTGTTATCGACAGTCTTTGTTGTCAAGCTGTCTCACTTCTCAAAGTAACTTCTTGTTTTCAGGAGCTTCTTCTGATGACATGCCGCCGTCTCTGAACAGGATTTTCTGAAGATACCTGTCTTAGTCTGTGATCTACGGTTGTGAAGAGACACCACGACCACGGAAACTCTTATAAAGAAAACTATTTCACTGGGGCTGGTTTACAGTTCAGAGGTTTCGTCCATTAGTGTCATCGTGGGAAGCATGGTGGCGTGCAGGCAGACACGGCGCTGAAGAGGTAACTAAGAATTCTACAACCAGATCAGCAGGCAGCAGGAAGAGAGAGTGCCACTGGACCTGGCTTAGGCTTCTGAAACTCCACCTCCCTTCCCCCAGTGACATCCTTTCTCCAACAAGGCCACACCTCCTAATAAGCCATTCCTTGGCAAGCAAGCAGTCAGTTTTATAGTCTGTGGGGCCATTTCTAATCAAGCCACCACATTCCACCGACTGACCATCTCATGGCTTGATTACAACTGTTCTTTGCCACTTAGATTTGATGTGCCTCAGTTGGTCCAACCTGTTCCTGAGTTGGCAGGGTGGGGTGCAAAGCAAGAGATGTCAAGGACTTAATTGCCAATAAACCCCTTTATGGTAAATCTGAGCAACTAAGAGGTATAGGAAGAAGTGGCTTTTAGGTCAAGCCCACATGGATTCCCTTCTTCAACC
Organism: Psammomys obesus; assembly: GCF_907164565.1. Lineage (NCBI taxonomy): Eukaryota > Metazoa > Chordata > Mammalia > Rodentia > Muridae > Psammomys > Psammomys obesus. The sequence goes on along the minus strand of NW_026596225.1, from coordinate 4,122,571 downwards.
TAATAATCTCAGTCCTGAGGGGGGTGTCCTAGAATCTTTTCTTAGAACTTGGACTTTTACAGACTGTAAACTGACAACACATCTGAAGCTTTACAAACACACACACACACACACACAAACACAACCAACTGGAGAAAAAAGAGGAGTTTGAAAGTTAAGTGCTTGTTCACAGATGTACTCCCTGGGTGAGGCATGTCCAGTACTTTTCAACTCTCAGGAGGCACAGCTAGGCATGTGCAGAGTTAGGGGTGCCTAGTTGATTAAAGAGAATTGTCATGGTGGGGGTAGGCAGATATGAACACAGCTTAGGGAGGCTTATCATGTCAACAGTTTCAGCTTGGAGGAAATCAGCTCGGTAAAGCACTAACCTGAACTTTGGAAGGCTTCTGTTCTCTACGAAGGTCGTGACTGTATGTACACAGAAAAGAGCTGGCAACTGTGAACATCACTCGGCAGAACCTACAGGAATGCTGAGCTTTCCATTGGAAGCAAGGTTTAGAGTCTTGGACCAGGTGGGGTAACAGGACTACAGCACTGACACAGACCAAATCTGTAGACCCTTTTCAGTTTGGGGGAACAGTGGTAATGACAGTCCCATTCTCTGATGTTCAAGTGCGCCCCACACGTGCAAAGCAAAGTCCTAATTTAATCAAGGCAATCACACAGTGTCCACATGTGCTGTGGGAATCCAGACCAGGCAGCACCCACCCTCCTCAAGGCACCCACAGACCTCCCATGGAGACCTGGCTGGCAGACTTCAGGTGGCAGGGTTCAGTGTCATCACTGTGTCTTTCCCTTCCCCATCCTGCCTTCTATCTGGGAATCACAGACCCTGGCTACAGACATTCGCTGTGAAATGGCCCCTCTTCCTTCTATAAGAAAAACTCCTTTTCCCTCCCTCGTGGGCCTGATTAGTAACACTTCTAATAGACATTTTATCCCCAACTGTAGCACTCCTTTTCAAGCTTTTTTTTTAATTTGGGGTTCCTTAAAGCCTCTGCCTTCTAACACCCCAGCCCTAGGTAGGAGAGAGAAGGTTAGTGGGGAAAGGGCACAGACATCTTTTCTTCTCCCGGCTGTTTAGGGTTGATGGGCTCTTTTGGGGCTGTACTAATCTCCATCAACAGCAGAAGCAGCCAACAGTCTTCTCCTCACCACTGTGCTGAAACGTTGTTCTCCATCTGTCTGCTCCAAACCACCACACCATCCATCTCTTTGGTCTCTCCAAACTGCAACTCACCACACATCACCACTTCTCTCTCTGAGCTCTCATATTTATACTCATCAGGGTCCTAGGCTACACCCCTCTCCGTGCTTCACAACACAGGCCCTTACCAGCTGGCAAAGACCACACCTCGCAGGAGGCAGTTATCAGCTGTGGACAAACTAAAGCCCAAACTAGAACCCCACACTTGGGATTAAAACAAAAACATATTTACATAACATAACTGAGTTTTTAAAGAAACCAAAACTTCCATTACACCTAACCATCTTCCTCAATTCCCCTTTGTGCCACACATCTGAGATCTTTCAGTCAGGTCTTAACTACAAGAATTATCTAAATGTTATTGTTTCTTTTTTTCATCTGAAAGTATTGACTAAAAATGACAAAAGAATTTCATTGGCCATTTTACACATTCAAAATTCAGATATTATTTATACAGTTTAAATAGGAGTGCCTGTTGGTCACTTTACATGTATTAAGAATATACATTTTGCGCTGGAAACTCAGAGGTTAAGAGCACTGGTTGCTTTTTCAGAGGTTCTGAGTTCAATTCCCAGCAACCACATGGTGGCTCCCAACCATCTATAATAAGATCTGGCGCCCTCTTCTGACATGTAGGCAAAACACTGTATAGTGTATAAGTAAATCTGTATAAACACTGTATAAATAAATCTTTTTAAAAGACTATACATTTTAACTGTAAACTTCAAAAAAGTATATAAGCATTTTACCTGCTTGTACATATGTACCCTCATGTGCGCCATGCCTGAAGAGGCAAGAAGGGGGCATCTGATTCCCTGACACTGGAGTTACAGGTGGTTGTTCACTACCATGTGGGTGCTGGGAACTGAACCTGGGGACATTTGGAAGAGCCGCCAGTGTTCTTAACATCTGAGCCATTTCTCTAGATCCTAACTCTGAAAACTTTGACATGTATATAAAGTTTAAATCTACAACTGTGCACATTTGCTTGTCGTATATATGCAGTGATACATGCCTACAGGAAAATCATCTTAAAACTATTGATTATAAAGTGGTCCTTTGTGCAGAGAGAGCCAAGATGGCAGCATGGATCACACACACTGTGTCTGATCAGTAGGGCAGCAGTGACTGCACAGTGACTGACAGACTGAACTGCGGGCCCCAAAACACCAGTTTCTGTGTCTCTCGGGTAAAAGAAAACCCTACAATGAGAGAAACAAGTGAGTCCAATATCAGCTCACCTGGCTAATCCCTAGAAAAGTTCCCAGTTGCCCACTGGCAGGTGGTCTTAGCATACAGCCTCCCATGTGTATGCTGCTCTCACCATGAATACTTCCTGGGTACCAAGGCACACAACTCCAACCTTGGGCATCCTGACTCCCAGGAACCACAGGAACCTTCCCAGACACTGCTCCAAAGCTCAACCCATCTCCCTAGGGAGACCAACCAGACCTCTGGGCTCACAGATTCTCCAACAAGACTGCACCCATCAAGCACAGTGCCTGAGCCCAGTGTCTGGGCAGCTGCAGCTCATTAACCTTAAAGCAAAAAAGCCAGTGGTAGGATGGCTGCCTCAAAGACTTCTTCTGGTGAGAGGAGAGCCCCTGGGCTCCTGAAAAGTCCAGTTAGTCCATAAGATCAAACAATAGAAGAGCTGTGGGCAATTCCCTGAGAACCACCCACCACTCAGAGACAATACCCACCAATCTGAGGAGGGCTCCTTGGGGGAACATCCAGCTTCTTGCCCAGGGCTTTTCCCACAATTGCCCTCCACCCCAAAATCCAGAGGGCACAAGAAAATACCAGCCAACACCAGAGACAATCAAATGGCTAAAGACCAGCATTAAAAACACAGTCAACAAAAGCCAGAGCAATATGGCAACTCTAGAACCCAGTTATCCCAAGCCAAGTAGCCCTGGATACCCTAACACAACTGAAACACAAGAAAATGACCTTAAATTTAAACTTATAAAGATCATAATGGAGGAAACAAATGAATTCCAAAAAGAAATACAGGAAGATACAGTCAAACAGACTAAAGCTTTTTGAGAGGCCTGTAGAGAGGAAATGAATGAATCACTCGGAAAACACAAACAGGTGAAGGAATTGAACAAATGGAATGCAGGGAAACACAAACAAATGAAGGAAATCAATAAAATGATTCCAGATCTGAATATGGAAATGGAAACATTAAAGAAAGCACAAACTGAGGAAATCCTGGAGAGAGAGAGAACTTAGAAAAGGAAACAGAAACTACAGAGGTAAGCATCTTCAACAGAATACTAGAGAGGGAGGAAAGACTCTCAGGTGTAGAAGATACAATGGAAGAAACTGATGCATCCATCAAAGAAAATGTTAAATCTAAAAATTCCTGACTCAAAACATCAAAAAAAAAAAAAAATCAAGGACAAGAAGAAAAGATAAAGCCTATATATAATAGGAATAGAGGAAAGAAAAGATTCACAGCTCTAAGGCCCAGAAAATATTTTCAAGAAAGTCACAGAAAAAAAACATTTCCCCAATCTAAAGAAAGAGATGCCTAGAAGGATACAAGAGGCCTACAGAACACTAAATAGATTAGACCAAAAAGAAAATCCTCCCAGCACATAATAATCAAAATTTAAATGTAAAGAACAAAGAAGAAAAATTAAAAGATGCAAGCTAAGTGCACAAACCTACCCCTACAGAAGTTACTAGAAGGAAAACTCTCACCCAAAGAGGTTAACTACAAAACAAAACAAATAAAAAAAAAAAACCACAGGATATATATCACTTCACTACAGCAAAACCAAAAGTAGACAAGCACACAAAAACACTAGCACAACCAACATCAAAATAAAAGGAACTAACAATCACTGGTCATTAATTTCTCTCAACATCAGTGAATTCAACCCTCCAATAAAAAGACACAGACTAACAGAATAGATGTGTAAAAAGGACCCAACATTCTGCTGCATACAAGAAACACACCTCAGCCACAAAGATAGACATAACCTGAGGGTAAAGGGCTGGAAGAAGGTTTTCCAAACAAACAGACCCAAGAAGCAAGCTGGAATAACCATTCTAATATTTAATAAACTAGATTTTCAACCAAAATTAATCAAAAGAGATGAGGAAGGACACTGTATACCCATCACAGGAAAATTGACATCTCAGTTCTGAACATCTATGCCCCAAATACAAAGGCACCACCACCAACAACAACAAAAAACACATTAATGAGGCTTAAACTATACATCAATTAATGTGTAGGACATTAATAGTGGGAGACTTTGACACCCCACTCTCACCAAAGGACAGGTAATTGAAAGAGAAACTAAATTGATAAACAATGGCACTAACAGATGTCATGAATCAAATGGACCTAACAGACATCTGTAGAACTTTTGACCCAATCACAAAAGAATATATACCTTCTTCTCAGCACCTCATTGAACCTTCTCCAAAACTGACCATATAGTAGATCACAAAGCAAGCCTTAACAGATGCAAAAAAAAAAAAAAAATTGAAATAATATTGTGTATCCTATCAGATCACCCTGGGCTAAAGATGGACCTCAAAAATAACAGAAATAACAAAAACCTACATGCACATAGAAACTAAACAATTCCCTACTCAGTGACCACTGAGTCAGGGAAGAAATAAAGAAAGAAATTAAGAACTTGCTAAAGTTCAATGAAAATGAAGGTACAACATACCCCTATTTATGGGACACCATGAAAGCAGTCCTAAGAGGGAAGTTCATACCACTAAGTACGTTCATAAAGAGATTGGAGACATCTCATACAAGAAAATTAATGGCACACCTGAAAGCCCTAGGAGGAAAAAAAAAAAAAAGAAGCAGATATACCCAAGAGGAGTAGATGGCTGTAAATAATCAATTCAGGGCTGAAAAAAAATTAGAAACAAAAAGAACAATTTAAAGAACCAACTAAATAAAAGAGCTGGTTCTTTGAGAAATCAACAAGATAGACAAATGCTCTGCCAAACTAATTAAAAGGCAGAGATACACTATCAAATCAATAAAATCAGAAATGAAAAGGGAGACATAACAACAGACACTGCAGAAATCTGAAGAATCTTTAGGTCTTACTTTAAAAGCCTATACATCACTACATTTGACAATCTAAATGAAATGGACAATTTTCTTGATAGATTCCATTTACGGAAGTTGAATGAAGGTCAGGTAAATAAATAATCTTATATTCCCTAAGGAAATAGAAGCAGTCATCAATAGTCTCCCAACAACAACAACAAAAAGCCCAAGGCCAGTTGATTTCAGTGCAGAATTCTACTAGATCTTCAAATAAGAGTTAATACCAATACTCTTCAAACTATTCCACAAAATAGAAATGGAAGGAACATTACCAAACTCATTCTATTAGGCCACAATCACCTTGATACCTAAAACACAAAGACCCAACAAAGAGAGAGAATTTCAGACCAATTTCTCTTATGAACATTGACACAAAAATACTCAATAAATACTTGCAAGCTGAATTAAAGAACACATCAAAAATTTACATGACCAAGTAGACTTCATCCCAGGCATGCAAGAGTGTTTCAATATATAAAAATCCATCAATGCAATCCACCATATAAACAAACTGAAAGAAAAAAAAGACAAAACACACACACACACACACACACACACACACACACAATCATGATCATGTCCTTAGATGCTGAAAAAGCATCTGACAAAATCCAATACCTATTCATGTTAAAAGTTTTGGAGAGATCAGGGCTACAAGGCATATACCTAACAGAGTAAAAGCAATATACAGAAAGCCTATAGCCAACATCAACCTAAACATAGAGAAACTTAAATCAAACCCACTGAAATCAGGGACAAGACAAGGCTCACTCCTTATCTTTTCAATATTACTTAAAGTCCTAACTGGAAAATAAGACAACTAAAGGAGATCAAGGACAGACAAACTGGAAAGGAAGAAATCAAAGTATCACTATTTACAGATGATGTGATAGTATATATAAATGTTCCAAAAAATTCTTTCAGAGAACACCTTCAGCAAAGTAGCTGGATACAACATTAACTCAAAATAATCAGTAGCCCTCCTGAATACAAAAGACAAATGGGCTGAGAAAGAAATTAGGAAAACAACACCCATCACAACAGCCACAAAAAAACCAAAGTATCTTGGGGTAACACTAACCATGCAAGCTAAAGACTTGTATGAACAACACTTCAAGTCACTGAAGAAAGAAATTAAAGAAGCTATCAGAAGATGGCTCAGTAGGATCAACATAGTAAAAATGGCTATCTTATCAGAAGCAATCTACAGATCCAATGCAATTCCATCAAATTACCATCACAATTCTTTACAGACCTTGAAAGAACAATTCTCAACTTCATATCGAAAAACAGAAACCTCAGAATAGCTAAACAATCCTTTTAGAAGATCTAAATCTCCATCCCTGATCTCAAGCTGTACTGTACAGGAAAACAGTAATTGCAAAAGGCCACTGGCAGAGTCAAACAGTTCCTGAGTGGGTAGTGAGGATTGAAAGAAAATTTTAAAAAATAACACACTATACACAAGATCAGTTTGAGAAGACTGCCAGTCGAAACTGTCACACCTGGTTTATTCCACAAATCCTTTTTATTGTCAGAGCAAAGTGTGCCCATACAATGAAGGGGTTCATTGAGAGGTCAAACTTGCTTACTTTGACCACCTGTCTGTGTGATCCTCACACAAACAAAAGGAAGTGAACTTGGCAAAACATCCTGCTTATCCCTGTCTCTAGGTGAAGGCCAGGGTGAAAACATGTTTTCCGCTGAGAAAGCAGCCTGACAAACAAGCAGCTCTCCATACTAGAGGTATCTCCATCCCTGATCTCAAGCTGTATTGTAGAGCAACAGTAATAAAAACTGCATGGTGCTGGCATAGAAATAGACTGGTGGATCAATGGAATAGAATTAAAGACCCAGAAATAAGCCCACACACCCATGGACACTTGATTTTTGACAAAGGAGCCAAACCCATACATAGAAAAAATAAAATAAAAAGGATAGTATCTTCAACAAATGGTGCTGGTCTAATTGGATTTCTACAAGTAGAAACATGCAAATAGATCCACATTTATCATCCTGCACAAAACTAAAGCCCAAGTGGATCAAAGACCTCAACATAAAGCCAGACACTAAACTTGTCAGAAGAAAAAGTGGGGAAGAGCTTTGAACTCACTGGCACAGGAGACAACTTCCTGGACAGAATACCAATAGCTCAGACTCTAAGATCAACAATTCAGAAATTAGGAAATGAAACTGAAAAGCTTCTGTAAAGCAATGGACCCTGTCAATAGAACAAAATAACAGCCTACAGACAGAAAAAGGATCTTCACCCATCCTACAGCCAACAGAGGGCTAATAATATCTAGAATACATAAATAACTCAAAAAATTAAATACGAATAAACCAAATAATCCAATTGAAAAATGGGGTACAGAGCTAAACAGAGAATTCTCAACAAAGTAATATTGAATGGTGGAGAAGCACTCAAAGAAAATTTTAACATCCTTAGTCATCAGGGAAACACAAATCAAAATGACTCTGAGATTTCATCTTACACCTATCAGAATGGCTAAGATCAAAAACTCAAGTGACAGCACATTCTGGTGAAGCTGTGGAGAAGGGGGAACACTCCTCCATTGCTGGTAGGAATACAAACTTGTACAACTACTTTGGAAATCAATCTGGCACTTTCTCAGAAAATTGGGAACAGCTCTACCTTAAGACCCAGCCATACCATTCCTGTATATACACACACACACACACACAAAAAAAAAAAAAAAAAAAAAAAAAAAACGTTCCAACATACAGCAAGGATATTTGCTCAGTTATGTTTATAGCAGCTTTATTCATAATAGACAGGAACTGGAAACAACCCAGATGTCCCTCAATAAAAGAATCAATAAAGAAACTGTGGTACATCTACACAATGGAATACTATTCAGCTATTAAAAACAAGGACATCATGAAATTTGAAGGCAAATGGATGGATCTGGAGAAGATCATCCTGCATGAGGTAACCCAGACTCAGAAAGACACACATGGTATGTACTCACTTATAAGCATATATTAGGCATAAAATACAGGATAAGCATACTACAACCCACAGATCTAAAGAAGCTAAGTATCAAGGAGGACCCTAGATGGGATGCTTAATTGTCATTCAGAAGAGCAAACAGAATAGACACTGGATATGGTTGAAGGGAAGGAACAAGACAGGAGTCTTCCATAGATGTCCTCCAAAAAACTTCACCCAGCAGAGGATTGAAGCAGATGCTGAGACTCACTACCAAGCTTTGGACAGAGTGCAGGGAGTCTTATGGAAGAGTGGGTCTCAGGGATAGAAGGACCTAAAGAGGACAGGAGCGCCACAAGAAGACCAACACAGCCAACAAATTTGGGCCTGGGAGAGCAGGGCCAGCAGAGACTGATGCACCAACCAAGTACCATGCATGGAGAGGACTCAGGCCCCCTGCTCAGATATAGCTGATAAGAGGCTCAGTCTCCATGTGGGTCACCTAGTATGAGGACCAGGGCTGTCTCTGACATGAACTCTGTTTACTGCTCTTTGATGCTTCCCCCTGGGTGAGGCAGCCTTGCCAGGTCACAGAGGAAGAGGATGCAGGCAGTCCTAAAGAGACTTGATAGTCTGGGGTCAGTTGATAAGGGATGAGGACTCCCCCTTTCTGAGGACTAGGGGACTAAGATAGGGAGAAGAGGGAGTGGGATATGATAGAGGTGTAAAATGAATAAATTTTTTAAAAGTAGATATGGAAATTAACTCTGACTTTGCTTGGACATGGTTTCCTGGATAGCAAAAAAAACAGTCAAAAACATAAACAGCTTAATAAAACATACAACATGGATAACTTTACAATGTACACAAACTCATATATTAAATTATCCATTCTTGTACCATTATTTATAACAAAATGTATTTTCTCTTAGCAATGCACTATCTTAGTGTTAGAATTAATCTTAGCACAACTTTGCTACCCAATAATGAAATTAGCCAATCTTCACATCAACAAAATATATGTGCATTTTTGTACTGAGCAGAGCCCAGAAACCAAGCAAAAATACCTATAGAGCAAGAGATACTTTAAATCTGCCTGGTAAAATCAGTTTATATGTTTTCTGAGCATTTTAACAGTGTAATCACCCTGCAAGTGAAAGACATCAGTCATCTATCTTTTGGGTAGGATGTAACAGTGCCGCCCCTTTCCTATTGCACACGGACTCAGCTTGCCCTAGTCCTGGAGGTTTGAATGGATTATGTCTTCTGAGTTCCCAACATGAGAAGAAAACACAGCACGAAGATGTCTGTCCACACAGCTATCATTTCATGTTTCACATTTATACCCATCCCACATTTGTCACTTGTGTATTGAAAATATTCCTGAAGAAAAAATCCCATTAACAGGATTTGCAAGAGCTATCCAATCCTACAAATCCTATAAGTTCTTTTTTTCCCCCTCCAAGGACAGATAAACTTTGCCCACATGCTGCTTTAGACATAAAATGACACAAAACATAATTATATTAATGCAAAGTGCACTTTTGGGTAAATCACCATGAGTTTACCAAAGACTGGTCACTTAGAACTCTTCCTAGAAGATGCCAAGATAATCCACGCTGACTGTTCTCCATGGTTACACCAATTATGGTCAAGTTCTTTTGAGCACCTGGTTTCTCTGTGTGCCGAATGCTTCAACAGAACCCAGGGCTCAGAAATGCCCCAAAGACAAACACACTCCAGCCTTCCCTGTCATATGGCACATGTCCGCCCTTAGCAGAAATATAAATCCTAAATTTCCTCCCTGTCATACAAGGCCTGTCATACAAACGGCTCAGTGGCCCAAACTATCTGACAGAACCCGGATGGCTCAGAACTCCAGGGTGCACCAGCTGGGTTCAGACCTTTGAGGAGTTCCAGAGCTCATTCCTGTTCACTAATTAAAGACGAAAGGCTGCTGGCAGCTGGGGGTGGAGCAAGAAAAGTCACTGCAGCTGTGGAGACCATTTGACCTTTTCTCTCTACCTGGGGTCAACTTGTAGCGGATGACACCCCAGATGTGCTGTGTTCCCTGGGATGGTTGCTAGGGTTGTTAGGGTGCGAACCCAGGCCATGGCCTCCCTGGCAGCATCAGCTCAGCCACCTTCCCACGCTAGGCCAGTTAAAAAGACCACTCAAAAGCAGAGAGAGAAAACGTACCCAAGTGGCCACACCAGGAAGTGGGCAGACAGAGTTTTGCTGAGCCCCAGGTTTGTCTTCCAGGGTCCTGACACGAAATTCCGGTTTAAGTGAAGGTCAAGGGTATGCACAGCTAAGCAGCTGTGGTCAAGGTGTGGTCCCACTGACTGCTGGCCCATGGCGCGTGAAGCACCAAAGCTGCAGGATCTCCATGGCTGTATCAGTCCCGCAAGCCCCTCTGACAATGTGTGAGAGCTGCATGGACTCTTTCTGAGAGGCAGTCTCCCTATTCCCTTCCCCATCGCAAGATGCCTGGGCAATTCCAGTTCCTCCAGTTCCATTGTATGAGTAGCCTGATAGCTGGGGTGGGGGTGGGGGTGCCAGGGAGACAGCAAATGTCTCCTTAGGATACCTTCTCCTGTCATGACAGCTCGAGGACCATATGTGAGGAGCTGGTGAACTGAGGCCTGTAAGACAAATGGAGGCTTTCTTTATAACATGAAGTATCCAAGTTGGCACAGAGGAAGTTTGTGGCTTAGGGAAAAGGCATACCGGAGGAAATGCTAGCTTGAGGTCCTGTGACCAGAGATAACCCAGCACTGGGCTGACTGCTTGAGAATGGTCAGCACAAGTCCTAAGCCCTTTGTTGTCAAGTAAGAGCTACCTTCCCAGCTATACGGTCACTTCTCTGTCCTGGTGGAGCTGTGGAAAACCAGCCTGGAGCCCATACATCAGAGCCAAGGCCCTGTTGGTCACTCAAGAGTGGATCTTCTCTGCAAACCACTTTTAGTTTGTCCAACATCCTGCCGGGAGCTCTCCATGCCCGGAACACCAGGCTAAAGGAACTCAAACTTCTAAGAAATGCAAAACAAAACAAAAGAGGTCTCTCTGGAGGGGCCACTTTCCTACTCCATGAGCAAATAGAGACCACACCACCTGCCCTCGGGGATGCTGCACCCATATGCCCAGAGCCGTATGGGCAGGAAGCTGGAGTGGCCTGCTATCCCAGTAATGCGATGACAAGAACCCACAGTGGTTCCCCGCCCAACCACAAGCCCCCTGAAGGCACAGGTAGGAAGTTGCACTCTGACTCTAGAAAGGGACCAGAACCCAAGTCCTTCTCTGAGATGTGCTGCCCTCTGCTGGAGGATAGAAGTGACCTGTGCATTCCTCCCATTCTGTCCAGAAGAAGTACGTTTGCGGCTGTGGGAGGAGTGAGAGGCAAGTTCTGGGCTACTATGGACATAGATCTCACTCCCTTTCGTCATTCTCAGATGTGAACCTTGAGGAACTCACTGTCCTCTCTCAGTTTCTCAGTCTCAGCAGAGAGCATGAAGCTGCCCTCACAGAACTGCCCAAGAAATGAATGTACTGTCCCCAGAATCCAGCAGGGAATGCTTTAGAAGACATTAGAGGAAGATCCTCTTTAATGTCCAGATAAGAAAGTGCTTTCTGGAAAAGCTACAGAAAGAAAACATGCTTGCTTCAGCAGCACAGACAGTAAAACCAGAATGATGCAGAGAGGATGAGACTCGGCCTTGGGAGAGGATGTCATGCAAATTCATGGAGCATTTTGTATTTTTGGATAGAAAAGGTTTTTTAAGAATGGAAAAGTGTGAGGAGCTGGAAGAGGGGAAACCTTAACCAGAATATAGTGTATGAAAAAAAAAAGCTCTATTTTCAAACCTCAGCCAGCTGCCATGCAGCATGGGTAGGGCAGAGGGCACTCAGATGCCTGGGCACCACTAAGATGAGCAAGTATGTGGTAGAGAGATGGGAGAGAAGGAGAAGCAGAATGGTTTGTGCACAATGAAGAGCGGCAGAACTGGAGAGTCCAGGGTAATGAGAAGCAGCCAGGTGTGAGTAGCCCCCACTGACAACTGAGGCCACGGTGAGGTCCCAGACCATGCTGCTATCAAGGACCGTGTCTAGGTTCACGGCCCTGTGGCAGCAGAGGTGTGTATTGTTACCACCCAAAGTTATGCTGACAGTCATGGTCCGGGCTGACACCTGGGGTGACACTGTTGCACAGACCTGGCCCACCCCCCTGCTGGGCAGGACTGGAGAGCTGGCCCTGGTGATATGATCGTGGAAGAGCTGGCACCCAGGCCCAGATGCAGGGCTTTGAGTTGGCCCACCCCAACATCTACCCCACAGATGAACTGCTGGAGCGCGTGAAGCACCAAAGCTGCAGGATCTCCATGGCAACAACAGGCTATCTGAGGAGAGCCCCAGTGAGGTCCAATAGCGATGGTGTCACAGAAGCCAGAGACCTCGAACCAGACCAATGACGAACATTTGCAAGTGGAGCTGTGGGGGCAAAAGATGGGTTTTATATTTTTATTTATTTATTTATCTATTTTTATCTTTTGGTTTTCTTTGGGGGGCAGGGAGGTTGCAAGGGTGGAGGGCAGACATGGAGGGGTGAAAAGATAAGTGTTATTGGGGTGCATGATGTGAAATTCACAAAGAATCAATAAAAAGTTAAAAGAAAAGGGAAAAGAAAAATCTGTTTTAAAAATGTAAAAGGCACAAACTACAGGGGAAAGAGTTGATTTGATTAAGAACCAAAACTGCTAAGTGAAAATGATCAGTGGCAAAGTGGAGCGAGTACTCAAAGGTGGGGGGGTCCTTATGGAACAGTGGTGAGCAGGATATGGCAGAGGAGTCCTATAAATCAGGCAGAGAAAGGCTGTCATCCAGAGTAACAGCTGTATAGTCTCTGGAACTGACCCAGGGAGGCGCATGCCGGGGAAATTCAGGAGGCCATATCCACAGAGCAACGGTTGTAAAGGGGTCCAGCGAAGAGTCACATAAAGCGGCCATCCTCAGCCGAGTGGGTCACCTGCAGGTAACGGCAGTCCCCGGGCAGGCAGCTGCTGGACACCTGTTCTTGCAGAAGTGTCTTCTCTGCCAGGCTGTAGTGGCTTCTGTACAGCACTGGCTGTGTCACTAGTCCTTGTCCTTATTGCCAGGTGTTTCTCTGTGAAATCCCAGCTTCCTACGTTGTTTCTTTGAATATTTTTTTTTTTTAAATTAGGGTTTGACAGACATGACTCCACTTGAATTCCCGCAAACATTCACAGGATAGAGAGCTAAATGAAGACTGCAAAAGTAACAAGAAACTCACAGGAGAAGAAAAGCGATCACTCCAACAAACGAACAAACAAAGACCAATCCACCAATGCACAAAACGTTCACCGTCATTACTTAGTAGAGAGTAAATGAAAGTGAGACTCTATTTCTCAGTCAGCACCTCACAAGTCTGGAAATGTCTGGCCACACGTGGCTGCTAGGAAGATGTGGAGCATCAGGAGCCCATGGCATGGAGAATATAAATGGATTCTGTGGCTGTGAACCTGTGAATCTCCTGCCTCGAGTACACCACAGGAAAATCGTGAGCAACTATACCGGAGAGAGGCACTGACAGGTCCTGGAGGACTTGTGGTAACCTTCAAGCTGGAGAGCAGCTCAGCTGCCCATCAGCTGTGGAATGCATGCTTCAACAAACTAACAGAACCCAAGAGCATGGGCAGTGTCACTGGCATGGGCACGCTCCCCAGATCCCCAGCAGATGGCAGATTGGAGGGCACAAGTCCCTTATACGAAATGCCAGCTTGTTTGTATACCGCTGTGTACTTCCTGCTATAGGCTCTGAGTCATCTCTGCATGATTTAGGAGACTTAATGCAATGCAAATGCTGTGCGAGCGCTTTATCGTGCATTGTTCGGGAGATAATGGTAGGGGAAGAAATTCTGTGTTCAGCACAGATGGCTTTCCTCCCTGAATTCCTTGGTCTGCAGCTGATTAAGTCCTCAGTTGTGGACTTAATCACACAGAGGAACAGGTTTGCTCAAGGGTTGTGGGTCTTACGAGCCCACTGCAATTACTCACTTCCACCGTTAGGAAAGGAAAACTACCGCAAAGAAAATTTTTCAAAAGATCTCTTCCCGGGAGTCTTCATTAGAGTGACATTGTCTTGAAACAGCGTGTGGCAGCCCTGACACACCGCCATCATGTCCAGGGAAGGCAGGGGGACCTGGAAGTCCACCTTAAGATCATGCCAGCTTTTAGATGATTGTCTGCTTCACTGCGGGAGCAGACAATGTGGATTCCAAGCAGATCAGCAAGTTGGCATGTTCCTGTGAGGGGAGGCTACGGTGCCAGAGAGCAAGAACCCTAGGATGTGCGCAGCTTTCCAGAGGCATCTGTAAACTTCCCTGCTCTGGAGAAACTGCAGAAGCCAGGCAGAGGTCACCACTAAAATCTCCAGGGGCACCGCTGAAGTTCTGGTGAAGACAGACAGAGTGGGAGCCATGGAAGCCACTATGGAATATGCTGAGCGCCTCCCTCTTCTCATTTGGGCTGATTACCCAGCAGGTATTAGGCGGTGACAGCATCCACAGCCTGGAAGTGCATGACACCACAGAGCAAGCTCTGCACCCTCGGTGCCCGGAGGGTGTCTGAGATACCCTCACTGTCTATGGAGTGGCTACCCGACTCTGGTCTCAGTGCCAGGCTCTACCATCAGTGGGCACAAGCTGGTCTAGGCTTTGTCTGTAGAGACTGAGGATACCTTCCCACTTGCTGAAAAGGTCAAAGCTGATCCATCTACACCCTAGCCTGCCACCACCACTGCTGTTCCTACAGTTCCCGAGGCCCCAGGCAAGGCTGAAGCCAAGGGAGACTACGAGGGGTCACATGAGGCTGTGAGCTTTGCTCTCTGACTAATCCCCTCAAAGCAACCAACTCAGCCAGCCTAACTTGAGAAACATGGAAATAATAGCTTACTTCTCAGAAGAGGAGGAGGAGGAGGAGCCACGGCCATGTTCTAATAAAGCTCAGTCTTTAAAAATAGTATAATGAGATATATTGAAAATGTTACAGGACAATGGATGAATACTAGGCACATGTTTTGAAGCTAAGGAAGTCAAAGACAAGATGATACATGCCCTTGAGTTCATTTATAGAGACTTCCAAGCCATGCCATACCATGCTGAGCTACTTTGTTCTGGGGCATCATAATGAAAACGTGAACAAGAGCACCAGGCGCTCCCTCTCTTTAGCAAGATGCAGAGAGGTACACTATCAGAAGGACCAGAGAGGCTTCTGACACACTGGCCCCTGGTACCCAGAATGCTCTGTGGAATCTTGTTCACCAAGCTGCCTAACTGAGCCACGGGCACTGTGAGCATTCCTGGATATGGACTAATTTTCACACAAGAAAACATATATAAAAAGATGAAACCTTCAGCTGTTGGTTCTCACATCCCACATGTTCTCTTGCAGCCCTGAGCGGTGTTTGAGGAGCCAGGAAAGGCAGAAAGGAAATGCGGAGCGGTGCCTAAGGAGAAAGAGGCATGGGGCCATGCCACGCCTCAGGGAAGGACGAGAAGGCTTTCAGCTCACAGCTTTGTCTGACCTCAGAGGGAAGCTAAGCTTTAGTCTGGTGTCTCAGCAGAAGCTATCATGGCAGTCACATAAGCCTCCTTGGATTCCTCTGACAGCACTCTGGGGATGGCAGATCTTGAAGGGTTGTTTCACCAGTGACAAAGGCCGGATCTTCCCAGTCACACAGCTGCTGCAGTGTGCACAGGCATTTCCGTACTTGTTCATGCTTCTTCAGGTACAGCTACATGAATGCATCATTCCCAATAGGCCTGACAATTATCTACAGGGCTGTCATGATGACATACTTTTTGAAGAGCCCAAGACAGGTCCTCACCCCTGGTCCAGCATCTCTGCATCCAAGATTGTTTCCTCATGATGTTTTCAGACAAATGAAATGAGTTTCCATGGAAAATGAGTCACTGATAAGTGATCAACCCCTAGTGACAACTTGGAAACCACCGAAGGTCCAAAAAATAGCAAATGATTAAATACAACAATCCCAGACACACAATGAAATGTCTTACGGTCATTAAAATTCTATTTAGGGAGGCTGGTAATTACATGGGGAGAGTGGTAACCACCCAGAGGAGAAGAGGCTACAGAATGGAAATTGCAGGCTGATCCCAGTGGCAGCGAAGCCTGACACAGGGAAGAGGGATGGAGGGAAATGGTAAAGGTCAGGGGCAAGGATGAACTACCGGTGACTCCTTTGAATGCAAATGAGGGTTGGGTTTTTTTGTTTTGGTTTGTTTTGGTTTTTCCTGTGTGGTGATGGGGGGAAATGTGATTTTGAGCTCCAAAGACTGGAGAGTTAATAGGGAACAGAGACACAGAGAGGGCAAGCCCAAGCGTCACTGGGTCTGGACACCGTCATCTAGCAGACCCGGCAACACCTAGTAACAACACAGAACCTCCAGGTCTGTGCCCTTCTGCTGACCATGTCTGCAGCACTCCTTTAGAGGAGATGTGGCTCACACTTAAACATTCAGCTATTTCCTGCAAATGATACAACTGCTTTCTTCCCCTCTCCAAAAGCTTTCTGAATCAATGATTCTCCTACAATGGAGTCTATTCAAACAAGGACTTACCAGAGTCGTTACCATGTGTGGCGCTGTAATGCTGGGCCAAGGACTGCCGAGTTCTCCAGCTCTCTGAGGGAAACCTTTCATGTGCTCTTAAGATTGGGAATGAGGCAGAAAAAAATGTGCATGTTGGAAGTCACCCAGAAAGCAAATTCCAACCCCAAACTTGACCTTCTGAGGCGCTGGTCCTCTGCTCTCTCACTATGGCATCCCTCTGTGCTACTCTCTTGCCTGAACTCCCGCTCTCGCTCATCCTCTCACTTAGGCCTCCACCACAGAAGACACATCACCGCAGCAGCATTCTGTCATCCACACTCCTTCAGCAAGCCCCATTTGCTCTGGAGTGCTCTTGCATATTCTGGGCCTTACCTAGTGAGTGGACATGTCCTAGGCCCAAGAATTCAGCTTCTCAACTCTTAGATATGTAGAGACCCTGCACTCCCGTCATTAGGTTCCTTTACATGAACACTGGGCTGTGTCCCAGTGTCCTAGTGGGACACCATGACCAAGGCAACTCTCATTGAGAAAACTTTTAATTGGGGCTTGCTTAGAGTTTCAGAGGTGTAGTCCATTTTCCTAACGACAGAGAGCATGGTGGCATTAGCTATTGAGTTGATGGGTTTTTATATGCCTGCTCTAGCTCTCAAATGATGACAGAGACCTGTTACATATATTGATAAGCTTCAAGCACTATAACTGGGCAGATATTGATCTGTTCTAACCTGTCTATGCTGGCCTGGCTACTTCCCAGTCATATGCCCTGTTACCTGTCCTCTAGTCTCATCCTGGCTGCCTCTGCTCCATGCTTGTCCCCACAGGCAACTCCTCCATGGGGAGCTCCTTCTCCTCCCCCTCCCTCTTTCCCCCTTTCTCTTGTCTATCTGGTACCTCCAGACTGGGAACAGAAGTTTTACCTACTATCTCTTCTGCTCAGTCAGAGGTATTGGGGGTTGGTCTGATGTTTGAATTTTGATGCTAATTACTAGCCCTCAAGATCTAGTTACTGCCTAAATAAACCTATCCTTACTCTGTAAATCTACCTAAGACATTTAATTAACCTGATTGGTTGATTAAAGGTCTAAAACCTGGGCAGGGCAGAATAGGGTAGGTGTGGCTAAGATTTGCAGGGCTTTGGGTTCAAGAGAAACACAAGAGGAGGAAGGAGGATGCCATGATGGGTTAGCCTGGAGAAGAAACCATGTGGGCTCAGAAGAAGGACTCCAAGGGGAGTGTGGATGGAGAAAACACCAAGATAAAAAAATATAAGCAAGTGTCTTGGGTTTATGGATGGAAGGTAGCCCAGACAGGAGTGGTTAGCTTGGATGGCATTAGATAGGGCTGGGAAGTAGATGGTGAGGTTATTGAGGCAGCGTAGGTGAATAGGTGCCCAGTCGAAGGTAAATAAGGCAACTATAAATTTAACAGCTGTCTGTGATATTAATTGTGATGGCAGGTTAAATAATACCGATGAGACAGTCAGAGGACAATTAATAAATAATATTATTTAGTCCAACACCCACCTTTTATTTTCAGGAACACATAGGCTCTTCAGCTTCTTTATTAACCAATCAGAGATAATTGGGGAGTAATTTTTACACAACATAGATGAGAGATTCCTCAATAGCAGTGACAATACCAGAATCTGTCAGTATTTATATTAGTGCCAGTTCAGCGGTTAACAATCCAACATACAGACACACCTTAATACAATGTGAATGAAGGTCAATTAGCCGAGAGCTACATCCTGATCGGCAAGCCAAGAGAGAGACTCCAACAAGGCCACATCTCCTAATCCTTCTAATCCTTTCAAATAGTATCACTCCCTAGTGACTAAGAATCAAATATATGATCCTTTGGGGGATCATTCCTATTCAAACCACTAAAAGCTGGGCTCGCACACCAATCATTAATTAAGAAAATGTCACAGTCTTGCCTACAGGTTGGTCTTGTGGCGGCATTTTCTCAATGGAGGTTCATTTCTCTCAGATGACTTTAAGCTTTGTGTCAAGTTGACAAGGAACTAAAATATCCTGCTCATTACGATTCATGGTTCTGGAGGTCTAAGGTCACTGGGTACTGTGATGATGACCTTCCTGTGTGCATCATCCCTGTGTTAATCAGGGTTTTTTAGGGAAGCAGAACTGATAGAATGAAAATATGGAATTTATAAGAATGGCTTACAGACTGGACCAGCTAGCCCAACAATAGCTGTATGCCAATGGAAAGTCCAAGAATCCAATGGTTGTTCGGTCTACGAGGCTGGATGACTCAGCTGGTCTTTAGGAAAAGATCCTGAAGAAGTAGGCTCTAGTGCCAGTGAAGAAATAGCCCTGCCAGAGGGCTCAGGAGCAAGCAGCTTCCTTCTTGCTTACCCTTTATTAGCTGTGTATCTGCCCACCTCAAAACACCCACATTAAACATGGGTCTTGCCACTTCCAATAATTTAATTAAGGAAAATTCCTCACAGGTGTGCCCAGCCACTTGGGTTTTAGTTAATTTCAGGTGTAGTCACGTTGACAATGAAAAAGTAGCCATCACAGTCCCAAAGCACAAAGCATTGCAGGGCTTGAGAGAGTATGTGCATGCTATCTGGCTGTTCTCCTTAAAAAGATGCCAGGATCTAATCCTGAGGCGGCCTTAAGATGGGTTTCCTAATTTTCATCACCTCTAAAGACCACCTCTAGCATTATAGTTGGATTTTATGTCTACCTTTTTAATGTCTCACCATGGGGCCAAAACTCCAGCATGATTTTCAGAGGAGACAAACTATATTCAAAACATAGCAGTCAGGTAGAGAGAGAAAAAATGAAATAAAATAAATAAAATAAAAAGGCAGGTGACAATGTGCTTAACCAGAAAGATGAATGGGAATGCTTTTTGCCGAGATGGAGAAGCAGCTGGGGAGAGAGCACCCATGGGGACAGGAAATCCATGTTTTCGATGTGTACACAGGTCTTGACTGGCCAATGGACATGGGTCCAGTCTTTCCAGGGAAGCGTTGGTTGAGGAGAGACTGTCCTCTCACCCCACTAAATAATGTTTCACTTTGGGGCTTCGAACTATGAAGCTAACTTCATCTACTGAGTGGCCTTGATGAAACAGAAAGTCTAAGGTGTTCTAAATTTAGCTACAAGGGTGATGGGGGTGGAGGGAAGGAGAAAAAGTTATCCTGAGAACCAAAGAGAACAAAAGGCCACCTGAGATTCCTGGATGTGAGTTAAAACATCAACTCAACTACAAGCAGCCCTAACCCAGCAGGCACTTCCCTGCTCATCTCCCTCCAATCCAGAATAGCCATGCCCCCCCACTTCTGCCAACGCATGAGAAACACAGGTCTTTATTCTAGAAACTCTAAATATAGTGGGCCCTCCTCTAGCCTTCCGTCTCTTTAGCCTTGTTACTGGACTTGGCCAGAACTTGACCCAGTACCTAATTCTTTTCTTGTAGGTATTAGCAACAGCTCAACAAACCCTTCTGCTTCAAGGATCTCAAGACTTTGGGCTGAGATTCCAGAAGGCAAGCACCAGATGAGGTCTGTTAAGCTTGGTAGCCTGCTGTCCTTGGAAGACACCACAACACACAGGGATTTGTAGAGGTGAAGACTCGTGGGTGGGGGAAGGGAGCATGCCTGGCTCCACCTGGACCCTATGGGGCCTGGAGGTCTGGCAGGAAGGCTGGCACCATCCCTGAGGAAGGCAGGATGTGAGGACAGCAGCTGGCTCCTGCTCCTGTGACTGACTCGCCTGGAGAGCTCCACTCAGAACCAGCTCCAAGGTCACCATCTGTCCCAGCTTCTTTTTCTGTTGCTGGAAGCAAATACCCTGACAAAAGCAACTTAAGGACAGAAGGTTTATTTGGGCTCACAGTTCCACAGGGATGTAATCTACCACAGTGGTAAACACGTGACAGCAAACTGGGAAGGTGTGGTGGCGTGGGCAGGAGGTGGGAGATCACATGACAGCCACATCTAAGGAAGCAGAGAGTGAACATGAAGTGAGACCAGGCCGCATGGTGACCCACCACCTCTATGGAGGCCCCACCTCCTAAAGGCTCCATAAATAGAGCCACCAGCTGGGGACCGACTGTTCAAACACATGAGCCTCTGGAGGACACTTCATATTCAAAGCACACCACCTCCACCCCCGTGAAGACAGCCACAGCACAGTCTCTGTTGAAGTGACGCTCTGATTCAACATGTCTGACACTGAAGAGGAAGGGACACTCAGAATCTGAGAAGATGAGCAGTGGGCAAAGGTGGCATCTCCCAGGGAGACAGTTCAACTGCTCCCCTGTCCTCATTCTCTGTGGATGGCCTTGCCTACTTGACACCCTTCCCCCAGCCCCCTCCCCTATTCTGAGGCTCTGGAACCCCAAGGCTAGAAGCAGACACCTGTTCTCCTTTCTCCTGTAAGGTCTGGCACATGAATGGAACTCAGTAAAAAAATGTTCTCATTGAATACGGACCATCCGTAAAAAATACCAAAAAACTCTACACAGGTCACAACCAGGAATGTTCTCTTAATGTGTCTTTCTGCATCCACTTTAAAGTCCAGAGTGACAAATTACAGAGATTTTTTTCCCTCAAATGCTTTTCAAGTCACACAGCCAAATCAGTTGAGCAAATTATATGTAATCATCAAGAAAATCAATAAGAATTGCAAGTGCATTAAAGAGTTTAGCAGATTCATTATGCATTTAGCACATCCAGTCCAATCTGCAGGCAGTGCAGAGAAAAACAGGCTTTAGCATGTAAACACTGCCTCTCATTGACTGCGATGTCCTTGTCCTTGGCTGTGAAAGCACAGCCATCAGAGGAGAAGGCTGGTCTAGAAAGAGGGCTACCTCCCAGCAGGGGGCAGACAGTTGGGGAAGTCCTATAGGAAAGTCCTATAGGCAATCTATCCTCTCCTTTGGTTCCTCAGCTGCCTTGTACCTCTGTAAAGGAATCATGAGCTTTTTCATTCAGTAAACACTGGCTGAACACCTGTGCTGTGCCAGATGCTAGGGCGTGACCAAATCAGAACAGGACACACAGCCTAGAGGAGCCCCAGACCCAGGACAGTCTAGCTTATCCAAGTGAAGGCTCTAAACTGCTCTATCCCAGAAGGTGTGTTACTGGAAATTTTGGGGAGTCCCTTTGTGGTCACCATTTGTTAGAAAATCGGCATCTCCACTTGGGGTTCTTAGTTTAAGAATAAACATAAACGGAGTCTCAAGGGCAATTTTATTGGGATTGAAAACTCCAGAACATCTCAGCAGTTTCCCAGAGGAGGAAGATGGAGAAAATGTGTCCTGTCTGAGTTAGGCCAGCACTGAGGTCACACCTGGTGGCAAGCAACCACATGGTGGGGAGGGAGGCTTAGAAAAAAAAAATGAACTCTGAAGTGTTAGGGAATATGCACAGAAAGGAGATAAAAAGGAGAAAAGGAAAAGTTATAATTTTTCTGAATGATTTGAGAAGTCAGGCATACTTAGGGAGCTGCGTGCTGTTCTCTAAGCAAGTACATTATGGGTAGGAATCCCAGGAAGGGTTATCTTACTGAAAGGATAATTATTCCTCCTATCTCTTTAGCACGGATTAATATGAGCCTGCCCTCCTGAGGCATGGCCTGTTGGCCAACTGGATTAACTCTGAAGTGAGGTGACAAAGACATATCTCTAGCTAGATGTTATTATTTTGGCGAGGAGGCAGCATGGGTCTTTTAATGTAACAGGGAAAGAGGACATGGGTGCAGGCCCTGGGGAATGATTAAGAGTTGACAAGAATGACATCTCACAGGGACACAAACACGGGGACAAGGCACCAGCGCACCTGGCTCAGTCAGCAGACCAGCCCCCTGCAGGCCAGCCCCCTGCAGGCCAGCCCCCTGCAGGCCAGCCCCCTGTAGGCCAGCCTGGGCCTCCGACTCACATGCAGGTGCCAGGTGAAGGGAATGACTGCCCATGAAGACCTGGCCTCTGGTCCACATGCCTTGCAGATCTCCCTCTACTCCAAGCTCCTCGGTCACCTCTGGATACAGACCTTTCCATCTCTAATTTTACAATTGGGCTGATAAGTGGCACCGGTTCAGGAAATCAGTTTTGGAGACTCCCTTCCATTGATAACACTGGCACAGATAACATCAGGGAAGATTGACTCACACCCATGGGGAGGCTACAGGTAGCATGGGAACCTGCCATCCTTACACATAGAGTCAGCACCGTAGATACAGCTTATCAAGCCCAGCACTCTTCCTACGGATGCACAGGAATCTGCCCTCTTTGTGTACTGTCCCCATGACAGACATAGCTAGTCAAGCCCAGCACTCTTCCCTACTGATTTCTTAACAAGCACTCCAGGCAGCCAATTAAAAAGCACAAGCCACTTTGAGAGACGCCAAGCCCTAATGACGCTGGCTGCGCAGGCTGCTGTTAGGTTCTGGCAGTAATAAGGAGGAAAAGGCAGTTTCCCGGTCCAAGTGTGAGAAGACAAAGGCCCCCAAGCAGCTAAGCACTGAATGTGCAAGGAGCACACTTAGCATCCCACACAGCTTCCATTCGGTGTTGGAGTGCAGTCATTCTTTCAGCAACACACACACACACACACACACACACACACACAGTCAAGGCACATTAAGCCTGGAGTAACTGGCTCTGAGGCCTGACAGGTCCAGGCCCTGCAGGAGATCATTTAGTCATTTCCTCATCTCTTCTCTCTCCAACCTGCTGGATTTTCTTCACGGGCAGAACTTCCCTGGGCTGGGGCAAGCAGGAACCCACGGGCACCCCACAGCTTAGCAAGGAGGATTCTTCATAGTGAGCCTCTAACCCAGAGACCCTCGACCTGGGAATCATGGTCGGACGGGGGTCCACGTACCAGATATCTTGTATATCAGATATTTACATTACGGTTTGTAACAGTAGAGAAACCAGTTGTGACGTAACTGTAATAATTCTATGTTGGGGTCACCACAATATGAGGAACTGTACTAGAGGGCTGCAGCATTAGGAAGGTTGAGGACCACAGCTCTAACCCCATGCCTGGCCTGGGATTACCCAGGCCTCATCTGAGAACTCCTAGTCAGGTGGCCACCCTGCTGCTAGCAATGCTCAGTGGGACAGGGCTCCCCCTAAAAATCAAGAAGCAATGATGGGGAAGGGGGAGCTAAAGTGAGGACTGACAACGCCAGGGAAAGCTGACATGCCCTGAACTCCCGCCACTGCCCTGGAGGAGAAACACAAGGCCAAGCAAGCACAGTAGCCTGAGCGAGGGGGAGCAGGGCCTTCTGAGACCAGCTCTCTGTGTGACGTCTCACCACTTCCCTCGTAGATGAAGCCCCTCTGCAGTGTCTGTGTAGCAGTGTTGGTAGATGGGACCTTCATCCTGAGGGACCAGCACGTCTCTGGAGGGAGTGGGTGACTTCTCTCCAGAGCAGTTACTGGGAAGTGATCTCAGGCCCTCTAGCTGGTCCCTCACCCACACCCCATCCAAATGGTGTCTCGTCTGTGTGTGTGTGTGTGTGTGTGTGTGTGTGTGTGTGTGTGTGTGTGT
>NW_026596225.1:4004082-4098123 GCF_907164565.1 Psammomys obesus | reverse complement strand
TGTGTGTGTGTGTGTGTGTGTGTGTGTGTGTGTGTGTGTGTGTGTGTAGAGGACCATTTATCCTAGCCTCACATGCCACTTGCCCTTCTGCATTGTGGTTCTCCTCCTCCCTCAGGGGGCTGTTGGCCACCCACCCATGAAGGCAGGAGGAACAGAAGGTGAGACACAGGAATTTGAAGGCCGTGAGAAGACAGAGAAGAACCACTCCAGGAACCACTTCAGAAGATAGTTCAACTTTAATCCAGGAGAACAAAGGCTGTAGCCCTAACCTTGGGGAGCGGTTGGTGGGATCCCAAGATAACTGGAACTAGGCACTTCAAGGATGCTTGATTTGCATTAAACAGCACATCCCTATCAGAGGCACAGGAACACAGTACCTAATTATCATATAGGTACAGGGAGGGGAGAGCTGTCAGGGAGCTGTGTCAGAGGCCAGAGATCAAGTGTGGCTAGGGGAATCTACATCTAGAGACACTCTCCAGATGAAGTCATGCAGAGAGCAGGAGGCCCTGCTGGGGAATGGGAGTCCTACACCTAACGCGGAGCTCAGAATGGCTAACCAGACTGGGAGGACTGCAACCTCAAACAGCAGAGTCCTTCCAGCATTACATCATTCCCTAGGCTGGGCCCTGAGCCTTGTAAGAGGAATGAACACTCGCAAGCAAGGATCCACTTGACACCAGACATGACACACTAAGTCTGTGCCTTGAGGTCATCAATTTGAAGGACTGTGCTGGGATTGTTAGCCAGATAAACCCTTGCCTTCCCTGCATTGCTTTTTGCTTTTTGTCAGGGTATTTTAGCAACAGAAATGAAACAGGAACACCTGTATATACTTGAGTCCCTTACAGATTTGTAAAAATATCTATAAAAACAATAAAGATAATAATAATTTTAAATGAAGACACCCTCCATAAATGGAAGAAGATGCTTCCAGGAGCTATGAGAGTGTTGGGTAAAAATCTCACTAGCAAGCATAAGTCACATTCCTATGAGTAGTGGCTCAGGAGACTCCCCAAAGTCTCATAAAGAATAAAGGATGTTTACACTAACCTTGGTTAGAACCAGACAGTGGTAGTCTTGTGGTGGTCTGAATAAAAATATCTCCCAGAGTCTCACAGGAAGTAGGTGAGGCCTTGCTAAAGGAAGTGTGTCACTGGGCAGTGGGCTCAATCCAGGCCTAGCGGCTCACAGTCTCTTCCTGCTGCCTGTGGATGTAGAATTCTCGGCTCTCTCTCCAGCACCATGTCTGCCTACAGGCCCCCATGCTTCCCACCATGATGATCATGGGCTAAACTTCTGAACTGTAAGCCAGCCCCAACTAAATGCTTTCCTTTATAGGAGTTACCATGATCATAGTGTCTCTTCACAATAGAAACCCTAAGTTAAGACAGACCGTATTGATGAAGACCCCACATGCTTCGGATAGAAGACAGAGAGAAATAAACAAGGAGGGGACCACACTGGAAGCTCCCTTCTAACTGGCTGGCTTTTGGAGCACTGGAGGGTACTCCACATGTTACTGAGTGAGAATTGTCACCAACAGTCCTGGTCAGCTGTGCACTCTTCACTGAGTCGCATAAACATACCCGGCAAGATGTGCCTGTTATTACAAAACGACATGACTGTCATGGCTGTAACCAAGTGCTTCCGAATTGTAGGCAAGGCTCGGTCCACTAGAGGCAACTCACAACTCGCACCTTAAGCCAGGACTAAAGCTTGTGACTGGGGAGGTCAGAGACCCTAGTGCTGAAGCCACTGCTATTGCTTTGTTAAACCGGTGTTTTGTCAAACTGCTTCCTGAACATTTGTGCTTGCACAAATGGAGGCTGTGTTGTCAGCCTCATTGGTCATGGTGGGGGCAGTTGCTTTTACCAGGGATGGTGTACCCGAGAGCCCCAACCACTGTGAGGGCCCTCAAGGTGAGTGACTGGTGCTGCGGCATGGCTGCTCAGTGCTCAGCTGTGAATGGCCTCTCTGTCATGCTCCCTCTAAGGCAGAGAGAACACTGTGGAAGGGGCAGAGCAGAGGAAATAAATACTGGAGACAGGGTGTTAAACAACAATGCTCTCCAAATTTCCGTCCTGAAGGGAGGCACATGAAGGCAGAAAGTAAACAACTTACATAATCCGCAAGGCTCCACCTTCTCCAAAGTTATATAAGCAAAAGGACTGCTGAGGAGAGAGCAAGTGAGAGAGCACACTCTGATCTCTAGAGCTGTCCCCAAGTGATGCAGAGAGCTCCAGGCTGTAGCTTTTGTAAACTGTTACGCCAGCTGGGATGGCCTTTTTGTTATCCCCAATCCTCTCAGTCCTCACCTATACTCCTGTAAGTAACCAAAAATCAAACAAAACAAAACAAAAAATGAAAACCTCATTGATTTGCCAAGTTAGACAAAGGCACAAGCGTTTCTCTAGTCTTTGGTGCCATATCTGGGTGAACAGATATTTCTTAGTATTTTCCCAAGAGAAGTCACACGACACCCTGAACCTGGAGCTCAGTGAGGCCCCACAGATCCTGCTTGTTAAAACTCTGAAGTTTTGAAATCTTAGTATGTAGAGCTGATAAAGAAAAGGAGCTGAAGAGGCAAACTCTAGAATTATGAATCAAATATGGCGGGTGGCAGAAGCCAGAAGATACAAGTGACCCATACATACCTTAGGAGAGTCAAGTCAGCAGGTTGGTGCAGAGAGGCCAAGTCCCTTGGAAGGGAGCTCATATATGCCACTCCCTGGTTTTGAGAACAAGATGGATAAAATGAGGACATGACTGTCCCCATGTATGGTTGAGGAAAAGGGTTTTATTGTAGATATGAGGGAGAATTCAGCCAGAGGTGTCTGGAAGGGTTCAGCCTGAAGTGGGCCATGAAGGGGCTAAAGGGTGAGAGAGGAAGAAAGGGGAGGGAGAAGAGGAGCTGAGAACCAAGAGGCCAAGCATGAGCCAGTCAGGAGCCAAGAAAAAGAGAAGAATCAAGAGGGTGAGCTGTCAAAATGGCTGCCTTACATAGGAAACAGAGGCTGGGGGAAGGACCCCCAGCCCCAGGGTTGGAGGGGAGTGGTCTAGGGTAGGGGGGTGGGTGAAAAGTGCTGGGAGGAGCCCTAGCTACTGTGTGAGATTTGTCCTGGAGTTTTGGGGACCTGACATCATTGTTGGGGGTCCAGGAAGGTGGGAATATTGGTCAAAGCTAGGAAGGGAGAGAAGAATGCAGGCTGGAAGACACCGGTTTTGCTCACTGCCCAGGCTCTGCTGGCACGGGGGTTGGGGGAAGGTGTTAGGGAAGTGCCGGGCCACTTTAGGGTATTCTGGGGTGCAGGTTCTGAAGGGACACCTGAGGCTGAAGTGCTGCAGGCATTTTTGGAGCAGTTTGCAGTCTGCTGTCAATTGGAAACCTGCTGGGACAGATATAGACTAGGGACAGAAGGTAAAGGCAGGGAGTTTAGGAGAAAAGTTTTATCTGGGGTATACATTTGAAACTTCCAGGCCTTTGGTCCTAGTAGTTAGGGGAGGGGAAGGGAGGAGTCCCAAGATGAGGGGAATAGGGAGCTGGACTTCAGGGGTAGGCAGGAGGGGAAAGCTTAGGCTGCTGATTGACAGGACTGCTTATCTGGGCTCTGTTTGTCCCATGACAGTTGATCCAAGTCTCAAGACTTCACAAAGCTTACATGAACTTTTTAGTTTACAAAAAAGGTGGAAGTTTTAGGTATATTAACATTACCACTGTTTCCAATCTCCACTGAAATCCACATTGTAGAAAAAGCAGGAGAGTCATGCTTTTGAGTCATAGCAAAAGCTTGGGGACCTCCCCCCAAATGATGATGGGTAAAAAGCATGAACATTTTTCCTATATATCCAGAGGTCTAAATGTATAGATTGGACAGAGATATTTCCAGCATGACGAGAGCACTTTTAAGTTTGTACTTACCAGACAACCAAAGGAAATTTAAAATTTGAGCTTGTGACTATGATAATAGCAAGTGCCGCTGTACAGAGCTAGATTAATAGCTTATCAGAACTCCGCTGATTAACGTTCAAACTCTGAGCTTTTGAGGTCTTAATGTAACAACAGCATAGTGAGAAGAAAAGAAATCTGAAACATTTCTCATTTTGCATTTCTTTTTCCATCTAATTACATACCTTAAATTACTTTCTTAGACCTTGACAATTTGCATTTACTCTCTTAGACCCTCACAGCTTACATAAGCTTTAAACCATTGTGCCCTATCCAGTCATTACTATGAGACACACAAGTGTTGATCACGGAGAACAGTCATTGCATAGCAAGTCTTTTAAATAAAGGAATAATATATATGTATGTATGTATATATGATTATATATGTATATATGGAATAACATATATGTATGGTATATAAATGTATATATGGTATATAATGTATATGTATTGAAACCTGTTTTATGAGTTTACCTCTTTTAGACTGAAGCTTCCAGCAAGGTAAACTGTATGAGTCCTCCTTTTTCAGCTGGAAACCTAGTAGCTCCAGAAAAGTGAGGCCAGTTTTCACATATGAAAAAAAAAATGACCTTGGAGGGAATTTGTGTAAGTTTTGCTGCTGCCAAACTGATAAAGCTACAGTTAGTTGTCAACCACCACACATCTGAGAAGACCAGGTTCTAGCAGAAAGTTTAATCCAAATGGCCTATACATCAATTAACACCGCAGCGACGTATCGCTGCCTGGACAGTTCCTCTAGGCTGCTGTGGTCTATACAGCTTCGTTGAGTGGGCAGAGGTCACAGGTCTTCCTTTGTCATACAGGACAGCATTACATCTTCAGCTGCTGCACAGGACATGGGCCTTCACATGCTGCCAGGCACAGAAGGTCTGGGAGAATTTCCTGTGAATGAGGAACTTGGGAAAATTGACCCACCTTTGCAAAGCAGGGTAGAAGTGCCAACCCGATGGTGTCCATAGCTTGGGCAGTGGATGAGGCATGGCCAGCTTTTCCCAGTGTTAACATCACCACGATTCAAATGGAGTCATCCGTGCCCTGTGGTCTTTCCTGGAGACCTTAGGATTGCTGCTAGGGGTTGACAGTTCTGCCTATCACAGGATGCTTTTCCACTAAGCACTTTAAATGTCGTGTTTAGCAGATTTCTGAAGAGTCTGAGGACCATTTTGTATCAAACATATCAGATTTAAGCAAACTTCACTACTTTTTTTTTTTTTTTTTTTTTTTTTTTTTTAGTTATTTGCTTGCTTTAGGCTTAACTTTGAAGACATATACAGGAGACTAAATGAATCTTGTCCCTGTACATGAATTACATGACTCTGAGCATAGTTGTAAGTACAGGAAAGGATTTGATCATATTTACCATTAACTTGCATATCTTAACTGTCCTTAATCATTTACAACAAGTTTAGAATTTTACAGTTTTATTTCTGTTAAGTTGGAGCCTTAAAATTTTGAACTGGAGATTTAACTGAAAATATATCAAAATAAAGCTTTAAACCATAAATGCAGTCCATAGGACAACTGGGAACTTTCCCAATCTTTTCTATAGTGACCGTTACAGAATATTGGTTTCCTGTATGACTCAGTTTATCCAAATGGCTAAAGTTTAATGAGGTGAGCAAAGACAAAGAGGCCATACATGCCTCTTCAGGTCAGGTGCTGTTAACCTGAGTAGACCTCAGAAATGCATAAACCTTACTTATCAAAGATATATTATTTAGCAAACATACCTCGTTACTTATCTAAAAAATTGAACAGTTAGTGAAAACATAAGTAGTTAGACTGTATCCTCAAGTCAGGTTCTGTTAACCTGAGAAAGGTATCATCATACAAAAATCCATCTTAATCCAAACTGTTAGAGACGTGCTGCTGTCTCCTTAGTCTGAAAAGGAGGCGCAATGATAATCAGAGGGCTTGGAGAGACTGAGAAGCTTTGCAATGCTGCCTTAGCTGGTCTGTACCATGCGGCCATCTTTATCAAGATGGTGGTGAAGCCCAATCACATGTGCTCTCTTAGTAAAGATGGCTGCCAGCCACATAAAAACATCTATTTTCCTAGTAGATTTTTTTTTTTTGAGAGCAGAGAACAACGAAATCATAGAGCTAAAAGATTTTTAAGAGTGGGAAGTAGAAAATCCTTACAGATACAAGATTTGGGAAGTGGAGAGAAGAGAAAGTTTAGATATGAGAGGTTTGGGGATCTTTGTTTGTGCATGACACAGGTTGTTACCACATGAAAGAATCTGGAAATTGAGTGTGCCATCTTTGGCCACTGAACTGTACTGAGCCTGAGCTGTTTGCACTGAGACAATGAGCCTTTAATAAAGCCAAGGAGGAAATTGAGTCTTGAGAGTCTTGAAATGAGAGTCTCCTGAAACAGAACTCCAATGGAGTGTTTGTTCCTAGAAACTAAAGCTGAGAGAGACAGAGAATAGGGCCACAGATAGGAATTCTGCCAGAGGGAGGATTCCAGTATCTGCAGCAACCCGGGATTGGCAAGGGAACACCAGTAAGGAACCGAGAACAAAGGGAGCTGAGGTAAGTGTTACAGACATGAGTTTCAGTCTGGGGTGTCCTTAAGCAGACTGAGAGACTTGTCAGAGAAAAATTTTCCGCGTCACAGAGGAAAGGCATCCCTGTCCACATGATGGGGGCCCAGTAGGACAGAAGAGCTTTCTGGCACATCGATGTGGCTTTTGTAGATAGAAGAGAAAGCAGGCCACTCTGAGGTAATGCTTGCACCATAGAGTAGGAGGATGGGTGGTTAGCACAAGTGGAGGAGATGGACTGGGAGAAGCTTTGGGGAAAGGAGAGGGCTGCAATATAGACAGAGAGTAAGCTGTCTGTGTGCAGGAGCCACAGACATCTTTCCAGGAGCCAGAAAGATGGAGAGATGCTGAGGTGACCCAGGAGGGCATAGCAGGCTCCAGGAGCCAGAGGGTTGGTGAGGAGAGCCAGGTGGTTAGAACAGGTGGAGGCAAGAAGCCGTGGAAGTGGCTGAGTCTGGAATTATGACTCAAATGTGGGCAGCAGAAGCCAGCAGAAATAAGTGGTCCACAGATCCCTTTGGAGTCAAATCAGCAGCTTGATGCAAAGGCCAAATCCCTTGAAAGGGAGCTCATATATTCCACTCCCAGCTTTAGAGAACCAGACAGATGAAAATGAGGACATGACTGCCCCCAGGCATGGCTGAGGAGAAGGGTTTTATTGCAGATATGAGGGAGAATTCAGCCAGAGGCACAGGGTAGGGTCCAGAGTGAGTCAGGTCATGGGAGGAGAGAAAGGAGGAGAGAGCAAGAGATAGAGAGAAGAGAGAGAAAAGAGAGGGCAAGCACACCAAGATAGAGGAGCTACAGACCAAGAGGCCAAGAGACTGGCCAAGGATCAAGAAAGTGTGTGACCCAGATGGCTGGATTATGTAGGAAAGAGAGGCTGGGCTGAAGCGGTTAGGGTAGGGGCAGGCACATTGAATAAGTCCTGCCCAGGGTTTCCTTGGGACCTCATACTGTATCCCCTCAGTGCGGGGGTCTCAGGCACTGCCGTGCTCAGATTTGTATGTGGTTGTAAGGGGATTCAAACCCAGGTCCTCAAGCTTGCAAGGCAAGCATTTTGACTGAGCCATCTCTCCGGGTTCCTGTGGTGGTAAATCTTGATTCCCAACTCAATTGGATCAAGGAGCAGCTAAGAAGTGCTTCCGGGTGTCTGTGAGGATGTTTCCAGAAAGGAGTAATGGAGGTGGGAAGTATGCCATCCACATTCAGCGAAGGCAGCACCATCCCTTACTCTGCAGACCTTGGGATGAGGAGAAAGGAAGACAGCCAGGACCGCCGCACTCTCGCCCTGTTTCCTGACCATCGGGAGGCTAGCTGTTGGGCTCTGCCATACCCTTCCTTCCACAGTGGACTGAAGGCAAAACAAAGTAAACCTTCCTTAGTTTTTTTTTTCTCTCACAACTGTGTCACAGCAGTGGGAGCGCCCACTGCACCCCTAAATCCACTCAGCCCTCCACAGCCATTGTCTCCCAGTGAGCTTGTAGCTGAGGGTGAGCTGTGGCTTCCCACTGCTGCCCAGCGTTGGGGAGTGTAAAGAGGCAGAAAGAGACAGGACTCTGCCCCTCAGCAGACTGGACGACATTTATTAGCACACACAGAGGGGCAGGCTCTTTCCTGAGGGAAACTGAGGAGGAGCCTGCCAGGGACAAAAGCTGGCTGCAACCCTTTATGGGGATGGGGTGGGGACTGAGGAATGAGTGTGGAGAGTCATGGGATGCAGCTACAAACAAAGCCAGCCTGAGAGACAGTCCCGGATGCTCCAGGTAACTCGGAAGCCTGGACCCAAATGGCCTCTTGCTAAAGCAATGCACCTGTGGCCAAGCTTGATGAGCTGAGTTGGATCACCAGGACTCACACTGTGGTGTGGAGAGCTGCTTGTTAAGCTGCTTTGTTATGTTTTCACCTGGGGAAGTAGTTTTTGAAAAGAAGTTAGGTGTTTCCACACCTTTTTCTTTTTGTATTGATGTGACTTGCTTGCTTTGCCTATAAATAATGAACCCTGGATAACCCCCCCCCAGCTGCTTCAGTCGGACTGAAGTGGATCCCTTATGAAGTGTGATTTGTCCTCACTCCCCACTCAGGTACTGTTTGACTCTGCCGGTGGGTTCCGGCAGATGAAGAAACTTTGCATCATGTAGCCCATGCCTCCCTCCTGCAGCCTCTTTTCCCAGCAGTTGTTTGCCCAACGCTGTCCCAGAAGACATCCCTTCCTGGGATGACAGAGCAAGGTCATCTGTAATCTTCTAGCTATCCTGGCTAATCACCGAGCATCTCAAGGGAAAATCATACCCGACATAACCAGCCAGGGGAAAGATCCGGATCCAATCTATAGGCCCGGTAGCGTTTGTGTTACTTCTGTGCTGTGCTTGTCTGGAATTCCTAAGCCAAACCTTCACGGGCTGGGAAACACCTGCACTACATTCCGCTCGGAGCTCCATGAGGGCCAAGGTGGTTGTTTCTTTGGCGAACAGATCTCTCTCAAATGTCCATGGCAGTGCCTGCCACAGGATAGTCACTAAAAACAAAGTCAGCAGCATTCTATTTGTTCAGTGTCAGGCACCAGGAGGACCACCTTACTTCAAGTCTCAGCAAACCTAAGGGTAAAGGCACCAACATAAGCAAGTCCTGGTGATGTGGGAGATGGGGTGAGGCTGGGTGTATGTGTGGTGTGCCTGCGTGTACATGTGTTCAAAGACACAGTGAGGGCCAGGTCAGAGGCCTTCTCCAAGTCTACTTAAAGTACAGGCTGGAGATGCACTGCCCCTACGGCACGTTGGGGCCCAGATGCTCAGGGCCCCGAAGGCCCTGCTGGCGACATTGTCTAAGGCAATATCTAAGGGCCTCAAGCCAGCAGCAAGACCAGCTGGTGCCTTGTCAAAAAAATGATCCTGGGCATTGCCTCTTCCTCTCTGAGCCAGCGGGTCTGGGATGCAACAAGGATTTGGCTTTTTCTAACATGTTCTCGGGTAGTGTTGCCGTGTCCAGCCTGGGGCTGACGTACTTTTCGCATCAGTGACCTGACAAAGAGGAGGGTGCCTTCACTGTGGCTCTGAGCCTCCCAACAGGGAAGGCAGGCGCAGTGGCATTTAAGACTGTGGAGCTGTTCCTATGTGTGGCAACAGGAGGAGCAGGAAGCAGCTCGCTTCTATCTTAAAGGTACCAGGAAACAGACTCATCCAGAACCAGGGCCAGGATGTACCCCATAATATCCACACTCAGTGACCCACTTCCTCCCACCAGACCCCCATATCATGAAAGTTCAGCGACCTTCCAGAATGCCAGCACCAATTGGAGACCACATGATCGAAGACATGAGAATGTGAGAGGACATCTCACATTCTGACCATCACAGGACCTCTCTCTGAGAACCACTGGAGCAGGTCAGGTCCAGAGCCTAATCAGAGTTGATCTTGAGCTGCCTTTTAGCTTCTGAATTAGCCATTGCCTGCCCACCGCTATGTCAGACGGAACATCCTGTGGCTAACAGAAATAAACTCTTTGGAAGGTATTAACAATGTCCTAGTTTTCACCAACCAAAGGTCTAAGCGTCACCAGACAGCTCCTGAGGTCTGCGGCTGAGATTTCCACTTTGTTGCACCCGCCTATGTAATGTTTACACGAGTGTATTTGAATCATGTCCTATTTCATAACTTCCATTGTTCCATTACTATAAAAACGTCTCCAAACTATCACCACATTGGAGCATGCAACATAAATCCATGTTCTAGAGACACGATCACTCCTATTTAGATTCTTAAACTTTCTCTTCTCCCCTTTGAGGTTCTAGCTGTGTTCTTGGGCTCACTCCTTCTTTCACTTCAAATCTGATTACACACTGTTTTATCTCCTGTAAATTCTGCTCACAGATGCCTCCCTCCCCACCCCTAATGTTTAGCCTCATTTCTCCTAATTACCATCTGAAACACAAACCATTCCACCAGCTAACATTTAAAGTACCAGACACAAACTGGTTTACCAGTGAGTGCAAAATGAATGATTGAATTAGTTAACATTTTGGTTAGTTAACATTTTGACCGAGATAAAAATCCCCTGCATAATCAGGGGTTTTTGTTTGTTTGTTTTGTTCCAAATTCCACAGTTGATGCTCACATTTTAACTAAATACTTTTTCAAAGGAAGAGAGAGAAAACAGAGGCAACAGGGCCTGTGATACAGTTGAAAATTATCCTCCCCAAACGTCTATTTACACAGGTACACGCGTGTATGTTTTGTCTGTTTATACGTCTATGCACTACACACATGCCACGCCTAGAGGAGGTGTCAGATTCCCTGGAACTTGAGTTACAGGCGCTTGTGAGCCATCATGTATGTCAGTGTTGGGAACTGAACTTTATTCCTCTTAACCACTGAAACATCTTAGCCAGGTTCAGCTGCCAGCACTCACACAGCAGCCAAAGCCATCTGTAACTCCAGTACAGGGGGTAAAAGGAGAAACATGGAAAGGTCAGAGTAATCTACCCCAGGAAGTGGTTCTAAGACCTCCCAGCCATCAGAGCCTGAGGGTGCTATTTTCTGACCCTCCATAGTGTACAGTGTTATGTCGAGTTCGTGAGACCCCCCCAAAAAAAGACCACCAGGAATCGACTCCAATGCAAACATATGAGGGTTTAGTCAATACAAGCTTGAGCCCGGGTCGCAAAAATTCCTGTGGAAACAGGAGAGGGGTGTGGACCCGAGGTCTAGGGGAACAGGGTTTTTAAAGGACAAAATCACAAGCAGGGAGTTTCCAAGCCTTGGCGTTACATGACTGGGTAAGGGAAATTGACTTTTGAAATGATCCATTTACTTTAGGTATCAAGACCATAATCGGTCCTGGCCTGGCCATCTGGTGGATATCTGATCATGACCAACACCTGGAATGTGCTGATTAGCTGTTGCTAGGGAAGAAGAGTGATTAGCACACTCTGTGGTCACAAGCTAGTGTCCATCTGGGTGGGTTGCCAGGAAACGGTATCTCTTAAGTGCAGGAAGGAATGTGGCGAGCCCAATTACTCCCTGCAGAGGGCAGGACATGTCTCAATTTACCTGGTCCTTTGTCTAAACTTTTATCCAGGACCTCAGTCCTGCTGCCCTAAGACTCTAATTTTAAACTTTGCATGTCTCAACATGGAGTGTGGTGGTTACAAAGGAAGGTGTGGTTTAGTGCACTGTTAGGGGAGAATCTCATGACTTGCTATGAAGTAAAGGGAATACGGCAAGGTGACATGACAACATGAGTCTTTTGACTTAAAAAGTGTAAGATGTCCCGGGAACCTCCAGGCCCCTCCACCTAGGGAAGCAGATCCTCCAAATGCAGTCCCCAGTCTCATCCCTCTGTAGCTGACTACCTTTCTCAGATCTTTCCCTCCAAGCTTCCCTCCCTTGCAACTCATTCCACAATCCCAGCCCCTAACTCCAGCAGACATTGGAAACCTGCCAGCCAAGCCGGTTGGTGAGGCAGGTAGGTGAGCCTCAGACCCTCACTCTCCCTCCTCCCTTCAAATCCAACTTCCCAGTCTCACCCCCAACTCTGAAGCAGACTACCTTCTGCGACCTCACCTCGATCTCTTCCCTCAATTCCAGGGGACTAAGCAGATCCTAGGGAAGCAGCCTGCTTTCCTCCTACCTGTGGAGCCTCTCAGCAGCACCCCTAGCCCATTCCCTTTCCTGGGTTTCAGCCCTCAACATCTAAAATCCCATTTTACTGGGAACCCTCGCTGGCCACACCTAGCAGAATCCAGAAGAATTTTCCACCAGACAACACACAGCCACGACCACACTCCCTTAAGAAACAAAGAGGGCTACAGAAGCCAAGGAACAAAACACCCACCCAACAAAGACAGAGCCAGACATTAGCACCTAGATGCTAAATGTAACCATAAGAATGCAATCAACAACAAGAATATGTCTCCACTAGAGCCCAGCAAGCCTACCACAGCAGGCCCCGAGAACTGAGAACTGTGCTGTAGCTGAAGCACAAGGCAAAGACCTTAAAATAGCCTTTATGAACACAACAGCAGTCCTTAAAAAGAAAATGAATAAATCCCATAAAAAAAATCTGCATGCTACCAAATTGGAAACCCTAAAAGAAATGGATATTTTTTAAATAGATACCACTTACCAAAGTTAAATCAAGATCAGATAAGCAATAAGCCTAAACCCCTGGTGAATAGAATCAGCCATTAAGTCTCCCAACCTACCCCCCCAAAAGCCCCAGGATGGATGGTTTTAGCACAGATTTCTACAAAACTTTCAAAGAAGAGTTAATGCCCACACTCCTGAAATTATTCCACAAAATAAAAAGAGAAGGAACATTGCCCAAATTATTTTACACAGTTATCAGGATACTCAAGCCACAAGAAGAACCAACAAAGAGAATTACAGACCAGTCTCCCCTATGAACAGAAATACAAAATAGTCAATAAAATACTTGCAAACTGAATCTGAGAACACATCAAAAAGTTAGCCCACCATGATCAAGTAGGTTCCATCCTGGAGATGCAAAGATGGTTAAACATATTTAAATCAATAAGTGCAATTCATCATATAAACAAACCAAAAGACAAAACCCAAATGATCATCTCATTAGATGCAGAAAAGGCCTTCATGATGAAAGTGCTGGAGGGATCAGGATCCAAGGGATGCACCTCAACAAAGTAAAAGCAGTTTATAGCATGCCCAGAGCCAACATCAACTTAAATGGAGAAAAACACAAAACAATTCCACTAAAATTAGGCACTAATTTAGTGGAATTTAGGCACTAAGATAAGACTGTCCACTGGCCCCATACCTATTCAATATAGTACTTGAAATCTTAGCTAGAACAAGTAAGACAACTGAAGGAGATCAAGGGGATACAAGTTGAAAAGAAGGAAGTCAAAGTATTTTGCAGATGATATGATAGTATACATAAGTGACCCTAAAAATTCCTCTGGGAAACTTCTGCAGCTGTTAAACACTTTGTGCAAAATGGTTAGATATGAAATTAACTCACAAAAATTAGTTGCCCTCCTATGTACAAACAACAAATGGACTGAGAAAGAAATCATGGCAACAACACAGAGCCTCTGTTGTTGTTACAATAGCCTCTGTAACAGGTCTACAGACCTTAGCACAGCTGACTCATGACAGAAGTACCACTCAGGCCATAAAACTCAGCGCAGACAGCA
Organism: Psammomys obesus; assembly: GCF_907164565.1. Classification (NCBI taxonomy): domain Eukaryota; kingdom Metazoa; phylum Chordata; class Mammalia; order Rodentia; family Muridae; genus Psammomys; species Psammomys obesus. The sequence continues at coordinate 4,084,433 of NW_026596225.1, read as the reverse complement.
CCACCTGCCAAAATAAAAACAAAGACCTTCATAGTTCTGGGAAAATCTAAAAGTACTAACCTGCTTTTTAGCTTCTGTATTCTGCCTCTGGCTAAATGTTCTTGTTAACTGAAGTATGTAAATCTAGGCTAGAATTTTTGTGCTGAAAACCTCACCCCGAGAAAGGCTCTACATTGGGATCCCAAACACCCAGCGTAGTCACCATCAGGCTAATAAAAGCTTTCTGTTGGCATGAACCCCTGAGTAGTCTTTCCTGGTGGGAGGCCCACCACACCTCAAATAATGTAAAATATCTTGGGGGGGGAGGGGAGGTGGGCTCTAACCAAGCAAGTGAAAGACTTTAAGAGGCTGAAGAAAGAAAATGAAGACGGTATAAAAGATGAAAGGATCACTCATGCTCACGGATCCCTGACCCAGAAGCCATGTCTAACTGATAATCATTTGCAAATGAAAATTTAGTTTCCTCCAAAGGAGTGTGACTGGGGAACAAACCACCACTAAGGGTAGCTAGCTGCATGCCCAGCAGTAGCCGGCCAACAGAAAATGAGCTCAGCGACATCCTTAAAGGCTCCGTGGCTTATAATGTCAGGTCGGATTTTTTATTTTCATCTTAATTTTTGTTTTTATTTTATTTCATTTTCTTTATATATTTTTCTCTTTTTCCTGTGCAGTTCCTTGTGTATATATTACAGCTTCTAGCTTAGTGTTGTTATGGTCTTCATGAGTGTGTGAATGAGTGGGTCTTTGTCTCTGTTTCGTGTGCCTTTTCTTGGGCTCTTTTCCTTCTATGCGTTTGTTTTGTTCTATTCTGATGTGCTGGGTTTTGTTTTACCTTATTATATCATATTTTATTATTATTCCTCAGAAGCCCATTTGTTTTCTAATGACAGACAGAAAGAAGGTGATCCGGATGGGAGGGGGGTGGGGTGGAGTAGAGAGAGGAAAGACCATAATCAGATACTTTTTGGGGAAAAAAAAAAAGCTGTTTTCAGTAAAAGGAAAACTGTGTAAGAATTGTGGTTTTAAATACATACTTATTTTTATTTGTGTGCCAATGAGTGTATCTGTTTGTCTATGCAAACCGCATGTGTGTGCACTATGCCCTCGTAGTCTGGAAGACGGCACAGATCCTCTGGAACTGGAGTCGCAGATGTTGTGAGCCGCCATGTGGGTTCTGGGAACCAAACCAGCGTCTTCTGGATGCCCTTAACTGGAGCCATCTCTCCAGCTTATAAGCATTTTTTTTTCTTTTTTTTAAATAAAGAGCTGGGCATAGTGGCTTATGCCTTTAACCCCAGCACTGGGGAGGCAGGTAGCTGAGTTCAGGCCAGCCAGGTCTACAGAGTTTTAGGAGTGCTTCACAGAGAAAGCCTCAAGAAAGGAAGGAAGGAAGGAAGGAAGGAAGGAAGGAAGGAAGGAAGGAAGGAAGGAAGGAAGGAAGGAAATGGTTGGACCCCAAAACAAGCATCTCTGTTTTCTGTCCTTGGCAGCAGGCAGCCCTTCCTTAGTCAGACACCAGGTATGACCTTGTATGTAGGGCCTCTGTCCTGTCCAGAAGCAACAAATGCTTAGGGATGCTGGATTGTGTTCCGGTCTCTGGCTTTCCTTCTCCATTTATACGACAACCTAAGGGATACAGCTGCCTCACAACTATGCTGTGTTGTCAGGCACTTCACAGGCCTGGGGTCTCACCTGAAACACCACTCCACTGGATGAGGAGAGCATGGACACCTCAGTGGTGAGGCAATCGGACCAGGCAGCCTCTCAGAGCCTTATTAACCCTTAGACAAGGAACCGGAGTGGCAACCATCCTTGGGACACCCTAGCTCTGCATCCCTGCTTGCTCCCCTTCCCCTATGCTTTCACTTATAAGAAGACCCTTTTCTAAAACTCCCTCTCTGCCATCTGAAAAATTCATTCTTCAAGTTTATAAGACAATATGTCCAGAAGCCACTGGTTCAGCTGGCTTTGGCAGCCATTGTTAGACAGGACCCTGGCCCCTAGCTACACTCACTTGAAATGAGAAAGGCCCTATGACACTCATGTTCCTGACACTCATTCCATTTATAATCAGAAATGCCTGTCCAAAGAGCTTAAAAGAGCACCCAGGCCAAAGAAGACAAAGCCCAAGGTGTGCCAACTAGGCAGGGATGTACCAAGGCTCAGGCCAGCCAACATTCAGTTCTTTCTTCAGAAAATGAGGGTGGAAGGCAGCTGATGGAAGGTGATGGGATAAGACAAGAAAAATCCTGAGAACAAAAGGATTCCAGCAGCTGTGGAGAAGCACTCAACTTTCCTTTCTTTCCAAGCTGCTCTTGCTGTGAATGGTTGACACCGAAAATATGTCTTCCTTTTTATTATTATAGTTCACTGTTGCGCTTGTTTCAAACTCTTTTTTAATTTGGGGTTCCTTAAAGCCCCATTCTTCCAACCCACCAACCACAGGTAGGAGAGAGAATGTTATTGGGAGGTGGGGCACAGACCCCTTTATTTCTCCTGGCTGTTTAGACTTCATGTTTGTTTGTTTGTTTGTTAGACCTATAGTAATCTCTGTCAAAAGCAAATTAAGCAAGCAGTCTCCTCCAAGCTACTGTGTTGAAACATTTCTCTCTGTCGGTCTGCTCTAACCCACCACACTGTCTGTCTCTGGTCTCTCCAAACTGCCACAAGCCACCACTGCACGCCACATTTTCTCTTTCTGGGCTCATATACACATATTCCTCAGAGTCCTTGACCACGTCCCTCTCTGTGCTGCATGAGGCAAGCTGTTACCAGCTGACAAAGACCACACCCAACAGGAGGCAATTATCATATGTGGACAAACTAAAGCCAAACTAAAATTCCACACTTGGGATCAAAATAAAAACATATTTACATAACATAACTGAGTTTTTAAAGAAACCAAAATTTCCATTACATTTCACCAATACTGTCACCAGAGTTTTAAGATAAGAACTTGGACCTGACAGACCTAAAAGGTTGTCCTGGCCACTGTCCTCAAAATGACAATTAGACAGTCAAGCAGTACTGATAAGCAGAGAAAGGAGATTTTTTTTTTTTAATGTGCCCACACTGGGGACAAGGAAAACTAAAAAGGGCTTGTGGCCTCCCAAGTCAGTCTTTGGTGTCCTGACACGGGGCTTAGGTTTAAGTAGAGCACAAACCATTTGGGTAATTAAGCAGTCCTGGCCAACATGTGGTCCTGCCCATCACTGACCCTTCACTGTGTGGGCTCCAGTGGTCAGAACTGCGTCACCGCTCTCCCCGAGAGGCAAGTTCCTCCTCTGGCAAGCACCAGGTATGAGTTCTTTCCTTCCTCCAGCGTGGGATTCCTGGTCCAATTCCAATCCATGTGTACCAATGTGTCTACAGTCTGATAGCAAAGGGAGGGTCACAGTGTCTTCTTAGAACGTCTTTGCAGCAGCCAGGACAGTTACAACAGTGTAAAACAATTCTTAGTGCATGTGTTTGGGTGTGTCTCTGAGGTGGTGTTCTGTGCTGAAACCTTGCCATAGCATTGTTGGAAGATAACGGATTCGCAGGACTGTGTCCTCATTGGGGTAGTCCTGGGTGAGAGCCAAAGTCATTGGGTGTGGCCCTTGGGAGGAACTGGCAGTTTCTGGAGATGGAAGCTCTTCTCCTACTTCTGCAGGGTGAGATGCTGGAAGCAAGCAGTCACGGTTTCTCGATGTTCCCTGGCTTCCTGTATTACCCTGAGGTAGCTCCCTCAGAAGTGTTCCTGCTACCACGTTGCCATCTGCCTCGCCGTGGTGTGCCGAAGCCCAGAGGGCCCTCACCACAGCCTGCACCATGACATTTGGATCTTCTGTCTCCACCATGAACTAAATCAACCTTCTTTGTTTATGACCTTCCCAGGCCCACACAGCTCAGCATAATAACGTGAAACAGATGAACACAGCTCAGGAAAGTGGACTTCTTTCCACTTCCGTTTAGAGTGTGGTTAAGATGGACAGTTTCTATCCAAATGCGAACATTTGGATTAAAGAGGAACAAAGCATACAGATGCTGTATATGAGATGAAAGACCCAGGAAGAAGCCAGGAAAGGTGATGCATGCCTGTAATTTTAATACTTAAGAGGGAAAAGCAGGAAGATGAGGGATTTATGGTTATCTTTAGCTGCATATCAAGTGTGAGACCACTCTGGACTACATACACACAGTAGAGAGAGAGGGAGAGAGGGAGAGAGGGCAGAAAAGGGACAGAGGTGATAGAGGGAGAGAGAAGGAGGGAGGGATAGAAGAAGAGAGAGTAAGAGAGAGAGAACCAACCAGGCTTGGTCTTGCACACCTGTAATCCCAGCGCTTGCTACATCAGCCAGAATGGGCTTCAGCTTGTAGCAACCTCAAGCCGCCTGAGGCTATACAGGGAGAATCTGTCTAAAAAGAAAAAGGAAAAGGAAACACAAGAAAATGAAGAAGCAGAGGAAGAGAAAGTGAAATTGATAGCCAGCATCATCCATATGTAGCAAGGAAGAAGTCCACAGAAATGCCAAGACAAATGGAGAAAATGAGGAGCAGCAACAAGGATGGGTTCTGAGGAGCTCTCAGAAAACCCACCTCCTGGTTTGAAAGTCAGACACGCTGAGGCATGCATTTTTGTCTTGAAGACCTGGACATCTGTTTCCTTAGGAAAAAAATAGCAGAGTGTGGGATGGAAAAGAAGAGCGTAACAGTTATTCTAGAGGAGTAGTGTGGCCAACTGACACCCCTGCCCCCGGTACAAAACCCAGAAAGCAACAGGCCAAATCTGAAGCAAATCGTTTTACTGCCTAGCTTCCAGACCTTGCTTTCTTGTTATGTGTCACATCGGGCCAGTCATTTCAAATACTACTGAAATCCTTGACAGTATCATTGGGTGATACAGTACATTTCCTATATCTGCACTAATTTAATACAATTTGACTCGCAGCCTGTTTTTAGAAAGCGGAGTTTACCAGCCACCCACACCGGTGGCTGAGTTTGTGGTCCTGCACAGCTAGCTGGAAACGCTGCATCTGACAGAGGCAGGTGCGCTTCGGTCTGCGGCGAGGGCCAGCCGCAGTGGCCAGTCCCCTGCAGGCAGCGTCTCACTTCCATTCACACCTCGCTCCCTACAAGCAGGACCCTAAGTTGCTAACATCGCACACACCGTCCAAACATCTCAAGCACCTCCTAATTGTGTCCCTGCTGTCCAGCCTGGTGGCATATGCTAGCCTGAGTTGTGCAGGCAATTCTTTGTGCTGGTGTGGGACCGATACAGTCACAGCAGGACCGAGGGGGCTTTGTCACCCTTCCCCAAATGTCAGAAGCACTCACAGTCCTTCTGACAACCGGACTTATGCCTGCCTCAAGGAGGTAGAAGAGTACAGATGAGAATCCTGCTTCTACATAGAGCGGACAGCTCAGACTGGACTAGCCTGATCTGGCGCTCCCCTGAGTGTCTTCTGTGTGTCTTGGGTAGTCCTCTTGGCAAGCCTGTAAAAAGACATCCCACGCAAAGAAGCAAGGTCCTTGGAGGTGCAACAGCATGGCCAGACTGTCTAGCTTCTAACCCTCATTTTCAGTGTGGGAACAGAATTAGGAATCTGCCACAAAGAATCCTGGCATTCTTGCCAAGAAAAGGGGTCTGATGTTGTCTTCACGCCACAGCAAAGAATGGGGGCAGGAGAGATGGCGGGTGCGGAGAAGGTTTGTTCTGGGGATGCTAAGTTGTTGTTCTGCTGGCTTGAACCCTGTCTCCCAAGCACTGTCTCGATAGCTCTCGCTGAATGGAAGCCAAACAGAACACCCTGGTCTTGGGCTTGTTTTACCCTTATGCTGCAGCTGCCCGTGAGCCGTGTGCATTTCGTATCTGCTGATACAGAACCGCTTTTCAAAGGTGACCACTGCCCACCTGCTCACTACAGCCTTTGCATTCTTGATAAAGGGGCTTCAAAATATTCTGCGCAAGAACTGATGTTAGTGAACTCCTAGGACGAGCTACGACTGCCAACCAGCTGAGGAACTCAGTGTTAAAGGGTCTAGCTTTTTTAATGGTCTGTTTTCTTTTGGGACATATACCAAGTTCCATTGTGACATTTTCACACATATATCATTATACTTTGTTTTCAGTTGCCTCTGCCGGTCTTCCCCAGCCCCCATCATCCCCTCTTGCTGGTCGCCTTCCTCCTATCAAATAGAGCTTCTACCTCTTTGTTACGCAGGTTCCACTACTCTCTCTTGTCTTCCTCCTTTCTCAGTCCACTTGCTACTTTCACCTCTCTCTGTCTCTTTGTCTTTTTCTCTATCTCTGTCTATCTCTCTCTCATACACACACATACAGGATCACACAATGCATGTTTTTAAGTGTATTTTATTTTATGTGCATTTGCCTGAGTGTATGTATATACCACATGTATGCAGAAGCCCGTGATGGTTGGAGAGGGCAGCAGATCCCATGGAACTGGAGTTACAGATGGTTGTGGACCTCCATAAGGGTTCTGGGAACCAAACCCAGGTTCTCTGCAAGAGGAGGCAGTGCTCTGAACTGCTGAGCCATCTCTCCAGCCCCTAAATTTTACTGTAGATTCTGCATATGAGAGAAAATATGTGGTATTTGTCTTTTTAAAGTCTAGCTTATTGAGTTTAACACAAAGCTCTCCTGTTCCATCCACTTTTCTACTAATGTTGTATTTTATGATTCTTTACAGATGAATAAAATTCCACCTATATATGGATCACATTTTCTTTCCCTGTTCGCCTGTTGATGGACATCTATGCTGGTTCCACATTCTGGCTATTGTGAACAGAAAAGCAATAAACCCGTGTGCTCAAGCACACGCCCAGGAGTGCAGTAGCTAAGTCACATGGTAGTACACAAGGAACCTCATACTGGTTTACATAGTGGCTGGTCTTAATCTGCATCCCTTTCAGCGGAGTACAAGCATCCTCTCTATCTACATCCTTGACAGCACTGGTTAGTTTCCTTCCTTCTTTTCTTCCTTCCTTCCTTCCTTTTTTTTTGTCAGTTCTTTTTTCAGTTTGATATAGTGTCCCATATATCCCTAGTTTGCCTTTTATTATTAGGAGGAAGATGACCTTGAACTTGAGATTCTCACCACCATTTTAGTGTTTGGATTATGAGTGAGCCCACGCCCCGTGTATGTGGCCCTGGGATAGAAGGCAGGGTTGTGCGCATGCCAGGCGAGTCCTCCACCAAGGACTATCCCCTGCTTCCCTCCCCCCGCACCCAACAGCACGTCACTCTGTAAACCTGGCTGGTCGGGGGCCAGAGCCCTCACTACGTGTCCTAACCCAGCCTCAGAGACATGGCAATACCCCTGCTCCAGCGTCTCCAGTGCTAGGACTACAGGTGAGCATCTCTTCTTTATGAAAGGAACTCTGACTGGAAGAGATGAAATCTCAGTGTAATTTTAGTTTTCATGTCATTGTTAGCTAGAGTTGTTGAACCATTTCAAGCAGTTATGGACCGTTTGTATTTCTTCCTTTGAGAGCAGTCTACATAGTTCATTAGCTTATGTACTGTTGGGATATGTTCAGAGTCTTATCGATTCTAGATATTAAGCTCCTCCTGGGTTCATAGCTGGTAAAGATTTTCTTCTGTTCTATAGACAGTCTCACGGCTCTGTTGGTTGTTTCCTTTGTTGCAAGGGAGCTTTTCTATTTGTCAGTCGTTGGAATCATTTCCTGTTCTACTGGAGTCCTTTTCCGGAAATCCTGGCCTGTGCCCATGTCTTGACATCTTACACCTAAGCGTTTTCCTCTAGTGGAGAAACCATTTACTTAAAAGGGAAAGGCGTAGCATGGTGGTATAGTGCCCTCCTGAGTGAACCACTTCAGGCCTCATGACCCCCACACCCTCACACCCTCACCCCCACAGCATGACATGTACGCACACCTCCATGTGCCTACACCCAACCCCACATACACCTAACCAAAAACAATTATAAAAAGATTTCACATGTGAAACCTCTAGGGAGTGGATCAGAGCCTCTCCTCCATTTACCTCTTTTAAACCTCAGTTTCCCAATCTGCCAAATGAAGTCAAGTGTTGGAAGTAAGGTCTCGGGAGAGGGAAGTGGGCTAATAAACCCCAGGCATTCAAAGCCAGTAGCGGTTCTCAGTGGGTGAGCTTCAGCAAAGCCTGGCTCAGTCTGAAGATGCATTTACAGAGGTAAAAATAGGCCCCTCTCACAAGCGCTTGCTGCGCATCTGCCACTCTGCATATAATTATCTCATTTAATGTCACCCTCATCATGTTTCTGAGAGGTGGGTGCTGCCCTCTCTGTTTTGATGATGAGGGAAATGGCGTTTAACGGTAACGGTATGCCTGCCCAGGGCCTTAGAGCCCAGCTGGGATTATGTCAAGACCTGGACATGACAGAGCCCACAGATCCAAGGAAAGAAAGCATCATTTTGTTCTGTGCCATCACTGGGAGATGAGGCCCCTCTGGGCTTCGCTGAACGTGGGGATTCAGGTCTTGGGTAGCTGGCTTTTCCTAAGACGTTAACAGGAAGCTTGAGTTCAGGGGGGAAGATGGTACATTTTCATTTGTTTGCTGTGCCTGTTTTAAGGGCTTTTAAGCTTCAGGGTGGAGGATGGATTAAAGTGGTTGTGCTTGGGGCCAGGCACAGACCAGGCACAGACCAGGCACAGACCAGGCACACACCAAGCACAGACCAGGCACAGACCAGGCACACACCAAGCACAGACCAGGCACAGGTGACAGACCAGCAGTGGGATGCTAGGTCACCAAGAACAAAGCACAGCTCACATGCTTGGTCCTGGAGGAGGGCGGTAACTAGAAGTTTGGTCTGCACCTCTAGTTTAGGTTTTTGAAAGCTAAGTCTGAGAAATGGCTTGCCCAGAGTCAGGCTGCCCCAAACTACTGAAGTCTGACAGGTCTTGAGCCCTACTTAGCTCTGGACCTTCGATAGAAGCTACAGAGTCTGCTCGTTCTCACTGCAAAAAGCTCTCAGAGGAGGATGGATTCTGCCTGTTTGTTTGTTTGTTTGTTTGTTTGTTTTTCTATTCTGGGAATGAGATGTGCACTTAGCATAAACCTGAATGCATTGTGTGTGTGTGTGTAAGAGAGAGAGATGGAGAGAAGAGAGAGGGTTTGTCTGCATAGCCCTTGCTGTCATAAAACTCCCTCTAGACCAGGCTGGCCTGTAACTCAAAAAGATCCCCTGCCCTGCCTCTGCCTCCCGGGTGCTGGGATTAAAGCTGTGTGCCACCATGCCCAGCTGCATTTTTTTGCTTTTAACAAGAGATTATTATACAGGACAGAAGGGCTGGTGACCAGCATGCTTCTCCAGGCACAGCCTCAGAGCTGCCCTCTGCCTGAAGGCCGCGCTCTCTGCGCCATCTGGTACACCCCAGGGCATAGAGATGCCTGATCTCTGGCCAGTGTTTGCTGCTTCTGACAAAGCCTAGAGGATGAATCGCCTAAGGCTTTGGAGATCCCTGTCCCACAGAAATGGTGTGAGCTTGTAAGATTTCTACACTTTGGGCCACTAAGTTTTGGGGCAATTAGTTACTCAGTGACAGCTAGCTAGATCCTGGGATCTGTCAGACTAAATATCCTTCATCTCCTGAGACAGTGTGTGTCACCATCTGTGCCAATGAAACAGATCGGTAGGGCCACAGCGATGCTTATCATCTGTCAGAAGTTTGTATTAGGGTGTCTCCACAAGCTACATGCTACCCACTGCTCTGATCAGCCGTCATGGCCTTCCACGAGAGCCGGAGATGCTGACTGTCCTGGACTGTGGCCTTTTGTGCTCACTATGTCTGCCCCTCCCTGGGCAGCTGATTAAATCAGCTGGGGAACTGATTAAATCATTCCTTCTCTTGGCCTCGAGAGCTTGACTGCGCCAAGCTGTCTGTGGGTTCCAAGACAGGAAGGAAAAAATAGCCCAATCTTTGTCCCCCAGGAGCGCTTGAACTCAAATGTGTTCATAAATAACAGCCTGTCCCAGCAGGAGCTTGGCCAAGCAAGCCGGAGTGCGAGTCAGGTGTAGGGTCCTAGCCTAGACCTGTGAGTCTGGAGACAGCTGGAGGATCTTTATGGAGACCACCTGAGCCCCATGAGGGACCTCGAAGGGGTCGATGGGAGGACTACCCAATGGCTGGTCTAGCTGAAGTTTCCCCCATGTCCTGCCTCCTCTCTAAGACTCCATCCCCCAAGACTAACTACCCCCCCACTCTACCATCCATCCTCCAAGCATCCAGCTCTGCTCCACCCCACCTACCACACCCTGGGTGACCACTGTCACAGGTTTCTCGGAGCGGTTAGTGCCGTGCAAACCATCTGATTCTCACATCTTTTATTTATTTTCCCATTGGGATGCAAGCTGCACGAGAGCCTTGAATAAAGCCGTCCAGAAAATCAGGCTCAGAACATCAGCGGTACTTGCGGAATGGACATGAAATTGCTTGAGACAGGCTGTGCTGTAAGGCAGCACAAGCGAAAACCTTGGGTTTGTGCGCCTGCATCTAAGCTGGGAATGTCTCAACCTCTCATTCCCTCCTCCCATGACTCTGTGACTCTCTGCCAATGCCCCCACCAGAGAGACGAGGAAATGGAGGCCAGGGAGGCCAGGGAACGGCTAGCCCATGCCTCTCAGCTGCCAGGAAAGACAGGCCACCTCAAGGGCTCTGCTGCTCTCTGCAGGGTTCCTTAGGACACAGGAAACCAAAGGACCCAGAACTGCAAGCTCCAGAGCCACGAAGAACACCCCAGCCTGTTTGAATATTCAGAATAATCAGCTCTCTTCCCATGCCATGCCTGAAGGCTCTGCCCCTGATGGATGGAGTTCTGGGAAAGGTTCCAACCCAGGGCTGAGAGACCTTGAAGCAGCAGTGGGCGGGGACAGGCAGAGTCACCTGTGTTTTAGGGAATTCCTCAGGAGCTGCCTTTGCAGGCTGCAGGAGCACAGGCTTGGGCTGGGGTGAGGGTCTGCCACCGGAAGTGAGGGGATGGACTTGCTCAAGGCCATGCAGAACCCCCAGCTTACCTGTGCTTACCTGGCCCCCTCCTGCTGCCAGAGGATGTCACAAGGAGGCCTTCAGCCCGCTAGTGTGGGTCCGGGCACAGTCATTACTTGAGGACTAGAGGCCTCTGGAAGCAGTCCCCTTGGTCAGAGCAGCCTGCGTCCTCCTCCCGTGCTAGCTAAGTGGCGTGGGCCTGACTCAGATCTTTCCTGGACTTGGGCCTCTCCCAAGTGCTTCCCATCCTGCTGCCTTCAGCCCATCAGCGTAAAAGCTGTGTGGACCACAGGAGCCAACGGGGCACAGATGATGGCTCCAAATGGCAGCTGTCACCAGCACATGGCCCACTGTCACTGGGAACACTGCAGAAGGAGTCTTTCAGCTGGGGACTGGACTAGAAAGATCAACAAGAATCCAGGGTCCTAAAAGGAGCCAAATGTGTACAATGAAATGCAGCAGTAATGGGGAGCACTGATGGTGGGGAGCACTCATAGTTAGGAACGCTAGTGGTGGGGAGCACTGGCGTTGGGGAGCACTGCTGGGAGGAAGGGCAAATATTTGAGCAACACAAGCAGGAACCAGAGATGACGCTGCCTCTGGATTTAAGCTGGGCAGGGAGAACAGAGTATCTGGTATCTGGGACGGCAGAGGCCAGCTTAGGCTTGTGAGTATCTGTGACCTCATTCTAGTCCCCGTGTTTCTGACCCAGACCTTCATTCCCCCCTGTCCCCGTGACCACTCTCAAATTCACCCATGTTCTGTGTCTTCCCGCTCTGCACCTTCATGATCCTAAGCTGTTCACTGCCCAGATTCTGCCCTAGTCTTCCAGGAAGGAGGGCTAGCGCATGACCTCTTGGTTCCTTGCCCACAGAAATCGGAATGAACGTGCTTGTTTGCTTTGTTCTCCCTTCACTTCTAAAAGCTGCTGGCATGGAACCTACCACACAGGGTGGGCCAGCGTCCTATATGTCTTCAGAAGAGGAAACTGAGCCTCACAAGGGTGTCTCACACAGACTGGGAGGCGCGCGTGCACACACACGCACAAACACACACATGGGGGGGCCTCCTCAAAGTTTAGGTCTCAGCCAGGCACAGTCTGGCTGGCACGTCCCTTAATTCCACCAAGTGAGGGCCACCTGAGGTCAAAGGTTGCTGTGAATCATCCTGCAGTGCCGGGGCTGAAGGGCCCCGAGACCTTGGGCTCCCGCTGTGTGGCAAACATTGCTTGACGCCCTTGAAATTTTTCTTTCGGAAAAGAAAGATTTAAAAATATGAAGTTTATGCCCCTATGAAGAAGAGTCCAGCTATGTAAAGGGGTCTTCAGGCCAAGGAGCAGCACTATCTGAGGTGGGGATGAGCAAAAAGAAGAGCGGAATGGCTGCAGCAGAGAGAAGAAGCCAAGCATTGAGGCAAAGTTAGAGACAGCGAGGCTGTCCACGCGGTCTCCTGGGGCTGTCCTTCCTTCTCACCGTTCCTGCCGCACTGCCTGGCTCCTCCTCGTTCACCGTGGACACAGCTCTTTTCTGTTCTCCACTGCGCGTGAACACCCACTTGCCCTGACTTGCCCAGAGACCCTGAGGTATTCCTTAGAAAGGGAGAGAAGTCTTGATTTTAAGCACCTGGGTTTCATTAGCCACACAAATAAATCTTCACAGGCCCCTAGACAGCTTCTGTTATGGCCACAAGGGGTCGCTGTTGAACACCAGTCTTGCTCGACCCTGTGGGCGGGCATCTAGCTGCTGCATCAACCCACCCGGCCCTACTGCTGGACCTCAGTATTCCAACCTCTGGGTGTCAGCTGGCCTCTGGGGAGCACCTTTCTATACTCTTCTTCCTCAAGGCTCTGCAAACCAGAGAGGCTGGCTCCATGGGACTTAGAGCCACACGAATGGAGCTTTTCCTCTGAACTTGGATTCTTTTCCTGATAGATTCTTCTTAAGGGTCACTACCAGTCCTGGCCCACGAGCATCCTAATGAGATTTTCTAAGTTCAAACACAAGAAGGCATGAATCAGGAGATCCAAAACCCCAATTCCTAGAGAGCCTTACAATATTTATGTTATATATATATATACATATATATCATATATGTTTTATAGGAATATATATGTATATATGTATATGTATATGTTTGTATACATATACCTTTAATATATACATATATATTAAAGGTCAACATTGGTATGTATTCCCACAGATAACAGCAGACATCAGAAATATTTATTTTTGTGTGAAATTTTCAGAGCTCAACAATACCATAAAACCTGTCGATTAAAAGAAAACCGTATTGCTAAGTCATTTACTTTCTGACATATATAATCATACTCATATATGTATGTGTATATATGGACGTGTGTGTATATACTTTTCCCAAAATTTGACATAAAATCCCGTTCCCTAGTAATGACAAGAAAGAGGACGCCAGCCTCATCAGCAGGCAGGACATGCTGTTCCCATCTGAGCATAAACACAGCTCAAAGTGTGCCGTGTCTGAACTGAGCCCAACATCACTGCATCTGTGTTTCAAATGAGGCAGAAACAAAGACATTTTGTGGCCACATAAATTACCTCCTTTGGTGATGTGAATCATGGCTGCCTCTGCTCAACTGCCCAGTTCTTTGACAACAGCCACTGCAGAATCTGCTTTCTCATTCCCACCTTAGGAGTTACCACATAGAAACTGAGACTCTTAAGAAAGTCCTCCAATTCATTGGCCCATCCTGTGGTTCCTCTTAAATACATTCTTCCTGTCACAAGAAGTGACAGAAACCTCTATTCTCATTCCATATATGCTCCTTCTGATCTTCGGATGGCAGGTCTGGACAATAGCTGGTCCCAAGCATCTTCCCCTGTCACCACTAGAGGTATCAGCCCCTCTTCAGCGGTTGCCTAGCAATGCGTTGTTTGGATAACAACATCTACTTTGTTTCCCCTTTGCCTTCTTTCAGGATTTCCAGTGGTACATTCTTTTAGCACAATATCTCAGCATATTTTTTTTTACCTGACTACACTTATTGGAATTAATTATTTCTATCCTTTATTTCAACCACACACACACACACACACACACACACACATTTATGTTCTCCAGTGATATTCAGTCAGGGTACACACACACACACACAAGGGCTGTCATAGGCTGCCTTAATGAATGTTAAACCAAATCAGATGAGGACCAGAAACTCTTCAGGGACACAAGAGTAAAACTGAAAACTGGGTCCTTTTCCCAGTGTTTGGAAAAGTCAGTGCTGGGTCTGAGACAGGTCATAGGAATGAGCAATGCAAAGCTGGCTGGCTACAAGCCAGGATCTTGGGGATCCACGAAGATGCCCCACAAAGTGGAGGCTGGGAACACTGGAGGTTGGCAATGCACCTGGCTCCGGAGTAAACCAACCTGGGGGACCAAACCCACTCCTCCACACTTGCCAGCAGTTCTAAGATGAAATCAGCCAGCAACATTACCAGCGGAGCTGTGCCACAGTCCAAAAGCCATGGGATCTCTCTGCCCCTGGGACCCTGGTGGGAAGCAGAGCTCAAGACCACCACCCAAACCTCAGTGCAGACTAGTCCTGGGGCATGGATTCTCCCCACCCCTGAATTAAGGTCTTCTTCCAACTGGAAGTTTGGGCCATTTGGAGCTGGATCACTGTAGATCCAAGCAGGGGGAGTTCGTGTTTTCCCAGTGGCAGCCACAAGTCGGAATCAGTGTTCAGGGCAAGAGTTTTGAGGACACTGGAGCCCAAGGTTCAGATCCTGAGAAAGTTGTTACAAAGATTTAATGAGAAGGCTCAGCTTGGCATGCGCTTGGAAGTCTGTTATTTTTCTTGCACTGAAGAAAGGAACCGCCTTCCAAATGCCTGGGAAACAGGAGCCAGCGTACTTGGATGCAAATGAAAATAGATTCGCTGGGGCTTTTCATGCAGGAAGCAGAGCAGCCTGGAGAAGCTGCTCTCCGCCTGTAGCTGGGGTCACCTGAGACCACAGGGAAGCACAGATTTACATCACGACTCAGAAGGCAGCAAAACTACAGCTGTGAAGTAGCAAGGAAAGTAATTTTATGGTGGCAGGGGCAGTCAACAGAACTGTATCAAAGGATTAGGATTAGGAAGGTAGAGCTCACTGACTGGCCTCGAGTGTTCTCAGTGGCCTCCCTCACCCCCACCTTCCTTCCCTCCAGTGCTTTCCTATCACCTATTTATGGGCTTGCTCTTCTGGGGCTGTGAGCTCCTTGGCAGCAGTGTCTTGCTCATTGACCGTTCTGACCTACAACATCTGGGACACAGTAAGCATCACATACTCAGCAGAGGTAGAAAGAAAGCGAGGGATTAAATGGCTAAGCTCCCAAGTGAGCAAGGTCATAAGAATTGTGTCACCCTAAAGACTGAAGTTAGCACTAACACTTAACTCTTTTGGAATGAAGCATGTCTGAAGTCAGCTTCGTGTTTCTATAAACAAAATACCTGATCCTTGGTAATTTGTGTAAAAAAACAAACGTTTATTTGGCTCAGAATTTTAGGAACTTTGTACTGGCATCGTAACAATTAGGAAGGAGAAGAAACAGCTGTGTGCAGAAGAGACAAAACACGTGCAAACTGGCACTCACGAGGGCTCACTCCACAAAGCTGGCATTAATCATTTCCGAGGGCAATGCCCCAGCGACCTAACCAACTTCCACGCAGGCCTCACCACCTCTCAGCGTCATCATGCTGAGGGCCAAGCTACCACTGAATACATTAAGGGGAATCTTCAAACTGCGTCCAAACCATAGCAAAGTCTCAGCAGACAAATGCGATGGGATCATCAGGGAGAGACCCCATCATTCAGAGTCCTGACAAGCGGGAACTACTGGGTCCACAAAAGTATGAACAGAGGGAAGACGTTAGATACAGGAAAGGTACACTACCCATGAGCCAAGGGACAACATGGCAACTGAAGCCTGGGGAGGGGCACGGGGCAGAAGGATCTGAGCTCCTGGATGTCCCCTCTCCAGAATCCCAGAAAGGTGGTTTCTGTTGTGTGAACCACCTGATTTGTGTTATTTCGTTAGACAGGAAAGCAACACATACAGATTACACAGAAACTCTGAGTTGTAAGTTCAGCCCTTTAGAGGGCACATGCCCAATCTCACTTTCTTAAGCTAATATTTACGAAGCCCTGCCCTGTGACAGGTCCTATCTGAGGCAGCCGGCAGACAGGCTCCTGACTTGAGCTTCCTGTCTGTGGAATGTTTATAGATTTCCTTTCTGACCTGCAAAGGGAGTCCTCTGACCTTCCCCAGTTCACTCCCCTTCCCTCAAGATCTGTGTCCTTGGTCTCTGGACTCACCTTCAAAGAACCAGCCAGCGCTCTGGTTCCTCCTCTCCCCAGCCACAGTTAAGCTCCTGGGGGCTGCCATCCTCTCTAACCACAGCTTGACCCCCACCCCACTCCTAAGATATGAGTGAGTCCCCTGCAGAGCACCCGGGCTCAAGCATAATGGAAACGTCTGCGGTGCAGTCTAACATCCAGCCCAAGCGGGGAGCCCTGGCCTAGGGTTTAGTCTCCAGCTGATGCAGCTTGCAGTCTCTCAAGACCAGTTCAAATTGCATCTCTGAACTGCTTACGGGTAAAAACACGCCCTGCAGTAGACTTTGTGATGCCGGTTTGTGTCATGCTCACACAAAGCCTCAGGGGTCAGTCACTCCGTGAAGCCTCCAGACATCATCAAGAGAAGGGCAAGCAAAACACAGCGTGAGATTTTGACAGCAAATTAGTTGGGAGAATATTATTACCGTGTGTTCTTAGTAATAATAAAACATGGCGCAGTAAATGTTCAGACTGCTAACCCAGTTCTACTGGTTAGATTTTTAGTCAGTTTGACACAAGCCTGGGTCATAGAGGAAGAAAAACTTCAACTGAGAAGAATGTCTCCATCAGATTCACCTGTGGACAAGTCTATCGTGCATTTTCTTAGCTAATGATGGCTGTGAGAGGGCCCAGCTCTCTGTGGGGGCTGCCCCCCTACCCAGTGGCCTGCTCTAAGGAAGGAAGCACAGCAGGTTGTGGGGGACAAGGGCTCTGCTTCAGTTCCTGCCGGCAGGTTTCCACTTGAGTTCCTGCTCTAATTTTCCTTGTGACATAGGAGAGTAAGATGAAATAAACTCTTTCCTCTCCACCTTGTTTTTTGGGCATTGTCTTTAGCAGAGCAATATAAAAGCCAAATTAAGACAACAATGTTGAGCTGGGCTTGACGGTACATGTCTTTAATCCCAGCACTCAAGAAGCAGAGGCAAGGGCAGAGGCAGAGGCAGGAGAATATCTGAGTTTGAGGCCAGCCTGGTCTACAGAGTGAGTTCTACAAAGAAACCCTGTTTTAGGGGAGGAGGCAGACACAAGTGGTGAATTCTCATGATCAGTGTCACATCCTGCCTGTAAACCCCACGCCATGCTTCTGTACCCCTGGCAGCACATCCGACTGCCAGCACCAGCAGCATCCCAAACACAGGAGACATTATGAAGGCTGTAGTGCCGCTAGACGTAAGACTGCTCCAGCCCCATTTTCTCATAGGGTCATTGTCCCACATGGGATTGGAGCAGAAATGTCTATTCAGCATGTGATCAGATTATACTTTCTCTCTCAAGCCTCCTGGGGGCCCGTGGGCTGTGCAAAGTCCTTCTTCACAAGAAAGACCAGTGAGATAAACACTTGAGATCGCAACCGGAAAAGTGGTGCAGCTGAGGTTCACATTCATGGAGCCCATTGCCTGCCTCCCTCTAAGTCACAAGAACCAGGCTGGGACCCTAGTGTCACCGATTTTGGCAAGCTGGGTTCAATGCTTAGTGGCCTCTTGGCCATTAGCTGACATGGATGACCTGGTAGTTCCTTTTGATGTGCTCTGGCTTGTTCCCTGCACTTGGGGGTGGTCCTGTTCTGCTAGGGGCCATGCTGACACCCCAAAACATGCCAGCCTCAGCACATTTCACAGTGCATTAACTCTAGGGAAGAGGATGTCCCAGATGGGTGTGCTGTCCCTCTGCCCTCAGACTGTGGGCGAGGCAGTCTGGGGCTAGGTCCCAGCAGTGTGGCTCCCAAGGCAATCAAGTACCTGATATCTCTGTGGAACAGGGTTGCTATAGATGATGCCATCAACCTCAAACAGTTGTGAGGGGGATTGAAAATTTAAAGCAAGATACATCCAACAGAGCTGGGTTCAGAGTGAGGGTGGTGTGAGCCATTACTCTACTGGACCCTGGGGTGTGGCTTCCCTGTGGTGGCTAACAACCCCCAGACCATCTCTACACCCCCAAAGACCCTCTGCATTAAAAGGTTCCTTTGCCTTCCCACTGTGGGGAGCTCTTCCAGGACAGGGGAGAGGGAGGGTGGGGCTGTGTTCCATCTTGCTTTTTACACTGTAGGTTGTTGGAGATAGATGTCTCCCTCTACAGAAAGGGGCAGCTGCTTCCAGGCATGTTCTATTTATCTCTGCCTAGAACTCGCTGTGTCCCCTCCCCTGTCAGCCCTGGGGGACCAATGCCCAGCGGTGGCTAAGGCTACAGCATTGGCTCTCATGGCGCCCACAAGCCCACCCATCCTCTTGTAAAGAGCCCCTTTTCTACACTCTTCAAACCAGCTCGTTGAAGTGTGTCAACTTTCCCGAGGGACACTTTCTAATGCATGTCATGTCACTTGGGGAGCCCATGGTGAGACAACACCTGCATGAGGAGCGGTGGTAGTGAGCAGTGGGTGTTCAGAGCTAGAAACTGGCCCTGTTTCAGAAAGGTCACCTAGCCCTTCTGGCCTGAGGAAGCCCCCTGTCATCAGGTGAAGATTAACACTGCCAGAGAAGCCATGAGGGAGCAGGGGCAGGGCAGGGAGCCAGGATCTGGCCTCCTTCCACACTCCCTGAAGCTTTTCTCAGTTCCCCCTGGGAGGGCTCCCTGGGACTAGACCAGGCCTAACATTGAGGGGCGTTGCCAGTCTCACTGCCTGCCTGCGCTGAGAATGGATGGCAGAGATACGGTTACTTGGTAGGCCATGGCCCATGGGAGACCTGAGAATCTGGGACCCTTGCAAGGAGTCTGAAGCGCCCATGGTTGAATGAGGCACAGGCAGCAGCCACTGAGAGGACGGGCCAGCCCCCCTGCCTTGAGGATCACAGGCCTTCTGGGATTAGGGATGTGGAGGGCCTCAGCATCTTCCTGCTTGTAGGACAGGGGGAGTAGTGTAGAGGTGGTGGGTTGGTAAAGTGGGGCATTTCCCTTCCAAATATCTATCACATTTGGGGCTCTCTTCCACATTGTGGCCTTTCTCTGCTCTCTTTCTAAGAACACCTCCTTCCTTTAGCCTTCATCTCCTCTGAAATGCCCTGCTCTCACCCTGCCTCCATGCCTTCAAGAGTTCTAGAGGTTGTTAGCCTGGTGGCTAGCACAGGTGGCTAGCAGTTGCAAAGGATAGAGAGTCAGGCGGTAGCGCACTGCCTACAGTTATGAAGTATTTATATAAAGTAATATCAGGAAGTGACCCTAATGCAGGACATCGCTGTGCAACCCTGTCACGCCAGGCAGCCCAGAAAAGCATTGCCTGTAAGATCGCAGCGAGGTAGGCTGTGCAGCACATGGGCACACCTGAGGTCGGGACTCACAGTGACAAGGCATTTTCTCAAGGTCACACCCATATTGAGTGGATTCATGCCAGTATCTGCTGGGTTCCAAAGCCAAGTGCTCCTAACTGTTGATACCCGCAGTTAGGATACTGGAGAACCTGGCTGAGAGCCTAAGAGCCCAGTCTCTGCGATGCACACGAGGCTTGTTCCTAAGAAGCAAGAGAAACAGCAGACACCCATGGCTTGGTATGGCTTCCCAGTGAATAGCAAAGATGTACAGGGCCAATGACCACATTCTTGATGGCCAGTTCTTCCTAAACTCTCCCATTAATTTGCTGCAATGCCAATAAAAACCTCATTAGCGCTTGGAAGAAGATCTTGACCAAGCAATTAAAATTAAATTGAGTGAGGAAAAAAGTTAAAAAGTACCCAACAAAAGGTCCAAGGACGAAACATAGAAGGGGTGCTCACAGTACTCACCCATTCTTCCGATGGATATTTACACTCCCCTCTTCTGTAATGTGCTGCAGAATGAGAGGGCTTCAGTGGTGTGCTTCCGGGACACAGGAAGACAGCAGAAGGCATCCAAGTGATCTGCACGTGTAACACTTTGTATCTCCCAGCACCCCAGACTCCAAACCCTGTCATCTCCATTCTGCAAATCAGAGTATGATCTCCAAACATCACTTGTTCTTAAGGTCATGTGGCCAAAGAGTGGAGGTGAAGGAGCTGAGTCTGTCCAACTTCAGTGTCGCTGCTGGTGTCTGCAAAGAGGTGAGGAGACTTGTAAGCTCCTCAGGTCAATGGAGAAAATCGCCATGCGCAAGCAGATATCTTAGAAATGGTTAATTTGGTATTTCAACGTCACCATAAAAGTAATAGGGGGAAATAAAAAGTTAAAAGATTTTCTTAAGATTTTATGTGTGTGTTTGTGTGCATATATGTATGTGCTCCATGTATGTGCAGCGCTCATAGAGGCCAGAAGAGAGCACTGGATCCCCTGGAACTGGAAATCGAATCTGGATCTTCTGCAAGAATAGCGAGCACTGTCAACTACTGAGCCATCTCCAGTAAAAAGGTTTATCATTTGGGTTGAGAACGGCTTTTCTCAGGCTAGCCAGAGGCTCAGTGGTGGACAATACGCCTCACTCACTGCAGCTGCCACCATCACTGTCGCCATTACTCCTCAGCAGTGGCACGACCTTCATCTCAACATCATCATGACACATAGGGGAAAGTTTTTAAAATCTAAAAGATACATATCAGTTTTTTAATTGTCGGTATATCTGGAAGGAGCCAGGAAAGATATTGCATTATGATGCCTGATGTCATATGCATCTGTTTTGTGATGGAAACATCACAGGGACAGGAACAGAGCTGGGTTCGGATTCTGGTTCGGGTTAGGGTTGGGTAGCTATGAGGATCCTTACTCTGAGTAAGGGGAAGGGCCAGTCAGCAAGAAAAAGAAAACAGGTCAGAGGCACTCATAGGGAAGTGAGTCCCTGAGTCCCCGGTCTGTGAACAGTAAGTGGGTGACTTCCAGATGCTGGGACAGATGCTGTTTGTCATCGCACAAGGAAAAGCACTATCGGTTAAGAGAGCTGCTTCAGCTTCCCTTCGGAGAAGCAGGAGTTTTCATTTTAATACTTATGCTGGTTCAAAAGGGGTTTTTAGCTAACCAAAACTCTAACACAGATAAGCAGCTGAAGAAACAACAACAACAAAAAAGTATTCAACTTTACTAAGACACAACTGCACACTAAATAACAGAGACACCAGTTATTACCCATCCACCAAGGAGAAACTGGACAGATGGTTAAAGGCTCAGTATCAGCGTGGGGAGATTCACGCCATAGAGCTGTTGCGCTCGTACATTGGGTATACTTTTGATATAGTTCTTGGTCATGAGTCTATCCTCCTTAGGATGAGAAATTCACTTTCAGGTATTTTCACTGAAATCTTCAGTTCCTGAAGGTAAGATCATTGGGATGGTGACACTGTTTGCACTGATTGAAAACTATTAACAGCTTGGCTGTTCCTCAGCAAAAGAATGAACAAGTGAGAGACTGTGACACACGCTAAGCAGATGGTGGCCCCATGGTCCCTGGGTCCTAGTGCTTACAGCTTCCTGTCAGAACATGACTTCAAAAGCAAGCAGGACCCATAACTTGCTCCTAGCCAATGGGACGTCTCAACATAAGTGGATGTCACCAGTGTGATTTGGTGACAGACAGCTGTAACTTCTATCTTGTTATCGGATTCACTGCTTTACTGGCTTTGGAAAAGCAAGCTGCCATATTGGAGAAGGATAAATGAACTGAGGCCAATTCTTCTGCCCGACAACCACTGAAGAACTCAAGCCCCCAGTGAAGTAACCCAAAAGTACCTGAGTTTTATCAGGAAGGAGATCTGGCCCCATAGGACTTTCAAAAGAAGACTCAGACCTTCCAGACACCTAAATTAGAGCCAAGTGAGAGAACCAGAAATGGAGACCCCCAAGACAAAGCTATGTGCAGACCCCTGACCTACGGAAATTGTGAGATAATAAACAAAAGACACTGACCGTGGCAATATGTTACTCAGCAATAGCTAGCCAATACAGAAACCATTATATTGCTTTAAATGGCAAAGTTATATCTGTTTGTATAAAATACAAAAAAATGCTGCTCATACCTTAAAGCAGAATACAGAATATGTAATATGACTCCATTTCTCTTTTTTTTAATTCATTTATTTTTATTCTATGTATATGACTGTTTTGCCTGGATATATTTCTGTGTACAATGTATATGCATCGGGAGGCCAGAGGAGAGCATCAGATTTCCTGGAACGAGAGTTGCAGATGGTTGTGAGCCTACATGTGGTTGCTGGGGCTTGAACCCAGGACCTCTGAAAGAGCAGCAAGCACTTAACCACTGAGCCATCTCCATAGCCCTGACTCCATGACTTTAACAATAAAATGACTAAAAAATTTTAATGTATAAGTTCAAATTCTGGATTTTGATAAATAATTCATAGGACTAAAGAGAAGAGTTTGGGAGATTCACTTTGTAGTATACATGTGTTTTAATTGTCCGCAAGCCTTATTGTCTTTTTAAAAAAGAGCTGTTCATACCTGAAAAGTAATAGTACAGCTTTTAAGAATGAAAAATTAAAAAGTTTGGGGCTGGAAAGATGGCTCGGTGGTTAAAAAGTCTTGCTGGGCAGCCATGTAGACTAGTCCAGACCCCAGCACATAGGTAAAAAGCCAGATCCCTAATGCTCACACACCTGGGAGCCCAGCTCACACACCTGGGAGCCTAGCTCACACACCTGGGAGCCCAGCTCACACACCTGGGAGCCCAGCTCTGAGGAGGGAGGGATGAGATGATTGCTGGGCTCACTAGGGTCCAGAGACCCTGCCTCAAAGGAGGACACAGAGTGACAGAGGAGAGCACGTGACACCCTCTTCAGGCCCCGAGCACAGACACAGGCGTGCACGTCTGCACACTCACACAGACGCAAACAAGTAACTGAATAACTATTTTCTTTTAATCTAAGAATTCAGGCCCGGCAAGATGACTCAATCAGAAGATTGATATTGTCACTAGGCCTGATGGCCTGAGTTGAGTCCCTGGGACCCACTAGGTGGAAGGAGGGAAGTGACTCCTGAAAGCGTCCTCTGACCTCTACCTACGTATGAGCACATGTGCGCACACACACATGCACACATACACACGCACACACACACACACGCACACACACATGCACACACACATGCACACACTCACTAAATGTAAAAAAAATAAAAAAATTAATCAAATAATTCAATAAAATATTCCAACTTTTGTGTAAATAAAAATTTCCATCCCTGGTTTCTTTCCTATGTTATACCTCGGAGTCTGGCGGAGCCTGGCAGGGCAAATTGTCACTTTGCAAGCCCTCCTTCAAGTCAGGGGAAGCCATGTGTTAGACCCAGGCTGCTGCCCTCCTCCTTCCTTCCTGACTGCTCAGGATGTAAATCGTGTGGTTTCTGGAGTGTGTGTGTTCATTTGTAAGAAGAGGATTCACAATGCCTTAACCAGGAGCCACCAGTCCATGTGCCAAAAGCTGCACAGTGGCTACTCCCAAGCGGGGCTGACTTTTCTTTGGAAAATAGTAAAAAAAAAAAAAAAAATCCCAGATGGGACAGTAGACCAATAAATAAATAAATTATAGAGTCCATGCTTTAGTGCAGCTTGGTGAACCAGCGGGTTTACTGGAAGTGCTGACAGGACCGTGGCTGACTAAGAGGCTGCTATCCTACCAGGAAGTCCCCTCCCCAAGTCAAGTGCGGCAGCTCATCTTCCTGTTATAGCACCGAAGGGTCCCTGCTTCTGTCGGCTCTCACCTCTCTGCACGCTAGCCCTGCGCAGCTGGGCAGGGCAGCCTGTCCACACTTGTGCTATGAAGGAATGTTAACCTCACAGTGACCACCACAGACACCCACCCGAATCCTGTCCTCATCCTGCTTGCTTTATTGCTCTGCAGATGACCACACAGCCACATGATGGCAGGTGGTTCTGTAGCACAGGGGGTAAGACTCCGGGTGGTTTTGGAATAGTTGTGGCCCCCATAGACTCATGCGTTTGAATGCTTGGTCCATAGGGAGCGACACTACTGGGAGGCATGGCCTCGCTGGAGGAAGTGTGTCACTCTGGGGCACGGGCTGGGGGTGGGGGCTTGGAGCTCACCCAGCACGGCACACAGTCTCCTTCTGCTTCCTGTGGATCCAGATGTAGAACTCTCAGCTCCTTCTCCAGCACCGCATCTGCCTGCACACTGCCATGCTGCCCCCCCCATCCCATGATGATAACAAACTAAACCTCAGGAGCTGTAATCCAGCTCCAATGAAATGTTTTCCTTTGTAAGAGCTGCTGTGGTCATGGTGTCACTCTGCAAGAATAAAAGCCAAACTAAGACACTCCATGGCAACAGCAAAGCTTGTTCTCTGGGTTTCGTGTCCATTTCTCGTGTCATTTCAGCTCTTAGGTTCTTTCCCTCTGGTCATAACATGGCTGCCTCAATGGTGGCATCAAGGAGACTGGAACAGGAAGAATGTATTCAGAATGTCTGGTTTTCCCATTCTGAGAAGGAGCTTCCCAACCCTTTAACTCATAACCAGAGTGGGCCTCATGACAACCCCCAGCCACAGGGTAGGCTGCGAAGGCTGGTATCAGATTCCGAAGGAGTTTGAATGAATGATGAACAGAGGGCAATGCAAAGACAGACCAAATCAATGTGTTAGATGCTATTGCTCTCAGCACCCAGCCCGGACACAAGCTGCCAGTGTCCTCTGGCTGGGCCCTGGGCTCATCTGCTGACCAAATCCCCAGCGCTCTTTGCCTTGCTGGACTTACTGATAAGGCAGCCAGGCCCCCAGAGGTCCGGGATAATTCCTACACCTGGCGTTGCCTGATTCCAAGCTACTGAGCGTGAGTCTGCAGGCCTGGGCAGGCATCCCTCCTCCACCTGTGTTAAACGCTCCCTCCTCTCCTTGATTTAAGATATGTTTAACAGTTCCAGAGAGATGGAGCCAAGAGGAAGTATAGCTGTGTGTGTATCCGTGTGTGTGTCCATGTCTGTGTGCATTTCTCTATGTGTATCTCTGTGCATCTGTGTGCTTGATTTCTCTCTGTTTTTGTCTCTGTGTCTCTGTATCTCTCACAATCTCATTATGCATCTGTATGTGTACATGTGTTCCTCTGTATGTGTATGTATATGTGTTTGTCTGTATGTGTGTGTCTCTGTGTGTCTGTGCATGCATGTGTGTCTGTGTATATAGCATGTATACAGTAGGTGGAAATAGAGATTTCTCATCATTATCATCATTTAACTTTTATTTACATTGTGTGTATGTGTGTACAGTAGGGAAAAACAGATTCCTCCTCCTCCTCATTATCATTTAACTCTTATTTGTGTGTTCACGTGTGTCTGTGTGGCTGTATGCCACATGCATAGAGATGCCCACAGTGGCCAGAAGAGGGCATCAGATCACCTGGGACAGGACTGGGATGACAGGTAGTTGTGAGCAACCTGATGTGCATACTGGGTAACAAACTCGGGTCCTCTGGAAGATCAGAAAGTGCTCCTACCCACCGAGCCTTCTCTTTGGCCCCTAGTCTACACAGCTGGCAACTCTAAAATCTAAGTCATGGGCTGAAACCCAAGAGACTCCTGCTGCAGCTCTTTGGCCACTAGAATTTCTTGCTTAGACATGGGCCCTTTTCATCTCTCTGAGGTTTTCAACTTGTTAGCTAGATCCACACCTATTGGGAAAGGCAACATGCTTTCCTCGAGGCCAAAAGATTTACTGCACATCTTGCCAAGACCCTCACAGAAACAGCCAAAGAAATGTTTGCACAAACACCTTGGCCCTGTGACCAACCTGCACATTCTGCCGGTTCCTTACTTTGAACCTGGGCTGGTCACACCCCCCTGTGGCACCCCCTTGCTTGATGTGGCTATGGCACTGCAGGTGCCTTCCTGGCAGGCTGGTGGCAGTCAGCAGAGCCACTTCCCTCCCTTGGTCTTGAGGTTTCAAGAGTTTCATTTCTCAGAATGAAATGTCCTCTGTCCTCGGGTTTTGAATAGTTAAGACACTAGAATTGAAGCCATGTGGCTCTGAAGCCCAAGCTGAGATGCCATGAAAGAGAAAGCTCTGGAGGAGTGGGAAGTAGAGGAACGTGTCTTCTGAAGGGGGAAAGAGGATGGCTGGAGGATGGAGAGGTGAGGTACAGAAGTTGTCCAAAGCTTGGTGGTTCTGAGGCCCCGTGACACTCTCTCTTTTCACATGCTCCCCAATTCTTGAGCCATCGGGACATTTTTGCCCCTTGAGATCAAAAGACGCGTTAGTCTGTTCCTTCTCCTGCTCGCCATCTCTCAAAGGTGTCTTCTCTCGGCCACCAGGATGCAGCACAAGCTCCAAGCATAGTGCACAGGCATTTTAAGACCAGCATGCCTCTTCAGCCTCTCTCAGCAATCCCACTGTCCCTGCATTCTCTAGCCCTCCCTTCTCCCTCTCTCCCTGTATGTGTGTGTGTGTATATATATGTGTGTGTGTATGTATAAATACATATATATCCCTCAACCTGTATGTCTATGTATCTCTCTCCCCCTCACTCCCTTCCCCTTTGTCCTTGGATGTGTTTGTATATCACACACACACACACACACACACACACACACACCTTTGCATGCTAGAGTTTGAGCTAGGACATTAAGGACAAAAGACTTGGTCCACAGTTCTTCACGTGCCTGGCTTTGGGGAAGCCCTCAAGGCAGATGAGTCATGGGCAAGGTGTGTGTCAGCGACAGAGATGGCATTACCCACAGGAAGTGAGGTGAGATGCAGACCCCAGAACCCCTTCAGAGCCGCTCCTGCCTGGCCTGAGGCTGTCTCGCTAGACCTTTTTAGCTCTTAAATGTCCCACCCTCTCACATCACCACAGTGAGGACCAAGTCTTGGAAGGCAAACAGCACTGGAACCATAGCACTTCCACAAGCTGTTTCCTGGAATATCCCTCTCACCCAATTCATGAGCAGACCTGCTCTAAAAAGTCGCCCGTGGCTCCTCTCCACATCAGGCTAAATCACTCACTGCCCTGAGTTCACTCACAGCCTTCCTCACCGAGAGAGACAGTGGGCTAGGACAGCAAATGGCCTAGCAGTAGGGGTGTGTTTGGATGAATCCCTAGTTATAGAAATGAAAAGTAGGGAGACGCTATTACCTTTGTAGCCTCTATTTGTAGGCCTGGAGGAAAGAACAAAATACCTTTCAGCACTTTGAAGAGAAGTAGCTAGAATGCTGTATGCAAAGAACCCAGCACAATATTCAGAAAATGGCAAATACTTTACACACGGCTTTCCTTCCTGCCTTGTGGACCGGCACTGAACACTGTGCACACTTAGAAATGCCAGGAAATGGCAAGATTAGGAGCTAGCCAGCAACTCCAGGGCCACCCAGAGCCAAGACCCTCACCACATCTCAAGACTCTCTGTGCATAACAAACAGCAAACCCTGCCCACTTTCAACCACCCTCTTAGGAGTGCCACACAAACCCCAGGCTGCCATCGGAAGGAGCCAGCGGTGAACCCAGGAGGTTCTCTGTGGAGTTTTCCACAGGCTGTTCCATTGAGTGTTATCACCACACCACGCCATTCAATGTTTTAATTGTTGTGCTTGGGTTTTTAATTCTCCCCCAACTTCTTTCTTTCTCTTTCTCTCTGTCTCTCTCTCTCTCAATTTCTAGCAGTCAGACTCATTCCAAAGAGAAAAAGAAAACTTTTTTCCCTTTCTATTTTTGTCAACAGTGGTTTGAGTTTCCTTAGAATGGGAGGTTCTTCCGGCACCCTTTGCAGGAAGAAGATGATGTTTACACACTCAGAGCAAGGGGAACTGAGCCTCCATGGCCCCTGTAAAGGGAGGATGTAGTTCTAGTTAGCAAGGACGCCTGTACTGACAGGCTTAGCCTCTTCCAAAGGTCTCCCCATCTGGCATGGGGCTGGAGATCTTCAGAGATGGAAGAAGTTGCAGCCGGGTGGAAGGTTGAGAAGTGCAGCAGACTTCAGGCAGTTTCGCCACCCTCCAGGGCCTGCTGCACTGCAGTGTGGCCCAGCTCAGCCACCTTATTAAACCCACCTCCCGCCAGCACCCTGTCCTTCACCCCATGTCAGCCTTCTTCGCATCCACTCGCTATGGCCTCGCTACCTCAAGACGCATGCTGCTCTTCCGTGTAGATACTATTTTACTCTCTCTTATTGGGCCCAGCTCATGTCTAATGTCACACACACACATCAGGGACAGTGAACACAGCTGACCCAGATATTCCCAGCCCTACTACCTGTTTTAAGTCTCTTTTCTGGAACTACCTGTTGTAACTGTCTCTGGGTGGTGTAGTAAATCCTTTTCTACCTTGCTTGTTGCTGTATCCTGGCATGGAATTAGTGCCCAGCAGGTGTAAGTACACATTTGTTAAATAAATAAATAAATCTAATATATCCTTTTAATTTACTTATTTTTTTTTGAGACAGGGTTTCATGTCATTCAGGATGGCCTGGAAAGTACTACGGAGCCAAGGACAACCTTGAATTCCTGATCCTCTTGGCCTCCCAAGTGCTGGGATTACAGGTCTGAACATCACATCTGATTTTCTCTTCCCTTTATTCTCTTGGTTTAGGCCTCACCCAAGCTCTTTGCAGCAGACATGAGAATGATGCTGCTTTCACAAGCAAAGAAAGAGCCTCAGAGACGGGAAGTGACCCCGTCCAGCTGCCTAGCTCACCGTTCCTTGCTGTGTGACAAAACACAGCACAGTTGCCTAAAACAAGGAGCTGTTCTTCCTGCAGGTTGACTGAGCATGCTCATGAGTTCACCTGACAGCTCCAGGCCAGCTGAACACCTCCAGCCTCTCTGTCATCTCAGGCACCTGCACAGTCACGCTTCAGAGCTCCTTAATCAGATTCCTAGAGCAGGGTACACGCTCCACCTCCCACGGCACAGGTGCCTGGGCCACACTGCCACATCCTTTTGAAGCAACCATTCATAGCAGTCACCAAGTGCCAGAACCAGCCTGGCTGTGCCTACGACTCAGTAAAGGTACTGAAGGGACCACAACCAGCCAATAAGATCACATGACCTTGGTCTGAAGAATTGGCTCAGCAGCTAAGAGCTGCTCTACCTGAGGACCTGGGTTTGATTCCTACCACCTATGCAGAGCCTCACAACCATCTGTAACTCCACTTCCAGGCTACCCACTACCCTCCTCCAGTCTCCACAGACACCAGGCACACACATGATGCAAAGTCATACATACAGGTAAGACATCCATACATATGAAAATAAAAACTAATGACTACTTTTTAAAGGTCAGATGACCTCAGAAATTGTAAGGCTCTTCAACAAGCTGGACTCTTGTTAACAGTGCCTGTTTCCTGGGGATTCAGGTGATGGAACATTCCCCTAATGGCATCCTACAGCAGCTGGGGGAGACACGGGTAAGTTCTCCCCAAAGACATTTCCGCCAACACATTAGGACACAACACAAGTTACAGACCATCCCAGTCTTGCTGAGGGCAGCGCTGGGTGTGCGTGGGCAGTGACCTCACTCACCGTGGAAAGCAAGTCTGCAGACCACGGGGGACAGGAAGAGCCCAGATCTCAGTGTGACTAGAGCAGGAGTGTGACAGGGTTGGAAGCCTGGGAGCAGACACACGCAACCCAACTTCCACTTCTTAGAAATGACCTGGCCTGCTTTGTGAATGGCGAGGGAAGAGCCCAGAACACCGCCTTGGGAACGGGCTAGTTTGGCACAGAGGGACTTGGCAGAAGGTACACAAAGTTTACCCAGCATCCTTTTCACTGCCCTGGCCAAGACTTTATCCAAGACTCCCTGGGGTGCGCATGACCCTTAGGGTCACAGAGGCGGAAATGGGCTTACAAATGGAGACACTTACCCAGTGCTTACCACAAGGGCCTCATTAGAGTGGACAGACAGTATAGCCACAGCGCAGTGCCAGGCACGGGGGCAGCAGCCTAACATAGGGAGGCAGGTGGTCAGAGGAGCTGCCCCTGGGTACTTAGGGGGCAGTGTGCTAGGTGGAGGGAGTTTTTTGCATCCGTTTGGAAAAGGAAAGCAAGAATTTTGGGTCTGCACTGATTTCAGACACGCCCTCCTGCCAGGCATGCCACCTGAGGTGGCATTGGCTCCACACCCAGGAGGTGGGACTGTCTATCTGGACAGGCTTTATCTGTCCTACCCAAAGCCCCAGCCCCCTCCCTGCTCTTTCTGAGCTCTGCCCATTCTCAGTTCTCAGGCCTCTGCCTCTCCAGATCCCAGGATCTGCCAGGATTGTCTCCCTAAACTGGTTCTTCTCACACTTTGCAAGCTTGGAGGGGTTGGGTCCTGGGAACTGAGGGGCAAGGTTCACCTGCTTTCTGACCTAGTGGTGTTCTCAAGGCAGAGTGGGCCATAGCTGGGCATGCTCTCTCACCGCCAGTATGTACACAGGTAGGCAGGGTCTCAGGCCGGGGATCTGCCCAGGGTTAGGGCAGGAGGAAGCCATTGTGTGTGTGGGTGTAGGTGTGTGTGTGGGGGGGGGGGGGGTGACAGGTGATGGTGTGAAAGGAAGAAAAGGAAGGAACGAGGGGAGGGAGAAAGTGTCCAGAGAAAGAAAGGGAGGGGGAGAGAGGGAAGGAGGAAGGAAGAGGGAGGAAAAGATATGAGAAAAGGAGAGAAGAAGGAGGAAAGACGCGGGAGGGAGAAAGGGGGCAGAAAGGGGGAGGGGATGAATGTGGGAGAAAATGCTGAGGGAGGGAGCGGCTCTCAGAGCGAGGAGGAGCAAGCTGGGGGCGGGGACGAGGAAGTGGGTGCTAGGCGCAGGCCACCAGCTTCATCCCTGCCCCAGCCGGTGCAAGCGCGCGGACCTCGGCGACCCGTGCAGCCGGCGGCGTGCACCACAGCAGCACCAGGTAAGGTAAGGTGGCCGCCGCCACCCGGAGACTTCGCCTCGGGATGGGGACGCTGGTGTGTTGGCGCGGAGACCAGGCTGTGGCGCGGCGGCTTTGGCTGCCCGCCCCAAAATCCCCGGGGCGCGTTGTGACCCTCAGTCCGACCTCAGACCGGGCTGCACACGGAGGCACCTGACCTTGAGCTGACGCCTCTACCTCGCTTTTCTCGCTGTAACCCTCAAGGGTCATAGCCACTCCAAAGGCATTAAGAGCTAGGTTTGCAGCCTCACCCGCGGATGCGAGGGTGGTCAGGGCAGCCTCCCACGCCCGGTGCCCAACAGGGTGCCCTGAAAATCGACCTGCGCCCGGAGCTTGCTTTGACCGCTGTGTCTGGGCGGTGGCGTTGCTCGCCTGGTGTGTGGGGGGGGGCTTGGAGAGACTTTCGCACCAAGCACCAGGGGAGAGTGTGGGGCCGACCGGAAGGAGGCTGTCTAGTTTCTCAAGAACAGGTCGCCTTGCCCGCATCCTTCTGAGCGGCTGCCCCACGCTAGGCAGCGAGGGGATCTCCGCGCCGGACTGGGAGGGACTCCGGGAGCTGTCCCAGACACCTGGGGCATCTGCTTGCTCTTCTCTGAGAGTGGACGTGGGGAAGTGCTTTGACTCTGGCTTTGGCTTCTTGAGCAACACTGTGACCTTGAGCCCAGAAACCTCAGTTTCCCCTTCTCATACTCACAGAGAAGTAGAAGTACAGCACCTTGAGCTGAGGCATCCCCAGAGGTCAGCGCCATACACTCACCTTGGTGCCTTGGCGCCGTTTGTCTGGAGGTCGTATGTGTAGCTAAGCATGAAACAGGACCCAGGGAAGACGGAGGAAGTAGCAGGAGTCCCGGGCGCCCCGCCCCAACCCTCACCTCAGACACAGCGGGCAAGAGGCTTTTCTAGAAAGCCTAACCTCAGCTTTCTTCATTATAGGAGAGAGTTATGAATCTCTGCGAGCATGTTTGCTTTCCCAGAAGGTTATCAAGGACTACAGAATTGACGCTGAGCTGTGTATGAGGGGAATTGGAAACAGTAAGAGGATATCATTTCTGGGCGGGCCTGGCATTAGACACATTGGGGTATAACTTGGGCTAAAGTACTTCTGGAAACCAGTATCATTAACCCCTACTGTCAGATGGAGAAACTGAGGCTCTCCACAGCAAGTGACTTCCAGTAGTCCCTGCTGTGGAATTTGGCCTCTCATCTTTCTGACTGCAGGGTAATACTGCTTGTACCAAGCTGGCCCTGGCCGTACACATGACCATGAAACGCATAGCCCATGACCTGGCACCCAGCGTGCATGCCCAATCGGCTATGCCTCCCTCCTGGTTCCGTGTGCAGCGAGAGGAGCCACACACTAACTGGAGGTGGCTGATGGCTGTCAGTGAGAGTTGGGTCCCTTCACCAAGCATTGCTTCTAAGGGTCAGGAAGGAAGGTCCTTGCTCAGTGTCCCGCAGAAAGCTGGTAACAGGATGACCCCTTTCTGTCCTGTGGCACCCTGTCCTTTTGCCTCAGCCTAGTCAGTTCCCTGGGTTCTGAAGCAGGCACGCTCCCTCTGTCCTGGACTAATGGCCAACTGCACCTTCCACGTTGACTCATCTGTATCCTCCAGCTGACAGGGAGGTGGAGGCTGCAGCAGAATTAGAGGGACAAGACAGAAGACAAAAATCTGGTGACAGATTCAATCTGGCAAGCACTGCTTTTAGAGACACTACAGCCAGAACACCCGGAGGCCCTCCCAGCTGTCATGTCCATGGGAGACAAACCCAGCTGTGGCCCCACTCCACCAACACCCCAAAAAAGTAAAAGCAGGATCAAACTGCAATCTGAAGGATTTACTCATGCCTGGGAAGGAAATTCCTGGTAATGGGCTAAGGGTCTTGGCAGGCCAAAAATGTTCTTTGCCAAAAATATTTTAAAACAAAAGTACATGCACATGAAATGATGGGATGAGAGCACAGACTATTTTAATCCCCAAGATAGTCACCAAAAATCAGAGCGTGTCTAAAAGTCCTACAATAGGAGCAGACATGTCTTTACTAAAAACAGAGCATTTTGAATGGATGGGAACACCCTATCCATGGCAGGACAAAAGCTTAGAGAAAAAAAAAAAAAGGAGGGGAGGGGTCAAAGGAAGGTTAACACTGTCTGCGCAGCGTGGCAGGACTGGGGGTGGGTTGTTTCTTGGCATTTCCTGATTTCAGGCAAGGAGCACATACTTCAGTAATTGGCACACAGACCTCTGTGGCTTCCAGGGCCATGGTCTTGTTGAAGGGAGGGAGCGAATGAAACAGGTGTTTCTATGAATGAAATGTGTGGCTCTGTGTCTAGGCACACCACCTCTGAGGCTTCGGGGTCTTTTGTAGACAGTGTCTTTAGGAGACGCATTTGCCAGATTGAGTTGGTCACCATCTTGTTCCCTATCTTCTCCCCAACCCCCACCCATCCCCAGTTCTCATACACCCTTCATCTCATTATGAGCTGACTAATACCGATCTGAGAATGTCACTCTCCTACTCAAAAATGAGTCTGAAGTCCTGAGACTGGCAGGCATGATTCTGCGCCTCATACTTGCGAGTACACACCTCCCTGGGCACTCGTGAAGATGGAGCTTACGGAACCTGCCTACCCTGACTTTTCTCACCAGTCCCTGCACAAAACCAGCATGTGTGTTCTTGTCGGTGACAGAAGCACACTTGTACTCCTGTGTGGAGATGGGGCAATGCTACAGGAGGAGGACACAAATGCTTGATGCCAACAGTATCTGACAGGCTCTGTATGCTCGCCCACAAAGTAGCCATCCCACAGCCCTGTGAGAAGTGATGCCCTGGCCCACACGGGCTACATAATGGCTCCCCAGTAACCGCAAAGTGCTATACTCTATGCCGGGTTCTTACCATCTCTATAGGGAATGCACAGACAGAATGGAAACAGTATCCTTAGGCCTGAGCTGGAGTTCATAGGAAACCAGGGACTGCAGGGTGAGGGGCTCAAGTGATTCTGCGAGAGTCCAGCAAGGAAGAGGGTGCTGGACTGAGAAGGAAGAGGGTGCTGGACTGAGAAGCATTTTGCATTCCAGGGTGGCTTTTCGTCAGCGTCAGGATTTGGAATGTCACAGTATCAGGAAGGATGCTCTAGCATCTAGGGACACTGCTGAACAGCCCAGGGCGCACTCCCACCCAGCACCTCAGCAAAGAATGACCCTGCCCCAGATGTTCATGGTGCTGGGGCTCAGAAACCCTGGGATGGAAGAGATCACTCCTAAGCAAAAGTCAGCTTGTGCAAGATGTGTGCGGGTAAGGGCTATGTTCCCTTGTGTGCTGGCCGCTCCCATCTGGCATCAGCTCTGCTGGCTGCCTGGCTTCCATGTTTCCATCCCCCTGGCAACCAGGGTAGCCTTTAAAAAAATATAAAATTTTATACTATCAAATCACCCATTTAAACTGTGCAAGCCCAAGGCTTAACACACCCACTGGGTTTTTCGATGACGCACTCTAAACTTCGCCGTCCCCATTGCAGAAGAGTACTAGTGTTTGCCATGTCTACAGTTATCAAATTTTAAAAACGTTTTCATCATCACTGAAATAAGTCTGAGCTCCTTGGCCGTCACTGTCTTCTCCGCTCCTCCCTGACGCCCACCCAGACCCAGTCACTAATCTGTATCCATCTCTATAGACCTCTCTGTTCCAGACACCTCAGATAAATTGTCCCACACTGTGTGACCTTTCATGATTGGCTTCTCCTACCTTGCAAACATTTTCATGGTCCATGCTGTTGGAGCATGTGCCAATGCCTTGTCAGAGCTGACTTAGATTCCATTTTAGTTGTCTAGTTGCCAGGTTGTTGGGCAGTTGGGCTGTTTCAACTTTAGTGCTGTTATGGACTGTGCTGCTGTGTACAGGCCACTTGGAGAGACACAGTTTGTGGGGTGTGGACTTAGGAGAAGAAGGATGAGCTGATTTGAATTTGCCTCAATCCGGTTTGTGCCTGTAGTTCAGCATCTCCTAGACGTTCAGGGAAACCTTCTCATGCCCCTCCCTTACTTAGACTGTACTGCAAACCCCACAGATCTCTACCAGGCAGCCCATGACCTTGGCTGTGTCCCTCCCCCTGCCCCCCCTGAGCAGCAAGCCCACTCCCTCTTCCATCTTTGCATGTTTATCTGTCCATCTTGCCCCTGCACAGCAGCTCCAGGGTGCCCTCAGAGAGACCCTCCCTGGCTTCTCAACCTCACAGCTAGCCCAGACTCTCCCTAGCATATCTCAAATTTCCCTCTGCTCACTCTTTCCTACCTGATAAAATCTTGACAGACTGCTCCAGGTGTGAATATGCACTTCCTCCTCTGTGGTGGTGGGCGGTAGAGTTTCCTCTCTGGTCCTCAGGGGATGGACTTGAAAAACCAAGCGAGCCTATCACTGGCTGACCTCAGAGGGGTTTTCTGACTCGGCCCTTATTTGTTACAAGAAGGGTGTGGGCCTGGCCACAGTGGAAGAAGACTGGCTAGGCCCTTGTTGGTCATGGATTGGAGCAGGCAGAATGCCCAATTGACACTGGACTCATAGGAGCATTCCTTTGGAATATGTAGGAGCTTTGGCCTGATTTCCAGCCTTGAAAAACAACAGGGGATGATCATAAACACTTGTAGATCCAACAAAAACTGGATGTCGTGGTCACTGTCAACTCTAAAAGAACAGCCTCCAAAACCCAACCCCCCGTGTAAGCATCAGAGCTATCCACTCATTTACCGAGGTGTTCAGGAAACACTCTCCAAGGCCGCCATGTCTCCAACCCTGAGCAGCTCACAGAAGACAGAATGGGTGAATGTGGCACGTGTCCAAGGATATCTGTTTAGGGGGCGACACAGTGCTGCTGCCACCAAGGAACAGTGCAGCCCTTCAGCCGTGGGCAGCACCCATGCTTGGAGACTCAAGAACCCCACTATCCAGTGAGGTGGAGACAGAGAAGGTCCAGAGGCAGAGAGCTGCAAAACCTCCAGAAAGTCTTGGGGCAGTTAGAACAGCGAAGTTTATTTGATGTCCATGGAGGGTGCGGGGGTCATACAGAAGTTTACAGGACCTAGATCCCTCTCTGCCATGTAGGCTGTGGAGCCTCATGGGAATCTAGGCTCCCACAAAAGTAATCAAGCCAAGATGCCACTCCTCCAGACAATAGAGAGGAAGGTGAAGTGGAGGAGGGCACAGACCTCATGCCCACAGAGGATGCTCTGGTCCTCCACCTTTATCCTGAGCGGAGATGTGGGCCAGAAAAGGGAATGGATTCAGAAGCTCTTGAGAGGTCAAATCACCATAGGGGTCATGGGGGAAAGGAAAGGAAGGACTGTAAGTGGAGAGCAACAGAAACAGTTAATGCCAGGCTCCTGGGGTCCCTGCTGGGAAGGCACCAGGCTGGTGAGAGGTAGCATCTGATCTGAACATAGAATTCCAGATAGCTGGAGATGGAGGATACAGGAGCCAGAGAGCATTGTTCAGATGCAGGGATCTGGGTGGCAAAGAAACAGAGGAATAAGATTGCAGAGAACAAAGGATGATCGAGGCCTTCTGGGAACCTTAAGAACAGTGTGGTGGGAAGGTGGAAAGGAAAATGAGAGTGGGAGTCCCAGCTGCAGGACTACTATGGGTTGTTTCCAGAAGCAAACACATTCATTATCTAGGAGAAAGCCCACATCTGGAGTCAGACCTTCCTAACCTCAGCTGCCCCCTGCCCCATGCCCGGAGAGACGCATAAGACATCCTGATACTCCAGCAGGGAGGACGTCTCCCCGAACTACTGCCAGTGAATTTGATGCCACTCCGAAGCAAAACTCTTGAACGATAGTGTCCTCTGAAAAGGCATTTAGATAAGGAAGATGTCAGCCAGGGAGCCTTCCAGACTCTGCAAGACCCAGGAGGACAGCCAGAGATCACGTGTCCAGGGCCTTTCTCACAGCCGACAAGATGTTTGTTTGAATGAGCCAAAATTTTTTCACACCTTACTAGCAGATATTAATTATACATAACAATGGGCTTCACTGTGACTTTCCGTGCATGGACGTGCTGTATTTCAATTATAGTCACACACCCATTGTCCTCTCATCTGTCTCCCACTAATCCCCTTCCTCTTTCTGATTAGGCCTTCTGCTTTCACAGTTGTATTTTGGTTTTTTTTTTTTTTTTTGTGTGTGTGTGTGTGTGTGTGTGTGTGTGTGTGTGTGTGTGTGTCCCAGTGAGTTTCATTGGCCTGTTTGGGTAAGGGTTTGTTTAAATAGGACGCTGACCAGTGCTATAACCCTAAAGAAACTGTTCCTCACTACCAAGTAGCATTACCTGTGCGTAGGTTCTGGGGGAGAGGCCCTGTGAGCCACTTCCATGACAGACTGCCAATGGGCCCAGGTGTGTATCCATCTTGTGCAGCTAACGTTACCTGCTGGGAGTTCACAAGCGCAACGGCTATGCCACGCATGGCTCAGTGCTCCGTACCTCTCCAGCTCTTCCCACCCAGTTCCTCAGACTCTTGCCTTCTTTCTGCCCTTTCTTCCAAGATCTGCCCCAAGCCTTAGGGTAGTATAAACATCTCTTTTACTGTTGGATGTTAATCAGTCAAGTATTCTCAGAATTCTGACTTTATAAGTCTCTGCAGTCAGTGTCAGCCGCTGCAAAAAAGAAACTTCTCCAACCAAAGCTGAAGCTGAGAGTCTGTGGGCATGAACACAGCTGTTTAGACGCGTCTTGTTGGATGTGTCATGTCAAGTTAGCAAGTTAAGGCAATTGCTTCTTCATCATGGCCTATGCCTTCGCCAGCCACGAGCTTTGGGCGCGTTTATAGTAGCAGAAGTGAATTGTCTCCCAGGGAGTCGGCTTCTAACCTAATCAGAAGTCCATTACTTACCCTCACAGAAGCCTCTACTGCACCAGTGAGCTCGTCCTGCCTGGCAGGTTCTAGTGTTGTACTCAGGGCCCACAGCTGAAAGGATGTTGACAATTCTTCCCCTGTGGCCTGCATAATCCCTTCCAGCTCTCAGGGCTAGCACAGCAGGACGGAAGCGTCCAGCCTAGCTCCAGCCTGATTTTTCTCTGTCCTGAAATCAAAGGCCTGTATGAGCCAACATTTTTAAAGGAAAATTCACTGGAAATTAAGACACCTCGTTTTAAAGCCAAAAGATCTGAATTCACATCTGCTTTCTAGCTTCTCTTGAAAAATGTAACGTGGTGGCTCTGGGCTCAGAGTGGCCACAGCCATTCAGCGGCAGACCCTGTGGACATGGTACTCCACTCTCAACACACAGAGTGGATGCTAAGGTATGCAGGCCATGAACAACTTATGTGGACTTTCTGGGCAAAAGGATTAGAATTGATCCTGGGCAGGATGGACAAGGGTTCATCAGGCAACTCAACAGGCTATCTAATCCAGTGTGGCTTCAATGCTGCAATTCTCCTGCCTGAGGCTTCCAAATACTGGATTATAGGCTGTAGATGACCACAAAGGAGAAAACACAACAGATAAAAGTATTCACTGTATTTTTTAGTTTCATGTTTGTATTATAATATGTATTCATATTTTTGTCCAAAAGAGGGGCATGTAAACACTATTCTATATTGTATGCATTGCTTTTTAGTTGCTAGCATTAGCTATCAATGGAGGAAGAAATGTGCAAAGAAGGTAATAATAGGTATCAACAACACCTCCCAAAAGACAGTTATTATAATTAATCTTTCTAGGCATCAGTATTTGGTGTTCTCCCGTGCTTCACATTGATAGGATAGAAGTTCATAGAATTATTATATATTATTTGAATCCTGTTGAGGTTTGTTTGGTTTGGTTTGGTTTGGTTTGGTTTGGTTTGGTTTGGTTTGGTTTGGTTTGGTTGTTTTTCAAAATGGGGTCTCTCTACATAGCCGTGGATATCCTGGAACTCGCTCTGTAGACCAGGCTAGCAGAGATCCACCTGCCTCTGCCTCTCAAGTGCTGGGATTAAAGGTGTGTGCTACCACTACCTGACTCTGATGAGTTTTTTTTTTTTTTTAATGGAAGCACAAGCATTTCCCCCTTATTATTTACAGTTTCCAAGGTGTGACAGTAGTAGGTATCTCGTTTCTGATGTGGCATAATTGACTCAACTACTCTTCAAGTTCTGAGAATCAAAACTCATTTTCAACATTCAAGCTATTGTTGAGGACACAGAACATTCTATGGCAGAGTGGGTGTGTCCAGGACTTCAGGTATCTAGGCCAGAAGCATGCTCTTAGGCCCCCAGGACAAGATCTGGGTAGGCCAGAAGTGGGAGGGAGAAGAGCTGCTAAGTGAGGGGACAGAATGAGAGCCCAGAGGAGAAACGAAACAGGTCAGATCCCAGTGGGAGGCTGAAGGAAGGCAGGCACCCATTTGGGCCAGGATGTTAGCAACCCATGGCACTAATGCCCTGTGTGAGCTCAGAGATGCTCGGGCCTAAGACACAGCTGCTCCCAGACCCCTTACAGGTCAAATGATATGGTGGTTTGAATAAAAATGGTTCCTATAGGCTCGTATATTTGCAGTCATCAGGGAGTGACACTACTTGATAAGGTTTAGGAGGTGTGGCCTTGCTGGAGGAAGTGTGTCAGTGGAGGTAGAGGTTTCAAAAGCCCACCCCAGGCCAGTGTCTCTCTCTTTCTGCTGCTCTCGGTCCAGTGGGAGAACTCTCAGCTACTTTTCCAGCACCATGTTTAACTATGTTGTCTGTATACTGCCATGCTCCCTGCCATTTATGCTCCCAGCCACGCTTCCCACCACTCATGGACTAAGCCTCTGAAACGGTAGGCCAGCCCCAACTAAACGCTTTCTCTTCTAAGTGTTGCCGTGGGGATAGAGTCTCTTCACAGAACTAGAACACTGACTAGGACAGATGTCACACAGAGACAACTTTTATTCCTCTAGGTGACAGGCCTGGGAGGCCTGAGGCATTGCAGCCAGAGAGAAGGTGCGGGTCTAAGAAAGTCTTGTTTAAGACCGAGAAGCCCAGTAACTTCTTCTGAGGTCAGGCTTGTTTCACCACTTTTCCAGAGGGGATATGGAGGCTGAGAAACAAAGCCATTGCCCCCAGATTGCCCACACCTGGTCTACCCAGATCCTGCCCAGGGACAGAGAACATAAATCTCACCTAGACTTCCTGGACACTCCCAGATCTCTGATGGGAGCCCCAGCAACTGCCAGAAAGATATTTTCTGCACCTGCGGCCTGAGGCCGAGGTGAGTATAAGGTAGAGAGTAGGAAGAAGGCTGTGGTCTATGCTGGTGTAAAGCCAGGGCAGCGAGGGTAAGCTGCGAGGCTGCTGAACACTGCACACGCACAGTATGTCAGGATGCGCTAGGAAGGAGCCAATAAGGCCAGAGAGAGGTTGGGCAGGAGAGGAGATGTGATTTTCCCAGTGAGGGAAACTGAGGCTGGAATCCCCCCTGGGCTGTCTGTGTAGATGTCTCCAGGGAGGCTGCACCATGTCTGCGTTCTCTTTATACACACCCAGCGACTCACAGCACAGAGAGGCAGAGAGAGCCCCTTTATTGCTTCACCAGTGTCCTCAGGATATCCAAGTCACAGGCCTTGTTTGCTCCTTTGAGTATTTTAAAATAAATCGTGACATCAGGGGCCAGTGTGGAGAAACTCAAAGGAAGAGGTTTTGCCGAGTATTCCTGAGGGCTTGGGTTCCATCCCTAACACTGCTGTGATCGGATGGTTTCCTACTCATGAATTCGGGCTTCATTTCTATTCACTGAGCACGTTACCTTTCCATTGCTACAGCTAACAGGATCACAGCAGGGATTCCTTGTGTTAGTATAATACGTAATCTAGTTACTGGCTGACTCCCAAGTCCTCCTGACTGACTCCCATGCTTCATGGCCACCACTGTGCTCAAACAAGACCCAAGCATCCCTCACAGGACCCTTTTAACATTTTCAAACAGCATCAGCACATCAGCAGGGAATCAACCTCTTCTGCTCTTGGCATGAGCCATAGAACCTTGCAGACTTCACGGTGATCTCATTGAGTGGAGGCTTTCTCTAAGCAGCCTTCTTTTCACAAACCATGGGAACTGCTACCTCAAGAAACTACTACCCCAGCCTCCCAAAGACCAGGAAGCAGACATCCCTGCCCAGTAGACCGAGAGCATGCAGAGAGACCTAATGCTGGCCAGCAGGGACAAGGCCTGAGACTGCTCTCCCTGTGCACCAGCTCTCCTTCTCCTCTGACAGGAGTGTGTGTGCCACGGTCACACTGAAGACACTGAAAATGCAGTTAGTACTTCCCGCCCTAAGAGCTCCACAAGAGAGCCCAGCCTCCCGTAGACACGCGAGAGCACTTACCTCATCCTCTAGCTGGGCAGGCATCATCCCATACAAAGCCTGTCTTATCAAGTGTGGCCCACCTCAGGGGATTTCTTGTTCTGTTCTAGAAGTGTGTGTGTTTGTGTGTGTGTTTCTCCTTGTAAAGTAAAAAAAATTAAAAAAATTACTAAGTAAGGCCACAGCGAGTCAGAAGCTAACTCTAACTAGAAATCTAGATTTTTCCATTATATCTCTTGATAATCAAAGTAGGCATTGAAAAAAAAATTATAAAGATTGTTTAAGCCCAATAACACCCTTCAAGAGACTAAAAAAACATGTGGCCACTGGCTTACTTTTTGCACACAAAAAATTAGTAAACTGGAAATACATGCTACTGAAAGGAGGCAAGGGCCTGTCTTTACAGGTAATGAAGGAGAGGTAGCCTGGCCATCACATGGAAAACTGGACACAGATTCCTGTGCACTCTGATCATTGGCTTATCTCAAGTCCTCAGTCCAGCGTTAGATGGTGCACAGATCCCAGAAGCCTTGCCCCTTACCTCTGGCCTCCCTTCTCCTCCCCTCACCCCATGACTTTCCTGGGCCCACTTGGGCCCTTTGAGAGTCTACACTGTTCCCAATGGCAAAGATCTGCCACATCAGGACTACAAAAATCCCACCCGGGCTTGCTGCGCCAAACCCTGTCCGGGCACGGGCCTGCCACAGTGCTTCTG
Organism: Psammomys obesus; assembly: GCF_907164565.1. Classification (NCBI taxonomy): domain Eukaryota; kingdom Metazoa; phylum Chordata; class Mammalia; order Rodentia; family Muridae; genus Psammomys; species Psammomys obesus. Next base: position 4,042,324 of record NW_026596225.1, on the reverse strand, counting down.
GTCTCCTGTGACTGAAAGCTGGTGTGGCGAGAAGCCTGTGAGCACTGGGAATCATTGTCAGAAAACCACCAAGGGCTGATCAGGTTTGTGAAGCCAGTGTGGATTTGGTCTCCTCAGCAGCGTCGGATCTTACAGTTCCGGTCCTGGTGTCTCAGGAACCTTCTCCCCACGTATAATGCATCCAGACTCTGACCACTTCCTGCGCCCAGGATAGGGGTCTAACTCTGCAATGATCCTGCCCCTCCCACTTGGCCTCACCCCTTCCCCTCACTATTATTGCCACCATTAGGGAGCTGTCACCAAATGAGCTGGGTACCCAAGTAGACCTCTACCAGCATGGGTTTCCCTTCCTTTCTGCTTTCTCTTTCACAGCCTTTCTCTACCTTCCAATCCAAGCATGGACCCATCCTGCCAGCCCTGGCCCGGGTCCCAGCCCACAGGCTGTTTTAGATGGATTTGTTTTAGACTCGACTTTCGTCTCTCCATCTGGTGACCTTGGCTGCTGTCACTCTCAGACAAGGTGGGACTTCAGAAAAGCTTCTGTGAGAGAGAAGCAGACAGTAGCCATGAGGCATGCCATCTGTGGAGGCGCTGAGTGTTCCTTAGTCGGCCAAGGCCTGACTCCTGCTTTCCTCCCTCAGCAGCGTGTGGTGGTATGCAGCCAGAGAGACATTGCTGAGCCAACATCTGACACAGGTCAGGCTCCCCTCACACCCACCCATGTGGTGCTGGCTCCCTGGGGAGGGTGACATGATTTCTCCAGGGCAGAGCAGGCAACACTTGGGGGCTCTCCCAAGATAGATTTGGGTGGCCGGTGACAGACATCCGAATGATGAATCCACGGGTGTCTGGTAAACCTTCCTCTGGACATGCAAAAAAACACAAAACAAAACAAAACAAAAACCTGCCAAGCACTCCCAGCCCAAGCTCCCCCACCCACCCCCCTTTCGCAGACCCTTAAACTGCCTTCTGAGGTTTCAATTACACTGGCTGTGCTTTGCATTTATTGTTAAGGTGACCTATTTGTGGGAGAGTGATCCTATCCATGTATATAATGATCAGACAACTCCCTTTACAAAAAAAAAAATCAACCACTCAAGGGGAAAACAACAGATAAAAAAAAAATGTAGATGTGCTATTTTGTAAATTTGGAAAAGATCATGAGGGCGTGGAGGAGTGACTGAGCTTGGGAAATAGCAGGGGAGGGAGGAGGGGCGAAATAGAAGAAGTTGAATTCTAAGAGGGCTGGCTCTTGACAGACCATAATCAGCTGTGTGACTTCCACCACGGTACCGAGTTTCTCTGTGTCACGTTGCAAAAACAGGGTGACAGTGGTATCCCTTGCTCAGAGTACACTGTTCTCCTACAGGCCTCTAGGTGAGGTAATGGGTGTGGAGAGGCTTGGGGAAGGGCTGGCAGAGCACAGAGGATGGCAGAACATAACCAAATGTGTGAATGTTCTTGGCACAGGTTAGCTGTTTGCTTCTGATATCTATAAAGTGACCCAGGCAATTATAAGGCTCTTTCCTCTACAACTAATCTGTACCCTGCTGGAAGGACAAACCATTCAAGGAATGAGCTTGGGCAAAGAGCCGAGCGCAAGGACAGACCTGGCCCCTGGGTATAGGGTGGTGGAGGTGACGGTGATAGTGATTAGGGAGGCACGGATGGCTGAGATGAGGACAGTGATGGTGGAGATGAGAGCAATGCATCCATCTGGCGGACCCGAAGGCTGAAGGCCTGAAAGACCCCAGGACTCTGTAGAGCTGTCTGTAAAGGAGGACTTGGAGCCTTTTGTGGACCAACAAAGATGTTTGCAAACTCACGTACACACATACAAAGTTCCAGATCAAAACTAAGAGAGGGAAAAACAGAAACTTCAAGTGACAGCTTGTAACTGGACAATGACACGCATAGCATTAACCATCTAGTCACATCCGAATTCCGAATCTCCCTTTCTGTGCAGTGTGCATAAATTGCAATGCTTCCCCCTTCCCGAGGAATATGGCTTCCAACAGAGAGTGTACCAGACCCTGGACATGTCTCCAAATGACTGGTTGGAAAAAGTTTTGTAAGAAAGCTCTCTGTGTGTGGAAGTATGTAAGGAGACACAAGATGGCTGTCTTTTGGGGGTGTTATAAAGGGGTCTCACAAATGCTAGGGGATGGCTGTGTTGGAATTTTACTCAGCTCCCTTCTGTTTTGTTACTTGGAAGACATAAAACTGCTTGCTTGCTTCCTTCCTTCCTTCTCTTCATGCATATGTAGTTGGGGGAAAGTCAAGATGTTCTAAGCCTGATCCTCATCTTTCTGCCAAAGAAACTGAGGGCATGAACTTTTTGACTGTGACCCAGCAAGTCATAGCCATGCCACAACTTAGGCTGGGAAGCCAGAGCTGCAGTAGGTGGCTCTCCTCACCCCAGCTCCTGCCCTGAGGCTTTTGTCCCCAGGATGGTGGGGATTTGGGTTCCTCTGACAGGGCAGGGAGTCCTCAGCTCTGCTTCCTTGAGAACCAAGGCAGAAGTTTGCCTTGGCTGCGCTCCCTCTTAGCCCCCGTCGATATGTCCCTTCCCCACGCCTGCGTGCCAACCCATGCTCATGGCACACTTTGACCAAAACACTTCGATTCCTAATCTATAAAATAGATAGGAGCAGAAGCTACAGAGCTGCAGTGGAGAATAAATGTGAGGGCTTGTGTAAAAGGAGCTAGAATGTGGCCTGACACTGACCAGTGCCTGATAAATGGGGCATTGCTCTGTGATGACAGTCACTCAACATGTATCTGGCCACCCCAGCTAACAGCCGTTGATCTCCTATTGCCTGTCAGGGAGCAATAAAGGGACTCTTAGATCTTAAATTTGAAGGAGCTCACATTCCAAATGGGAGTGATAACAAGTAGGGAAATAAGCTTTGCCGGTATGGGCTGGAGGCTGAGGCAGGAAAATCAAGAATTCAAGGTCATTCTCCCCTACATAGTGAGTTCAAGGTCAGCCTGGCCATGAGATTCTGTCTCAAAAAAAAAAATTTTTTTAAAAAAATTAAGTAATGAAAAGCATGTTGTGCAAAGGGCGAGATGGGGTGGCTGTGACATTGGGGGCAGGATAGGGGGGAACAAGTGGCCTCTCTTCAGAATGAATACCTGGGCTGCACCTGCAGAGTGACATGGAGTTGGTGGCAGCAGCAAAGGAAGGTGATGGAGAGGTGACTGAGAGAGAGGAGAGGATGTGGAGGCGGGACACATGGGGCCGGCCTGTGGCTGGGCACTGGTGATGAGGGAAGGGTGGGAGATTAGCAATGAAATGTCTCACTGAGCAGTTCTCTGAACAACAAGGTGTTTGAAAGCTGGGCAAGAGCAGGATAAAAAAAGACTCAGGGACCCACTTCCTGCTTTCAGACAGACAGACAAGTCTATAGACAGAAAGTAGGCCAGTAGCCACCTAGGCCTGGAGGAGAGGACCAAAAAGCATAGGCTCTCCTTCCAGGCTGGTGTGTTCTGGGCAGTTGTGCGGTGTGATAAAGGTCCCTAGAGCTGCCAGACTGTGCTCTAAAACACTGACCTACATGAATTTCAGCCCAACTGGGAAAAAAAGTTAAACAGGAGTAACAGCTTCCTCAGACAAATGAAAAACAAAAAACTGAGGGACCTTGTTCCCTGGTTTGGCTTGGCCACCTCCATGCACTTCTGTCAGATACCAAGCAGATGTCACTGACAGCTGGGCTGCTCAGGTTCTGGATGACGTGGGAAGGCCATGGTTGCTCCCTGACTCTGATCTAAGCCATGTTCAGAGCCCAGCAGGTCTCGTCACCACTGTGTGGCTTTAGACAAGTGACTCGCCCTCTCCGAGCCTCAGCTTCACTGCCTGTCATGTGACAACAACAGCCATTCTTGCTGCAGATGAGCTACCACCTATTTGTGCCTGGCCTGTGGTACTGTGGTAGGTGACTGGTACATGGGAATGGTCGCTGCCAAAGGCACCTTCTCTCTCTATGATCCATCCATCATGCTAGAGAGACCACACTGAGCCCGTCGCCCGGCTCTGGGGTGATGGGAACCTGGCTAAGAGGCAGCAAGGCTCTTGTCTACCTGGGCCCTGGGCAGCAGGTACAGACCTTCACCCCAGATTCCAGATCCGGATATGCTCACCTTTCAACCTGCTGTGTGTGGGCTGGGGGTAGGAGGGTGCTGCAATGCTCGGAGCAAGGTGACATGAGGACAAGCCAGCTCTGGCTTTAGGACCCTGTGACCAGAAGAAACAAGAGGGTGGAATGAAAGCCTCTGTGGAGCTGGGCCTTCCCACTAAGCGACAGCCTCCACCAGATGTCTTCCTGCTGCGAAGGCTATGACCAAATGTCCCACCCACTGGGTATGACGAAGCAGATACCGATCTCACCACCGAAAAAATGAAAGACTCCTGTGGCCGTGATTTTTAGGGAGGAAGAAGCCTGAGCTGCAAACACAGGCAGTCAGGCCAAGCGGCCTTTGTCTGCTGAAAAAGCTAAATGCAGAGTTGCTAAGAATAGGGACTGTGGAGGCAGACAGATCTGGACTCAAATCCTGACTTTCCCTCTTCCTGGTTTTGAGGCTCTGGGCAAGCACCACAGCTTGTAAACTTTGATCTCTGCCTTTGTAAAGTGGGGGAAGAAAAATCCCTCACCTTACAGAATTGTGCAAAGATTAGGTAAAACAGTGTGCTGCCCCAGGCCAACTCCGAAGTCGACACACTCCTCTAAGCTGAGTCCTGAACGGACCAGCCTCACTGGCTGTTTAGGGAGACCTGGTGTTTTGTGTCTGTTATCCGTTCCCCAGATGGTCTTGAACTTGTTTGCTGAACTGTCAGGGAAACACTGTTGCCTTCAGAACTCAGTCAAAATGTCTGAGCCCCCACCCACAGTCGCATTTTCCTCCTGACAGTCAGCTGGGAAGGCTTGCGGCAAGGCAGGCAGTGTCATCTCTACTATAACTAAAGAGGAGCCTTTGGGAATGTGGAGTAGTCACAGACATGACCACAGGCTATGAACCTCACGGAGGAATGGAGAGTGGGCCCGGGCTTCTAAGGGCGGAGGTGGTGGGCTGTTTATGAAGCACCCTCTCCGTAACCTAGAACACATTTCAGCTCTTCCTCCAATCCTCCTTAACGTGACTTGGTCACCTGCTTCCTTTCTGGTTGCTGTCTCTTCTACCCGGCATACTCAGCCCCTTCCTCTTTTCCACAGGACAAATCATGTGGCTGTTGGGTTTTTGAGAAGGTGACATGCAAAACGAGCAGTCTGGAAAGGTCCCCAAAAGAGAGTAGTGAAAAGGAAGTCTTCCAGCCTTCATGTGGCTACCCATTTCCTCCCTGGAAGCATGGGAACCCTCCCATGCGACTTGGAAGCTTCTCGGGTCAGTGCAGGTGCTCCAAGCTAGTCTTGGTGGCTCCCCCACCTGTGTGCACTTTTATGCTCTTTCTAGTCTCTGCTAACATGTGCAACTGCTGGGTTGAGGTGCAGGCCTGTAATGGGGCTCCCACTAGTAACCCAGCCACTAAGAAGCCGGGGCCAGAGGGTAGCATGAACCACCTGCCCACAGACATCCTGAACAACAGAGGGCAAGCCTCATGTCAGAATAAATGAGTAAATGATTACTGATTATGACGATGACTGATGATGACAATGGGTGTTTCTAGACTCAGGAAAATGCTGCCTTTCTCAAAGTTTGTGTTCTGCATGCATACATGAGAACACACACACACATATACACATGTATGTACTTCTCATATCCTCCTACACACAGACTCACACACTAATTCACATAACACTCAACACACACGTGCGTGCATACTCACACTCCTATTCACACACACAAACTCTGGCATAGGCACTCACACTTGACACACTCGCACACGGTCTCACATACACACTCACCCACACACTCACTCGGAAGTGCCCCCACCTCAGGGTCGGTTGCTCCGAGCGTCCTTACCACTCGCAGCCCTTACTGCCCCTCCTTGCCTGTACTGAGTTCCTGGAGGACTGGGATCTGCCATGTCATTTTTGTCTCTGTCTCTGGCTCTTGCTTCAAGCTTCTGCATGAAGCTAAGTCCCAAGTCCCAGCTCAAGATGGACTTCCATGTCAGCATTTCCTGACAGCCCTAAGAGGACAGAGAGCACTCCTGGGAAAGCCATTATCATTTCAGCCATGACCCTTTAGGCCCCAAGTCACCTTGCCAGTGTGGTGGCTGCTCTGAGGCCCGGGAGGCTCTGTCTCTCCGTAAAGAATGGAAGCCATGGTACTTCAGTAGCTCCATGCTTCCTGAGTCCATTTCATGGTGCTTCTTAAGGGTTAGTTCTGGGGTGCATCTAGCCCTCTCCATCCCTGGCACATGAACACTGAAACAAGCAGGATGGCCTGTGGAGACTAGTGGCCCCAGAGTCTGATCACCTCTGGTGATGGAGAGGGACACTCCTCAGTGCCTGCTCGCACAGACCCACAGGGGCCCCATAGGTGGCAGGGAAGCAAGGCCCAGGAGTCCTGTTCCTGCCTTCCTATCTCTCCCATGCATCCAAGGTTAAAGAACACCATCTCTTTCATTGTGGGGTTTCCTCTCCATGTGGGATCTTCTTGTTCCCCACTTTCACCATTTCCTCTTTTCTATCTTCCATGTCTCTCTCACCTCCCCATGAAGAGAACTTGGTACAACCACAAATAAGTAAGCAAGCCTAACACAGTTCCTAAACTTCATCCCCGCCCCTACCCTGTGCTCACTGTCTGCTGTGCTTGCTGCTCCGTCCCAAGACCCTAGCCCCTGCAAGGCACTCAGGAAACATGGCTGTTGGGCTCTAATCAAAATGCCCTTTAAGGGTTTCAGTTTCCTTATGCTCATCGTTTTCATACCCAACAAGTGAAGAAGGAAGTACTGTCATTCTGGGCACTTTTCTCATCTAAGGCCAGAAAACTCTAAGGAGAAAACCTTTGGAAGTAGAACCTACAGCTGTCAGATATCAGAGTCCTGTTGTCATGCTGCCTGCCTCTAGTTCCCAGAGTGCTTTTCTAGAATGAGACTCAGGTCATTTGTCGTAGGAAGGATGCCCAGTGAGTGCCATGTTCCTTTCCTGGTGCATGTGGTGAAAATATGCGCCACTGAGCCTTAACTGAGCCTCCACCCCATCTCTGGTTGCACCAGGGATGGCTTCCCTCATGGCCATGCTGTTGATGAAAGCACAGAAGGGGAAAGTCTATTCACCACCAAGAACAAAGCACTGAGCCCAGGTCACCTGGTGGTATGGGTCCAGCCCAGGCTACTGGGCCTAGTTTTATCCAGAGGAATGGGTCCAGCCTAGGCTACTGAACCCAGCTTTATCCAGCAGAACAGGTCCAGCCTGGTCCCCAGCTTAGCTGTTTTCCTAGTCCATGTCCCCTCTGTCATTTCTCCTCAGATAGCAGCAGTGAGGTGAAAGTTAAGGTATCAGTTGGGGTATATTTGCCCCACCCTCAAGTCTCCAGCCAGAATGAAATGGTGTTCCAGACATTGCCCGCCAGTAAATCACCCCAGCCCTCCCCAAGAGGAAAGTTCTCACAAGGCCCTGAAAACTCAGAACTCTGAACAGACAACATTAGCCAAAGGCATGAGAGTGAAATGAGGTGGCTGGAGGATGGGAAAACTACCTCCAAGGACTGGGAGCCAACAGGAAGCCAGGGCTTGAAAGAAGAGTGAAAACCTCCAGGACAAGAAAGGGATAGCAGGAACAGCACATGCAAAGGCTCAGACTCAGAATGGCCCTGAAACTTCTCAGAACCAGGAGAAGGTGAATCCCACCACAGCTGTGCCCCTCAGAATGCTGAGAGGCACAATGGGCATTCAGCAGACAGGAGATGAGGCTGAAGACAGAAGATGGCACCAGATCACCAAGAGTCTCAAATGCCTAGCCAAGAGTCTATAGTAAGAGCCAACAAAGGGGACTGACACTGAGCCCAGCATGGCTGGGTGGATGTAATGGCAGCTGTGGCTGCCTCTGAGTGCTGCTGAGCATGCTCTGCGTGGGTAAATTCAGGAAGCACCTCTTTCAAATGTGTTAAGGCAAATATGAAGAGCTATTGAAAGGAAATGTGTAACTGTACAACTGAAGAATTTGTGGGCAACGTGTGAGCTGAGAAAGGAAGTAGCTGAGGGAATAGCATCTCTTTCTCACATGTACAGAGAGGCAGAGTCAAACTGCCTGAATCTGTGCCAAAGATAAACAAGATATCACATGTATTATTTTTTCAACTTTACACAGCAGCTTGGGAATACTCAGTATAAAATAAACACATTCTTACCTGTCCATTCAGACACAGTCACCAGGCCCACTGCGCCCAAAGATGACCATTAAGGTGGAGAAACCACATGAAAGTATATACATACACACACTCCACACTGTACACACATCTTTTTATATGGGCAATGGATGGATGGATGGGTGGGTGGATGGATGGGTGGATGGGTGGGTGGGTGGATGGGTGGGTGGGTGGGTGGATAGATGATGGGTGTGTAGATGAATGAGTGGGTGGATGGGTGGGTGGATGGATGGGTAGGTGAATGGATACATGAGTGGGTGGATGGATCGGTGGATGAATGGGTAGGTGGATGGATGTGTGGGTGGATGGATATATAAATGAATGAATCGATGGATGTATGATAGAAGTGTGGATGGGTGGGTGAGTGGATGAGTGGATGGAGAGGGTGTAGGTGAGTGGGTGTATGGGTGGGTGGATGGATGGATGGATGGATGGATGGGTGGATGGATGGATGGATGGGTGGGTGGGTGGATGGATGGATGGATGGGTGGATGGATGGGTGGGTGGATGGGTGGGTGGGTGGATGGATGGATGGATGAGAGGGTGGATGGATGACACACCCTCTCGGGTGGATGACAGATGGATGAATTCTGAGATCCAATTGACTAGACCAGTTGAAGTCTAATCAAGGAATGGGCATTAAGAGCAAGCCAAAGGAACTGTAACTTTGTATAGTAGTCAGCTTTTCGCACTGTGACAAAATACCTATGGAAGACAAGAAAATAAAGTTTGTTTGGGCTTGTAGCTCCAGAAGTTCAGTCTGCGGTCTCTTGGCCCCTTGGCTTTGGGCTTGTGGCAGCAGAGTACATCATGGCAGGGAGTGGGTGACAGAGAGGCCAGTTCACTTCATGGCAGCCAGGAAGCAAAGGGAGAGACATGAAGGGAAAGAGGCCTCTGAACCTTCTGCAAGCCTTCATTAGGCTTATCCTAATGACCTGACTTCCTCTCTAAAATTTCTAAAATGACCTGACCTACCTTCTAGAATTTCCACCACCTCTAGTAATGCTACAAGCTGGAGGCCAAACGTTTGACATACAGGCCTTTGGTAGCCCCTTTTTCAAACTGTAGCAGTGAGTTTGAATTTAGGGGCTGCTAGTTATTAGAGGAGTAACATCACTTGGACAGTTTTTCTTGTTCCTAGGGCTATTCTTAGGGTCCTATGATTTCACACAGGCCAGGCCTGTTACAGGGTGCAGAGTTGCTATGATTTACTGATCTATCACCCTCTTCATGGCAGAAGCTCATGTTGTCTCCGTGTTCTTGCCACTCACAAGCCTGCCAACACAAATATCATTGTTTATGCCGCTGTGGTCACATTGCCTCAGGCTGGGGAACAAGTAAAAGAATTTGGTTTAATCTTAAGTGATAGAAAGAGACAGTCAATAGGAATTGGAAATTTCAAAAGAAATTAAGAAAAGGAGATTATAGAGTGTGTGTGTCTACAGATGTGTCCTGCCTATATACACCCAGAGGGACAGGGGATCTGTGGAAGCCACCCCTCAAATCAAATATCACCTCCTGGGTGTGGGAGCTAGGCTATGTGGCAGCTCAGATAGTTGACGCTGCCTGGATGCAGCTGGGGTATGGGCTTACTGCAGTGAGCAGATAAGCACCTTGGCAGGTTAAAAGTTTAAGAGAGTGTCTGCTGTTGATTATTAATATTTATCATAGATTTATCTTTTAGTTAAACAGTGGTTATTCCTAAACCAGCTGTATACCCAAATCACCACACAGAGACTAGGATTTGCTTAATTAACCTAGAGCACAATGCTGGGCAATAATTACTCCATCCTAAACCTTCAAACCCACATAGTTTCCTCCCGTTCAGATTTTCCACATCATACTTGCTTTTAGTCATATCTTAGGTCCGGTTCATCTCTCCTGGTAGTTCCAAGTCCCCTCCTGCCAATCTCTCCTCTTCAACTCCTCCCACTTGCTTCCTTCTCCTCCCCTCCAGACCAGGGTGTCCCACCCTATTCTCTCCATTGCTCAGAACTTGCTGGATGTTTAATTGACAACATAGAGAACAAATGGTGGCATGTTTACACAAACTTGAGACAGGTAATGCCTAGAATAAGCATCACAATGCAATATCCAGATTGAAATTAGATAGTGAGGTAGAGAAATCAGCATTTGAGTGAACAAGGGTAAATTGTATATATTCCACAAGAACATTGTATACATTCCACAAAGAACACCAACAAGTGTCCTTTGCATTAGCCACTGTGATGACGTGAGGGTTCTTCCAGGCGAAAGGAGCCACTGGAAGCTGGCCCACAAGTAGATGATATGGTCCTTTAGGGTGATCATTCTACTCATAGGCATGAGGTGGGATGGAATTAGCACACATTCACCTGCCTTCAGAATGCTCGCAGAAAACTCTGGGAAGCCTCGTGCTAAATGGAAAGGTAATGAAGTGGGTCCCAGGAAGACTCACAAGGAAGGAATCTTAGTGGGCAGCCTTGCATCCCTGGCACCCAGAGGTCCTCAGCATCCTCAGCGCACTCAGAGAAATGACTGCTGGAGAAGACAGGAGTGAGGGAGATTCCTAGTTATATTGAAAGCTATTTCACTCAGATTTGAAGACTCTTCCAAACATTAGCATGAATACCAGCCCAATGCCAAAATGCCTGAGGCCAGCTGTCAGGAAAATGCAGAGACAATTATTATCAGAAGTAGGGAGCTGTTTTAAAAGTCTACCCTTATTGCTGCCCCTCCAAAGTTAATTAAGTGTGGTGGTAAGACCCGCGTTGTTTGGGCTTTTCATGTAATGAAAAGCTCCTTCAGACATGATACCCAAAGGCTCGGCTCACAGGGATAAGAGGCTGAGGCAGCTGGGACAGCAGAGGGTGCCCAGGAAGCCTGGCCCCAGCTCCAGCCCAGCCATTATGATCAGAGAGGCATCTGTATTCAGATTGCAGAGCAGCTCCAGGAAAGAGCACAAGAGAGGCAGAATCGATGTCCCTTGGTGAGTCGCTTGCTTCTGAGAGGGTTCTGCTGTCATTTAGATTTGCACAGTTTCAGTTCTCCGGAGAGCCTGCTAGCTGCTCTCAGAAAAATCAGAAGAGGCTGTGGAAAGGGGGCTAGCCATGAAATAAGGACTGACCTCATTTCTTGTCACCTGGAAACGTTAGGCTGTCACCACCAGAAGGGATTTGTGGAGGTGATCTGGTCCAGGTATTGTGTGTACAACTATTGATCGAGTGGTATTTGCAGGAGGAAAAGGAGGAGGAAAGAAGGGAAGGATGGAAGAAGGGAGAGAAGAAGGAAGGTGAAGAGGGAGCGAAGAATGAAAATGAAGAGGGGAAATTGGAGGGGGAAAAAAGTCACTGAAATGCCTGAGAAGGTGAGAGAGTGGGAGAGAAAGCACTTCCAGCCACATCATGGGCTGTTACACAGCCATGAGAACTGAGTGAGCTATGTACCAGCTGACTTGGAAGTGGAAATGTGTACACTGCTAAATACAAACCAATAAGACTTAGACGTGGCTGCTGAACACCGAACAAGGATAAAGCTGACATCACAGAGACAGCAGGTGACAAAAGGCAAGCTAAGTCTAGCCTGCTTTCATGGGGGTGAGAATGCTTTGAAATCCCTGGGGCCTGAGGGGAGTCAAGACGGTTTTGTAGCATAGTCCATGCATTCTTTTTCACATGGTCCTATGTGGCTGCTTTTATGCTATAGTGGCAGAGTCGTTGGTTCAGCAGACACCTTACCCTGCAGGGTTCAAGAAAAAAATACAGGCTGCCTGGTTCTTTCTCTAAAATAGTTGGCAGCCCCCCAGTTTACAGTGACCCCCACACTTAGAGTAAATTTACTGCTTTTCTTCATCTGCTCATTAAATGTATCATTAATCAACAGATGGCAAATGCCTACCAGAGGGGTCAGGCACCAGAAGGCAGCAAGTGAACACAGTCTTGTCCTAACCCCACCCTTCCATTTACTCTTTTCCTCATAAGATAGCCCTATGCCCTGGTACCCTTCGAGATCCTACCATGTTCCTTCACCATCTTGGTCTTTTCTAAAGAAGGGTCCTTAGAAGAGTCCCCATGCCTCCTGGTTTCTCAACAGATGATGGGGGTCTAGAAAGACTTGCCTTGGAACAAGCCATGCTGTTGGTCTAATGCTGAAGTTCTAAACACTCAATCTTTGCATTTTCAGCTCCTGCCACCCCAGAGAGGGTAGCCAATAGTCCTCAACCTTAAGCCATCAATGGGAGCAGACACCAGCCATGGAGAAGGACATAACAGCCTATATGTATGATCTCTTGCATACAAAACTAAAGACATCTCAAAACACATCCACCAGTGCCTCGATCTCCATGAGGAACCTAGAAGGTAGATACATACTACAGACTTGGAAGGAGTCCGGCTTGGAAGACCAGCTGAGGACTGGAGTGTGAGCTTTTAAGGCCCTGTCTTCATTCTTACTCATGTCCTGTACTTCACAAGGAACAGCTTGATCCATTCCTATACCAGCTTTGGGCCAGTCACTAGACCCCTCCCAGCTTTCCTTTGGGTGGTTGGAAGACTGAAGCCTGGTGATTGGAGCTAGAAGGGAAGTGTTCAAGGCCAAGGGGTGAGTGCAGAAGTTGCAGGGCCCCAGAATGGAGCCCAACGGCACGATTCATTCCTGTTGCTTTGACTCTGTTGTATTGAAAGTCGCCATCAGTGTGGTCCTCACCACCCTCATCCTCGTCACCGTTGCTGGCAACGTGGTTGTCTGCCTGGCTGTCAGCTTGAATCGGCGGCTCCGCAGCCTGACCAATTGCTTCATTGTGTCCTTGGCAGCCACTGACCTGCTCCTTGGCCTCCTGGTGCTGCCCTTCTCTGCCATTTACCAGCTGTCTTTCAACTGGAGCTTCGGCCAGGTCTTCTGCAACATCTACACCAGCCTGGATGTGATGCTCTGCACGGCCTCCATCCTCAACCTCTTCATGATCAGCTTGGACCGCTACTGTGCTGTCACAGACCCACTGCGGTACCCTGTGCTAGTCACCCCAGTACGTGTTGCCGTTTCTTTGGTCTTCATTTGGGTCATTTCCATCACCCTATCTTTCCTGTCTATTCACCTGGGGTGGAACAGCAGAAACGGGACCCAAGGGGGCAATGACACCTTCAAGTGCAAAGTGCAGGTCAACGCGGTGTACGGGCTGGTGGATGGGCTGGTCACCTTCTACCTGCCTCTTCTTGTCATGTGTGTCACCTACTACAGAATCTTTAAGATCGCCAGGGAGCAGGCCAAAAGGATCAATCTCACCAGCTCCTGGAAGGCGGCCACCATCCGAGAACACAAAGCCACCGTGACACTAGCTGCGGTCATGGGAGCCTTCATCACCTGCTGGTTCCCCTACTTCACCACATTCGTCTACCGTGGGCTGAGAGGGGATGATGCCATCAATGAGGTGGTTGAAGGCATTGTTCTGTGGCTGGGCTATGCTAATTCTGCCCTGAACCCCATCCTGTACGCTGCTCTCAACAGAGACTTCCGCACGGCATACCAGCAGCTCTTCCACTGCAAGCTTGCCAGCCGCGAAGCCCACAAAACTTCCCTGAGGTTGAACAACTCCCTGCTGTCCAGGAGCCAAAGTCGAGATGGCAGATGGCAGGAGGAGAAGCCGCTGAAGCTCCAGGTGTGGGGCCGGACAGAAATCACACACATCCAGGGAATCCCACACAGGTAACTGTGGGGGGGGAGGCTGGGGTGCGGGGAAACATCCCTCCCTCCATGGGCATGGTGCCGAGACCAGCCTGTGAGCATCTTATAGAAATCACCCCTCGTCCTCCCAGTGGCTCTCGTAGGTAGAACGTTTACCTTCATTTTTTAAAGGCCACATTAAAAGTAACTGAGATCTTATCAAAGTCCACTGAGCTGGGACCTGGACAAATGCTGCTTATTCCCAAGCTCAGAGGTCCTTCTTTTTAACTAAATTGCCCTTCTGCTCAGGTGGCCTAAGTATAAGACTCCAACTCTGCCACCTAGGAGTTGTGGGTGGTCAGTTATACCCCTCACAGGAGCACTCAGAAGCCATGTGCAAATTGCTTCTTCCTTGAAGAGTGCTCAAGTTAGTAAGAAATAAAAATGGCAGCAGTGAGAAGGTGGGGCCTCAGCAGAACCAAAAGTGTGGATCTTCTGTGTAGATCTTGGGGAAAGACAGACACGGGGACTTAGGGGAGTGGCCGTCATATACCTGGGCTTTGGAAAGGAGGCTGTGGTTAGCAGATCTGAGTCATGGACAGAAGGCTGTGAGGTCCCCTTTGATGTAGGCCTGTAAGGTTAAGAAGGGAACTGCACTGATCCATAGGTGGAGAAGAGAGAAAAACCAGCATTATGGGGCTATCTAAAAAACGAAACAACAACAACAAAGCCTGCCGGACACTGGGTAGGCAAAGTGCAGTCGTTGGGGAGGCAGGTCACATGACAGTGACAGCAGCAAAGACAGCAACAGCAAGGTTTTACTCCGAGAGGTGCTCAAGCTAGGAAGAGAAACAGAATCAAAATGGGATTTCAATAAACTCCCTGGGGGAAAGCCACTGCAGGGTGTTGAGGGACCCATGGTCCTGTCCGGGCTGCGAGGCACTGGGGACGCTTGCTGTGTGCAGAGCCTTCTCCTGCTTAAGCATGAACAGGGGATTGGAAAGCACCGAACAAGGGAGCTGCTCTATTAATGTGGCTTTTCTTTCTCTTCCCACGGACCATGCCTTAGGCCTCCAACCCTCGCCCCATAATGCTGGTCAGTGGAGTGGACTCATTCAATCATTTGCTCATTCTGAGTTCTGGAGGGCAGCTGTGAGGGCAGAATGAGTCATTAGATTCCTGGGCTTCACCCCTTCTGTCCTCACGGGTGCCACTCCCTTCCAGGTGTGTAGAGTCCTCCCTCAGATGTCACACTTTCCCCTCTCCCCTCTCCCTCCGGAAAGAACTTTACTGTCTCTCAACTCTGGCCACAGCATCACCCCTGTTGTTCCAGCCTCTGGACCTTCTCCCAAGCCCATCCTCCCAGCCAGCCTGGAGACTGCCTTGTCCCAGCCTGGTGGATTAAATGTTCTCCTCGATCGCATCATCCCATCTCTTTTACTCAGGCAGCCACAAAGCTGATTGATTCATTATGGAGAAAAAAATAAAGGCATAGGAAAGAACGGGCGCTGTTTGGTTAGGGAGTATATTTCTTGGTATAGATCTTCCCTGTGAGCTCCTTAGCAGCCTGTTAACCCTAGTCCTTAAGAAACAGTCACTCACTGCACACTTGGCAGAAATGGCTAGGTTAGGCTGGACCCCTTCATTTGCCAACCACAGAGGCTAAGAGAAGGCATCAGATCCCCTGGAACTAGAGTTATAGACAGTTGTGAGCCACCTGACATGGATGCTACAACCAAGGCTCAAAAGAGTCCAGGAAGGTTTTCCCCAAGTAACACAAGGTAGGAGGTTCCTAGAAGCTTCATTTCTGAGTGTTCTCTGGGTCCCAGGCACCTGG
The DNA here is from genome assembly GCF_907164565.1 of Psammomys obesus. Classification (NCBI taxonomy): domain Eukaryota; kingdom Metazoa; phylum Chordata; class Mammalia; order Rodentia; family Muridae; genus Psammomys; species Psammomys obesus. The sequence continues at coordinate 4,026,537 of NW_026596225.1, read as the reverse complement.
CAGGGTCTGAATGTGCACATCTTCTGGTTCTCAGAGTCACCCTGGGTGCCAGCTGAGACGTGCTGCCTGCCCAGCTTTCTCGTAGCAGCTACAGCATAGAGCCAAGGCTCCGATCCTAGAGTGTGCAACTATGGTCCGTCTTCAGCTCCTGGGAACAGTGGGCAGACGTGCTTGGCCAAGAAGGGAGGGTCCGGGGAACCCACACACTCCTTCAGAATTGCAGAAGGCTGAGAGCAGCCAGTAACTGGTTTTCTCCCTGATCTTCCTGGACAGTGTGGCCTGTGCCTCCCTCAGTAAGGACAGCTCCCAGCTTCCCTTCTCTGAGGGCAAGAACAGAACTCACCCAAAGCTTTTAACGCCACCAAGAATCCTGAAGGTGGCTGACCCAGACTCTCCTGGGTGCAGAGGGGCAGGGCACAGTCAGATAAGGTGGACACCTCAGGGGAGAAATTAGCCAAGCCAAGCCCTGCCTTTCTAGCTTGAGGCTCTGTCTGCCCCTCTTCAGCCCCATTGTGGGAGGCACCTCACCTGTCCCTTCCCAAGTCCATCACTAGAAGTGAGCTTTCTACCAAAACCTTGTTAGATGCCTGTGCCCTCAGCACATAGCTGTGAGCAGAGCACGGGCCCTGTCTCAAAGAGCAGCATGACCATCAACCAGCAGCTGCCCAGAGACAAACTGGCTGGCATTTGGCCGCCACCATTTCAGAGGTGGTAGAACTAAGGCTCCAATCCATGCCTGTCTGTCCTCCAAGCCTGGCCTCTTCCACCAACAAATGAACTTGGCTCTGCCTTTGACAGACACCTCAGACTCAGTCCTGTAGATACCAAAAGAGGAAGCCAAGGCGTCAGAGGGCTGTGACCCATCTATACTGCAGAGCAGGCAGGAAGGCTGGACCATTGGGCCTCGTTCCTGCACTCATTTGCTCCCGTAATCTCTGGAGAAAAGATTCCCAGGCACCTAGCCTATCAGCGCTCCCAGGTGTGCGCTTCCTCATTCCTGTGGAGACCCTTTGTTTCTGTCCCTGGCTTGGCAAAGGCTAGGTGCCTGGAGGGCTGGAGCCTTAGCTGGGTAACTCCTCCTTCACCTTCCAACCCTCCTCTTGCCAAGGAGCCAGAGTGGCCTCTAGCCCCTGCATCTGCCTTCCTCCCTCTAAAGCCACACAGGCCTTTTCTAGAAGTGACTTGATTGTGGTCCAACCCTTCTGTTGCTTTTGGAATGAAAAGTCTCCCCAGCCACCAAGGCTCTGAATGCCTGGAGCCTACAACCACACTAATCTCTCATGCACACAGTTGGCACCTCCAACTTGTGTTATGTTTGTTCCCCCATACCAGGGGTCAGGCCCTGCCCCTGTCACTGCTGGGTCCCTGACAGGGAGCGCTGTGCCTGCCATGCTGGTGAATGTCCAAATGAATTTCTTGCCCTGGGTCTCTGAGAACTCTGAGGAGCGATTAACATCACCCCACTGTAAACATCAGGACACCAAGCCTCCAAGAGGGAAGTTTGGGAGCCTAAAAAAGCTCAGAGAGAGCTTCTTCCCTTTTCCTATACATTGAGTCACAGTGGCCCTCCTTCGAGCCTTGGTGTCAGGGACAGATCTCCCAGCAGCACCCAGGGCCTGGGTGGAAGTCTCCCTGGACCTGCCCACCCCCATGAGCTATCACGGATGGGCCTGGAAGAGTGAAGGTGCATGACAGTAGCATAAAAAGTGTCTCTAGGCAGGACAGCCACCCATCGACTCTTCACCACAGCATGACCTTGCTATCTATGCTGGGGGTGGAGGGCGAAGAATGGGCGGAGTGGGGGAAGAACAGGGGATGTGGAAAAGGGGGAAGGGAATGTGGGAGGGGTTGTGGGAATGTGGGGGAGGGTGCTTTGCTTACTGTTTCAAGTTTATTCTCTGGAGATGAGGCTTCAGTATCATGGACATGCCAGAGCTTCGTGTCCAATAGGCATACTTCCCCGGAGGAGTTGTTTTGCTAAGAAGGAAAGTTTTCTTCATAGGCCCAAACTCGTTGGCTGGTTCAGGAGCCCAAATGTGTTTATTTCCATCATCTGACCCTCTGACACAGCCTGGATTTTTTTTGGTACATTGGTTTCGGCATTTAACAGCTCCCTCCCTACAGGACAGTGGCTGCCCTCCCTCCCCCTGACTCGGGGGTCCTGATGGCCACCTTGTATAGGACAGGTCTCCATCTCTGTCCTGATGCCCTGATGATGGCTGCCTGGAGGTTAGATAGACCCAGTGTGAGTCATGGCTCCTCCACTTACGGGTTGGTGGGGCTTGACAGACGGTCTGAGGTGACAACTCTGACTGCCCTTGAGACTAGAAGCACAGGCCCTTACCATCCATGGCATATGCCAGAGATGCAAATGTACTTCTTTCCTTTGTCATCCTTCTCTTCCTCTTCCCATCTACATTTCATCTTCTCCCTTCCCCATTTTCTCCCAGTTGTTTGAGATACTATCAATTCACCCTTTAAAGTGCACACACCGGTTCACACAGTTAGTTTGGGAGCACTTCTATCCCCTCCCCTAAGAGAGCCCTGTTTCCTTTTGTTGTCACCCCCCAATTCCAACTCATTCCTGAAGCCTCTGATTCAAAGGAAGTCCTCTGTCTCTGTAGAGTTGCTGCTCCGGGACATTTTGTGCTTGATTCCTTTCATTTAACGTTTTCAAAAATCCATTTTGATTGTGTCTGGCCTTCCTTTATCTATTCTTTCTGTCTTTGTTCTTCTACCCTTCTTTCCTTTCTTCCAAGTCCCATTCCTCCTTCACTAGGGACACAGGAAGCACTATGGGCTTTGGGGCACAGAAAGTCCGGCTGAAAAGATCTAGTGTAAGGAAGTATCTGGGACCACCTGTTGGCCCAGATCCTACCCTCTTCTTCCTCCCTCTCAGGTGAGCCCCAAATGCATAGCTACTGAAAAGCTGCTCCATGAGAAGCCAGCCATAGCCACAGCCAGCCATGCAGAGAGCACAGGCCATGAGAGGGAGAACAGAAAGAGCAGTGGCTCTCAAAGAGTCACTCGCCGGAGACAGTGCACCTGGGGACAGCGGCGCCAGATGGACACTGAACTCCCAGTTCACCTTCTTCCCAGACTGCACTTCCCTGATTTCTCTCTAGGGCAGGTCAGCAGGCACTGCCTTCTCAGAGCCTGGGAGAAGAGGAAATGCCACTGCACTGCTACCTTTTCACCTTTTAAAAAAAGACTTTACCCAGTTGAGTAAACAAGGAAAAATACCCAAAAGGCCCTTTCCCTGTGGGACACAGCTTCCAGGACGGTGTGCAGCTTGGCAGAGGGGGAGAGCCTTTCCCCCCCCAAGACCTGACACCTTGAGCAGAGGTCAGCCAGTGTGCCCTCCTGGGGAAAGGTTGCCTACCTTCCGGGCCCCACAGGAGATATCCCAGCAGGAAACAGATGGGAATTTTTTTTTTCCTTCAGAGTGTCAGCTAGGGTCCACACCTAAACTTAAAAAACAGAGAAGGAAAAGCTCGTATTGCCCGTGCCTTTGCGGTACTGTGTCTGTGCTGAGGTGCAGACACTTAACACTGTGTTGGAATTGCCTGCGTGGTTCAGCATGGTGTCATCCAATGACAGGCTATGCCATACAGCTGAGGGGTATGCAAGGCCCAGGCAGCTCCAAGCGTGCAAATACGCACTGTGATGTCTGCACAATGGCCTATCTCCTAGCGATGTACCAGTTGCTAAATAACACATGGCCATGCTGTCTGCCGCCATAGCTCAAAGGCAACGGTGAACAAAGAACAATGCACGAAGGTGACTGTGTCCCACTCAAGTATTTTTCATAAATGCTAAAATGTCAGTTGCATAACATTGTCATGGGTCATGGAGGGCTACTTTACAGTTTTATAGCCTTTTTATTTGAACAGGCAGTAGGTAAGACTGGACCCGTGGACTATAATGTTCCAAGGCTGGTGTAAGTAAGCGCAAGACAGGAATACCAATTCCCAGCTACATGCTCTGTGACTTCAGGCGTATGCTTGCCCTCTCTGAGCTCCAATTTGCCTATCTGAAAAAAAAAAAAAAAAAAAAAAAGAGGATTAAAACCACCTCCCTAAAAGCCTCAGGATGAAATTTAGCGCCAGTTCACGCACAGTGCCTGGCACAGCTGTGCACATGCCTGGAAGGTGGAGGAGTTTATTTTCCAGGGGCCTCTTGGCGTAGGAGATGTTGAAAGGCCTGGGGCTTCGGTGGCTTTCTCAGGGCACTGCTGAGTTGGCTCCTGAGCCTGAGCCTCCTGTCCCTCATCTGAAAGCTGGGAACTTGGATGAATCACAGGGGACCCTTCCAACAATAACCACATATAAATGCTTAGCAAGGAAGTGAAATTATGCCCACAACCCCAACTGTGTTGTGTCAAGAATCTCTGGCAGTGGCAATGAGGAACGTGGTCTTCATAGAAATGAATCACTTAACGTGTAGAGACGAACGCAACAGAATCTGTTCCTGTCGTGATTAGCTACAAGTGCCTGAGCAGGGCCGGGTGAGGGCACTGGCTACGCACAAGCTCCCCAGCCTCAGGGACAGGCAGCCTGGCTTCCTGGCGCCTCCGCCTTTTCTGTAACAGTGTCAGCTGGCCAGGACCCTGAGACCTCTGGTCGTGCCCCAGCAGTGAGCCCCAGGGGTCTTTGCTTTGGGGTGATACTGGTATTTCTGTAACACAGAGCTATTTACAGCAGAGTGTTGGGGGTCAGGATGGGATGGCATAGCAGGGCGTCTACATCGGAGACTCCGCTGACTGGGAGGACCAGACATAAGAAGTGGCTGGGGCTTGTACCAAGTGCTGAAGAAGGGCAGGTATTGCCACATGGTCAGTGGGACTTCTTGTCATGTATGTGACCCATGCTAAAGCTGCAGGGCACAGAGCAAACTGCATCACAGCCCACGTGAGACTCTGCCTTGTGTTGGAGGACTACCACATGCTGTCTCTACTCATTGACCAGCATCCAAGATAGGTAACAGGGAAGTCCCAGCTCTATTGCTCTCAATTCATCCCAGACAGAAAGGGCAAAAGCAAGCCAAGAGACAGGTCCACCCAGCCTCAGCCAAGTCCAGCCAGGTCCATCCAGCTCCAGGCAGGTCCAGCCAGATCCAGCCAGATCCAGCCAGATCCAGCCAGGTCCAGCCAGGTAAGCTGATGGGTTTACTGGAGTCACATGAGCATGAGCATTCCTGAAAACCCTACCCCAGCTTGAGTGACATCTCTCGGGTGACGCTAACCACTGCAGCTCCCTACACAACTTGCAAGAAGCTGTATTGCCCAAGGGTTTCCTTCTCCAAAGCGATTGTTTCCTTTTGTATAAGCTCAGGAATGAAGTGAGTTCCTTGTAAGCCTTATGACCTCCTGAGTCCCCCTTTCCCCTCTTGGCGGGAGTATTAATTTTTGTTCAAATAGAATCCACAACTGAAAGTCACAGGGAATCCTCTTTCTTACTGCTACAACTCCTATCCACACAAAGGTGCACACACGATGAGAGTTTGTGCTCTGCCCTCTTCATCTTTCCCTGTGCAGGCTGGCCTCTAAGAAGTCTTGACCTCCCCTCTTTCTCTTTCTTCCTTCCCCCTTCTCTCCCCGCCCCCGGAGGTGATGATGCTTGCTCTGATTCATCAAGTCTTTGATTCATCCAGTTTCGCTTTTGTGAGCTCACTCCCAGTCCCTCTGAAGTTGGCCATCCGAGACAGCACCCTCCCAAGGGGCAGCCAGCTGACCTGAGCATTACTGCCTCTCTCTAAAACTGCCTCTGTCTGAGAAGTGGGGCAACTGTGTCAGCACCCCCACTCTGGTGCAGGGAAAGGACCATCAGCGCACGCCCGGTGCCTGGCAGTTCCCTGGGCTAAGAGTCTTCCTCTCGTTCCGCACAGGGAGCAGACAGACCACGATTTCACAGATGAAGGAAAACCTTAAGTTCCCAGGGTCAGACACGTCTGTCACTTCCGTGTGAGACCCGGTGGCTTTGGACGCTGAAGGCGGTCACTGCAGGACTCGCCCACCTCCAGCCTCCGGGGTAAGTTCCTCAGGCTGTCTGAGCCCCTCTAGACCCATTCTTTGGCATTTCTGGGCCAGCACAATGGAAGGTCTGGCCTGGATCTAGCTTGCCAGCTGCTAGGCTTTTCTGGGCACTGTCAGGAACCAGGCCTTGACTGGTGTGTTGCCTCCTATCCGTCTGCTGTTGTAAGCAACTCCATGATGAATGTCCTTGAACAGAGAACACCCAGATTTCTTTCAGACTTTTCCTAGAAACCAAGTTTCTAGAAGTTCCGGGCCAGAGGGAAGGGATGTTTTAAGCCTTTTGTTCTGCTTTCCTTGTCTTCAGGACAGGCTCTGTGGGTCTCCCAAATGCTAGGAAGGTATCACTTCCTCAAAGCCATATCAGCAGTAGGGTCCTCGAAGTGTCATGTGACCAGCTGACCAGAGCAGAGGATAAAGACCAAAGAGGAAGAAAGATCTCTGGCCTATAAAGTTGGCAGCAGGAATAGGGAAAGGAGGAAGAGTCTCTGAGGAAGCCATGTGGAGGAAAACCACTGTCCTAACTTCAAGGCTGAAGCCACAGAGACACTGGTGAGCAAATTAGGGTCTCAGAACAAAGAGACTAGTATGGACATGCAGGAGATGAGCCCACGCACGCTCTTTGGTTGGTGTTTCAGTCTCTGTGGGCCCCCATGGCCCAGGTTAGTTTACTCCGTAAGCCTTCTCACGGTGACCCCTTGGACTCCCTCAGTCTTTCTGCTGCTCTTCCATTGGAATACTCTTAGTTCAGTCTGGGTTACAGGGATGCACTCTAGCAGCCAGCTCAGGGAAAACAAGCCAAGAAACATTAAGGAGGCAGTGATTCTGAGAGAGCTCAGAGACAGACAGCCAAGGCGGTAATAACTGAGCAGCCTTGAAACCGTAAAAATTGTTATCAAGGGAAAACATGAAGGGCTGGAACCTGCTCTGTGGTGGAGCTCTAACCTAGCATGTGTGGAGCCCTGGTTCCAGCCCCTAGACCACGAAGAAATGAAGGAGAAGGAATAAAGGGCTGTCGATTGTCCGGAACAACATATCCAGGGTTACAGACACAAGAAGAACAGCCTGTGGTTCTGTCTGGCCATCTGTCCTGCAGGCAGAAGGGAGCAATGGAAGAGGCCCCAGGTGCTCATGTCCTGGGATGTTATTACTATTATCACAGAGGAGAGCCTGGGGTCTGGAGAGAATATGAGGGAGGCATCTCATGAGGGAACATCGGTGCTGGGCACTGACCCCTGGTGGCTGAAAGTATCCTAACGCCTTCAGAGCAAAGGATTCAATTAGCATGCATTTGTGAATATTCTTCCTCTGGCTGCTGCTAAGTACCAGTAGCAGAAATACATCAAAGAAAGATGGATGGTGGCAGTAACTGACTCACAGAGCTGTGAGGTCAAGTGTAGTTTGAGGGTGACTAAAACCAAGGCTGAAGGGCAGCAGGAATTAGCTCTGTCAGCCCTCAGCTTCTCGCTGCCAGCAGGCTCCATTCTCACCTTTTTCCCCACATGACCTGCAGCGGCCGGAGCATCTGTCCTACTGTCTTTTCAGACCCAGTAGAAAAGCGGCTCTGGCCCTACTGCTCCAGCAAAAAGCTCCGGGATGAAGATGCTTTGGCTGAGTTAGGTCTTGGTTCTACCTTGAAACCAATTGTCATGAACCCAGTGAGGAAGCCAAAGCGAAATGCAGAAGGTTGGCTTCCCCTCTCCCGCACGGGAAGGTTCAAGTGCTGTTTCTAGGAGGAAGGTGTCCGTGGCTGTGTCACAGGGTCACACGCCCCTCCCTGTTAGAGCCCAGTTAACATCCTCGCGCTCCAAGGGGCTCCAGGCAGAAATGGGTTACAAGGCTGTGAAAGGGGGTGAGGGATGCAAAGCCTTCTAGCGTCTACAAACAGAGGAGGGGTCTGCGCATTGTGGGAATCCCATCGCAGTTGGTAGAGATGATGGCCTGGGCCACCAGACTCCTAACAGTTACCTATGCGTGTCAAAATGCTTTGACTAGCCTCACTTACAACGAGAGGTAGAAATCCTTACGATTCAGGGGCAAGGGGCTGGAGAAAAGGGCAACTGAGAAGAAAGCAAGGGAATATGGGGACACCTGGGTAGAACAAATGTGAAACATAAAGCAAGATGAAAATGTCAATACTCTGACTGGCCAATGGAATAAATGGACCTATTCGGCATGGCAGCACACACCTAGAGTCCCAGCCTTGGGGACTTAAGACAGAGGAGCGTGGGTTCAAAGCCCGCCCGGGCTACAGGGTGAGACACTGTCTCAAAAGAAGTGCATGTGAGATGGCTTGACTGAGCTGTGCAATGCCCAGAAGCCATGCAAAGGTGGCAGGAGAGAACTGGCTCACAAGGCTGTCCTCTGACCGCTCCCAGCATGCACCTGCATGAGGCTGTCCTCTGATCGCTCCCAGCATGCACCTGCGTGAGGCTGTCCTCTGATCGCTCCCAGCATGCCGTGGTATCTGCACACCCCACACATCAAGCACACGTCCAGTAACACCAACAATAATAAGGAAGTTTTTAAATGGAGAAAAGAGAAGAAAGGAGGGAGGAAAGATGGTCAGATTTGAGTTTTTAAAACATACTGTCAATATGTTTGTTTATTATAAACAGATTTAATATAAACAAATTTAATATATATGAACAAACATATTGACAGTAAAGGAAGAACATATGTAGTAGATGCCATATACTAATACTGAGGAAAGGGAATCTAGCTGGCTCTAATATCATATAAAATAAACTCTGAGTGAATGGTCTTATTAAGGATAAATATGACCATTGTATTTTGATAGAGTTAATCTCTCAGAAAGATAATTTTAATGTATATGTGCTGAATGACCTAGCTTAAAAAAAAAAACATGTAAAGTTGACAGAAATACAAATAACAACTCATTATAATATCAAATGTATAATATATTACCAATATTTGAAAATCAGATAAGGGTAACACTTTCAATGGTTCAAAGTGTAATAAACTGATAAGTGATTCTTCCCAAGAAAGGCAGGACACATTCTCTCAAACCATGAGGAACTAAGAGTTGACTAGAGCTGTGAGTGGTTGCACATGGTTTTAGTCCCGCAGGCAGAGGTAGACAGATCTCTGTGAGTTCTAGGCCAGCCAGGGCTACCTAGCAAACTCCAGGCTAGCCAGGGCTACATATCAAGATTCTGTCTCAAACAAACAGTGTTGAGTTTGTATGAAAACTCTGCTCATAGAGTCCTCTAACTACAACAAAGTTAAATAACAAAAGAAACCTTCACGAACTTGCAAACACATTTGTAGTAGATGGTGGGAAAAAAAATCTTTAAGCTGTTAGGAGATACATTTGAGAACATGGCCACAAAACATACAATGTTCCTCAAAGGGAAATGCAGATGTAAATGCTTAGAACATAAAAAAAAAATTAGTTTGAAATTTAAGAACTGAAAGTCCAATTTAAAAAGTTGCAGAGACCAACACTCTGCACTTGTGCACAGGAGAGAAAACAACAGCAGAGTGGACATCAGCGGGTGAAAAGGCAAAGGCCGAGCAAAAGAAGGGCAACAAACCCAAAGGCAGTTCTTTGGAAAATTCCGGCAGAATTTGTCAAAATGAGCAAGTAAATGACAGAAAGAAGGAGGACGTCTTCATGGATCTTGCTGAAAGTAAGAACGGTTATAATGTCTGGAGTCAAGTCCATGTCCACCGGAATCGAAGTGAGGGCCAAACCGGGGGAAGTCAGTCAGCACCACAGACAGGTAGGACAATCGTTTGCAGGTTAAAAACGGGAAGTGGAGGGTTAAGGAAGGAAAATGGGGAAATAAGATCGGACAACATATAAGCCCGTAGAAGAAGAAGAACGAGATAGTTTGATGGCTTGGCCTGTAAGAGGACTCCATAAACAAGTCCCGAAGGGAAAAATACATAAACTATTAACATTAAAGAAACAAGACTGAGGGCTGGCTCAGTGGGTAAGAACGCTTGGTGCACAAGCATGAGGACCTGAGTTCAAATCCCCAGAGCCCACCTTGAAAAGCCAGGCATGATCACATGTGCTTAGAGCCCAAGCATTGAGGGGTGGAGACAAGTGGAGCTCCAGAGCTTGCCAGCCAGAGAGCCTACCTAAAAGGCTCTACTTCAAGTTCTGTGAGAGACCTGTCTCAGGGAAATGTGGCAAGAATAAAAAGTCAGCCTCTGAGAAGAACAGTCATAAAACGTTCATTAAAAAAAAAAAAAAATGTAGGCAGAAAAAAATAGAAACATTTGCTAAAGACCATCAGCTACTAGTGAAGTTCGATCTCCTAACTTAAATATTTCTTTAAATCATCTATACGTACTTTAAGAAGAATGTCTGGATGATTACTGTATTTCATTCAAAAATATCTAATGACTGTGCACGGGGGAGACTGGTTGGAATAGGGGGGTTGTTTGAGCTGTTTGTGTCTTTTTGTTGCTTCTATGTTCTGACAGTTTACTATGAACACGTAATGTTTCCCAGGCTATGTTACCTCAGGTAATGAAGTACTAGGTTCTTAGAGGGAAAAGCTCCTTAGCCTCAGCTTGAAGTGGCTTCTCTGCAGCAGCTTCAGCAAGAGATGCTTTGCCAGAACCAAGGGAACGTTCGCCAAGGACAGACTCCTCCCTGCTAGCTTGGCCAAATATGCACACTGCTCACGTGGGAGCAGGAGCCTCTAAAGAGCCACAGGCGTGACCTTGAACTCCAGAAGGAAGGTCCACTGTGTTAGGAGAGAAGGCTGGGGGCACCTTGGAGTTCCCAGCAGCGGCACCGCCAGCGTGTGTGCCACACAGAGGGGGCTGGGAGTCAGCTGAGTCTTTGTTCAAAATCAGGCATCCACAGCCACGGCTGCTGTGTGACAATCAGAAGTGTGCGGCGAAGTCCAGTGTTCTCCCCTCTCCCCGGCATGGAAGAAGGAGCAGTGAGCCTGGTTGCCCCACTGGATGGCGCAAAACTTTGGTGTTTACCTAAGCTTCCCCAGCTCATGTAAGACATGCATGAGGGCTCTGGGTTCCCTCTCCAGCACTTGTTATCCTTGTCATTTTTAAATTCTTGCAGTGCTGGATTTAAAAATGACACAAGCCTAACACACACTATCTGGAAGCCCTGCTGTATGAGGCGTTCATTCAGGTGTATTTTATAACCCTGGGTTCTTACCAGAGCTGGAGTATATAGCTGTGAGATTCAGAGGACCCAAACTGACCATACCAACACAGCTTAAGCAGAACCAGAGCTGGGATTTGGAGGCAAGGCTCCTGGATGCTCCTCCTTGGAGCATCCTTGCTCCTCCTTGCTGCTGCCCTTCACTGTTCTAGGCAGGGAGCAGAATCCTGCAGTTCATCTCGGAGCACCTTTTGGCAGTCTCGGCTTAGTGGAGCAGAGCAGAAAGGCTCATCCCTGGCCTCATGGACTTGACTCAGTGACCACCTGTTCCAGCCTGCTTTCTGTTGCTGTGAGAAAACAAACAATAAACAAGCAACAGCAACAAAAACCTCCACAACCAAAAGTGACTTGGGAAAAATAGGGTTCGTTTTAGCTTCTATGTTACAGTCTCTTGTGGCAGAGAGCCAAAGCAGAAACTCAAGACAGAAGCTTGAGCAGAAACAGGACAGCTGCTTATTGGCTTGCTCACTCTAGCTTGCTCAGGCCCTCACAAAGCCTAGGCCCTCCTGCCTAGAAATGGTAACACCCACAGTGGGTGTGTCCTCTTACACCAATTAGCAAGAAAACTCCCCACAGAGAGGCCAATCTGACCGAGGCAATTTCCCAGCTGAGGGTCCCGCTTTCCATGTATGTCAAGTTGGCAACCAAGATTAGCCATGACACCACCCCAGCTCTGACCTGTGCTTGTGTCTCTACAGGAAAACAACGCTGCCCTGCACCACTTGCTCCAATAACCTCCTAAGCTGCTGCAAGAGTCTGTGGGGTCTTCACTTCCTCAAGCAACACCCAGAAAGCCCCTCAGAGGAGCAATCAGGGGAGCCACTGTCTGAGGAGACAGAAAGGACATCATCACAAGAAGGAATGGGGGTGTTGCCCTGTGAGGCTGTCTAGATACTGCCCAGGATACCAAGATACTGGCCTTACCACTTGGATCTCCTTTCTGTAGACCAAGCCCCATGAACCACTGAGGACAAACTTCAGCCTTAGCCTGAGAGCTCACACAACACCCAGACCAGCTTCCCTATGAGCAGACTCCAGACAGGTGCTTAGGCTCACTTAGGCTGACTCCCTTGGGTTCAAAGCTGATGTTGGTGCTGGCCCCAGGAGTCATGAGCAGAGGCAGTGAGACAGAAATGGATACACAGGTGTGCACGTATGTGCTTCTGTAGAAAACATGCACATCTGCCAAGCGGGGCAAAGGCAGTTACTATAAAGCACTGGCCTCGTTCCCTTGTGGGATCTCAGTATGAGCAGAAGAGAAGGGGATGGGAAATAAGGAAGAACAGAGCAACTGCCCTCCATGAACACCAAATGAGGTGCCAGGTACTTTGCCAACATGGGGTCACAATTTATACACATATGCTTAGGATAGACATCACTATCCAGACTTTTCAGAGATGGAAACTGAGAGTCAAGGATGTGCCTCAGGCCACTCAGCTAGAAAACATGCCTGGGATAGAGGTACTGAGAAAGTACTTGGTGAGTGGGTGGATGTGTGAGAAGATGGATGGATGGATGGATGGATGGATGGATGGATGGATGGATGGATGGATGGTGGGTTATGGATGGGTCATGGATTGATGATGGATGGATGAAAACCCAGGCTTATGTCCATGCTACAGTACACTACCACTCAGAAGAGAAGTCAAGATATTTCCTCAACTCAACTAATCCTCCTCTAGCAAATCTTAGCCCTCCACACTGAGATACAGCCATTGATGGTGCTTGCTATCAACAAGAAGAGGTGTGCAGTGGACTTGTGGGGCAACATGTGTTTATTGAGCCCCAGGCAAGGACAAGTGAATGCTGGGAAAATGCAAAGGTTGCAAATGTGTGGGTGGACCCAGTGATCCTCTCATCTGGTGACATGACCGGGGCACATTGCCTCACCCCTCTGGGCAGCTCTTTACTCCTCTGTATACATGGGTAAGCTCCCTTTCTGTAGTTAGAGAGCTGCGGAAGAGACTCAAGGAGATGGAGTTAGTGACAGCTCCAGAGAGATGAGAGTGTCTACGCTTCTCTCCCCCAGGTCTTCTCAATGGTGTTGCCCTTCCTTAACCTCAGCCCTCTTCTGCCCCCAACCATGCCCCATTTTGAGCCCTCTTTGTGACTTGTCCTCCACATAGCCATTAGATGTGACCATTCCCTGGGGCTCAGTGCTGAGACTTCTCATTCTGGATCTCCCTTTGGGACCTCATCTACATTTGTGATCTTATTCACAAGACATAAGATTATTTACTGATTTACAGCTGTAGGCAAGGCATCAGGCCATGGTTCACCTCCACCTGGATGTTTTGTCTTTAACATGGCCACAACTACACTCTCACCTGCTTCCCTAAAGACCCCCTTCTCAAGCAAAGGACACATTCTGGGCTTCAAAAGCCAAGGTCAGTCTCAACCCCTCCTTGTACCTTGCTTTTTCATGGTGGAACGCTAGAGTCTTAGCCCCCAGGCATATCCACCATCCAACTGGTAACCTTCACCTTTCCCTTTCAGCTGAACCTGCTGCTGTAGTCTCCATTAAGACACTGGAAGAACTACTCAGATGGCTTTCCCGCACTACCCTGCCCCCACCCCGCTTCACTTTCTCCAGTCAGCTACCCATGGGACAGCTTTGGTGGGCTGTGGAAATGCATGCCCTACCATGTCACATACAGGACAGACCACTCTTCAGGCTGTCCTGCTGACCTGGCCTTGTCGGCTTCCATGACCCCTCAGCTTCTCCCTATGCCCCAGCCTTCTCTTCCTTCCGCTCCTGTTTGTCTTGTTGTTTTTATTTAGATCTACTATTTCTAGCAACCAAGGCATTCAGAGTGTTCTTTCCATGACCTAAAATGCTCTTTTGTCTTCTGGACAAGTTGAGACCATGAGGTCTCAGCTAAAACACCATCTCCTTGAGAATTTCTTCCTTGTCTCTTCTAACTCATCCTACACCAGGCCCTTGCCACACACCATGGGACTTTCTGTAGAAGCTGCTGGAGTGGTTGTAATGTAGCAGTTGGCTGTGGATTCTTGGACAGCATCTGCCTTTCCTATACATGAGTTCCTTCTGTTGACCTTTGCCTGTTTGACCCCTGGAAAATTGTTTATACATAGTAGAAGCTTACTGAAAAATTGTCAAGCGAATGTGCAAAGAATGGTCCACACACTAATATTTTAAGAGCTAGCCTGCCAGTAAACTTCAAGGCATCATTTGGTATGATGACCCCAAAGACGACCATTGGGTCTCTGTCAAATTCCCTCTGAAAGCCCGAGAAAACCATTTAGATGTCTTCTCAGGGGCCTATGGCAGGTGAGTCTCCTAAGTCACAGCCAACTAACTAATGGCACAAGATCTTTGGTGCAAATGGACCTGCCTGATCAGAGAGGCAGCCAATCAGGGCTCAAGACCACAGTGCCCAGGGACAGCCTGCTGCTTCAGAGGATTCCTGCAAATGTGACTTTCTGGAGCTTTTTATGGCAGCACAAACAGGAGTGTGTAAGGCCTGGGGGAGGAACAGCTGAGGTGGAGCTACAAATCCATACTCTGTGTTACCACGTTCCAATAAAGCTATCAAAATGCTGCCTCTCTGTCTCTCTGTCTCTCTCTTTCTCTCTCATATGCACACACACACACACAATGAGTAAAAACAAAACAAAAAAAATTAAGGAAGTTTCCCAGTAGCTATACTTTTTCTTAACATGAAAACCATGGAGGAGGAAATTACTTTAAGGTGACATGCTGAGATTCTGGGTAAAAATGCCTGGAGAGCTGCCATCCAATCCGCTCCATGATCTGATGTCTCTGTTTGTTGCTAACTTGTGAAAGCACACCATTTCCTGCTTACCTGGTGCTTCAAGTGTGTAGCAGGTGCTTGGCAAGTATACTTGTGGTGGAGGTTTTCAAACTTTTTAAAGGCAGAGATTCATCACACTAGACATCTTCAGGGTAGAAGTGTCCATCCATCGAGAGAGACCCACACTAAGTGGTTGAGGTGCAGGCAAGGGACCAGGACAAGAGAAATGCAGATCCCAGAGGAAGGCTGCAGAGAAGGAAGGAAGATGGCTGGAGTGGAGGGCACACTTGGGTAACTGAGCATCAGCCTGGGAAGGGACCCTGGGCTGGGAGAGAGGAGGCTGGAGGTCATAGAATCCTGAACTTTGGTACCTCCGGAAGAAACCATGGAGATACACCTTGATGAGCTTTCATAAACACCAGAGAAAAAGCTGGTAACTCGAAGCTTACAGAAACTCCTCTTCTCAAACAGCATTTAATATGCCAAGAGAGAAGGTCAAAGCCATGCAGAAGGCGTGGAAAGGTGAATCAGTAGCTAATGCTGGTCAGTTCTTGATGGAGCTGCTATCTCCTTGATAGCCATGTGTGTCATACCCACCAGGGAACTAGATAGACAACCAGCCACGCTGGAGCCCGGGAGCCGCTGTTTCAGAGTCCTGGTCTGCAGGCTCAAAGTCCACCAGCATGAACTGGATGAGAAGGAAAGACGGGTAATTCAGCCAAAGTGGAAGAACAGGAAAGCTGCAGGGGTCCCCCAGACTGGCTGAAGCAAAGTGAGGGTCAGCACTTGAGCTGCCCAAATGGACAGCTGGGGCTTAGTCTCTGCCTGGGAAGCGGTGGGGCGAGGGGGGGGGGGCGGGGAGGAGGAAGGTTGTATGACTCATCCTGAGGAGAAGCCTTTAAAAGGCATTAAGCAAGAAAGGCCATTGAGATTTCAGTTGGGAAACCAGACCAGGAGCCTTGGAGCAGAGGCAGAGAGCAGGAGCAACCCTGGTTCCTCAAGGTGAAGAGTAAAACTTTATTGTTTGAAGTGGAAAATGCTATAAAGCCCAGTTCTCTGGCCGAGAACTCACTTTGTAGCCCAGGCTGACCCCCAACTCCGGATCTCCCTGACTCATCCTCACATAAAGCTTTCTGAGGGCCCGCTCTCTGTTGACCCCTAGCTACGTGCTGGGGTCAATAAACGTAAGAGTATGTACTCCTACCCTCCAGGGAGACAGGCTTTTATTTAAACATTATAAAAGAATTGGAGAAGGACTAAATCTTGGAGATTGGCAGGCACATCACCAGGGGGCAGGTGCTGTCTGCACACCGGGTGGGGCGCTGTGACATTCCATAGGTAGTGCTCCCGGCCCAGCAGAATCAGGGTTCCCAAAGCCTGGATCTTAGCCTATGATGGATGTTAGGGGACGGCTGCGGAGCCCAGGGAATTAGTTTAGAATACCATCTCAGCTGAGCTGGTAGGTGGTGCAGACCTTTCGGAGTACCAGGAAGCCCATTTTCGCTCACCCGGCTGGCTGTGATCCCCAGGACCAGTGTTTATGAGACAGCTAATCAGCATACAGATAGGGAACAGAAGGAGCTTGCCACGCTCGGGTGGTTCTCTCCAGGTCAGTCAAGCAGCACATGATCGCCACAGGCACACAATCCCACCAGAATCTTGCTCCAGCAAGAACTCATCAGCCCTCACAGGTTGCTTGCTGGATGGCTGGGAAGAGCTCCCTTCGCCCCATCAGCAGCCCTGAGAGACTTGTAACTCATTGCTTGGTGGCCATTGCAGAGGTCAGCACCAAGCCCCCAATCTCCCTGCTCAAGATCACGGGACGCAATGGGCTTCTCCTGCCTGTCCTGCTGCTGCCCTTGGAAGCTGGTCTGCTGCGTCAGGGGCTCACTCCCCAAGGCTTTGCCAAAACTCTCATGTGTGCCATAAGCCTGGCATGATTCCCAGAGAAACGGGGCCCCCAAAGGGCTTGCCTTCTGGGTTAAGTGGATCCCAGATGAACCTAACCATCGTTGTCAACTGACATCTTCGAGCCCTCTCCCATGCTTAGTCTTCCAGTGGCTGTCTCCATGAGGTCACAGTCACTCAGCTCCCCACAATGACACAGGTGAGGTCACAGCTCAGACTCCCTTGTCAACAGTATGTGTTTTTTCTGATTTATAATTTGAATTTACTTTTAAGCTCATAAGCAGTTACAGAGGTAGTCTCTTAAAAATAGAAATAACTAAATAAACAAGATTGGACTAACAGGAATGCTGATGGTCATATGAGAAGGAAAAAATTTCACAGAGTCCCACCCTTAGCAAGCTTTCATAGAGACCAATTCCTAGACAAAGAATTACAGGAAAGTAGTGGCTTCTGGGAGAAGGAGACTTAGCCTCTCCCAAGGATGAGCCCTCCCTTATTGGTTGTCTAATGTAGAGTTATCAGCCTTGAAACTATATATACACCACCACAAAAACAGACTCAGCACGTTGTATTTATATATTTATATGCATACACATACATACAAACATACATACATCTATTTATACATGTAGGTAATAATGATCAAGGAAAAGGAGGCTGTTAACTTACGAGTCAGGGAAAGAAGGGAGGAAGAGAAGAGAGGTGGGAAGTGGTGTTATTTTATTTCAGTGAAAAATATTAAAAATAAAAAGGACCTATAAACTAAAACACTATAATAGTATAAGGAAAACCGGAGTTCACTTGGAAAATCCTCATCCTATTCTTTTTCCATGATATGCTTTTGATGAATAGACAGCCTCAGATCGCTACACAGTGCTTGATTCATCTTTTTTTTTTTTAAAGATTTATTTACTTGTGCATATAACTGCTCTATTTGCACAGATTCCTGCAGGCCAGAAGAGGGCACCAGATCCCAGTATAGATGGTTGTGAGCCTCCATGTGGGTGCTGGGAATTGAACCCAGGACCTCTGGAAGAGCAGACAGTGCTCTTAACCGCTGAGCCATCTCTCCAGCCCCGACTAATCTTTTTTTCTTTCTTTTTCTTATCATTAAAGTTGCAATGTCTGTAAGGACATGAATTCAATACCACATCTTCAAATTTCAACTATGACATAAAGGTCTCCCTCGTTACTTTTAACCAAGGGCGCATGTCAATTCAATACTACATCTTCAAATCCAACCATACAGCAACATAAAGGTCTCCCTCGTTATCTTTAACCAAGGGCCCATGTCACCTGGTGTACACGTCTGTCTTCCTAGCCACAGACATTGAGTCCCTGCTGGCTTCCTATGTTTAGGCAACACGATGCTGGTGACCTGACAGCATTTGGGGTGGGGCACATGCTTGTCACAAGACACAGACAACCCCTGGCTTACACTGGCTCTACTTAGAATTCTTTTCTTGTGGTGATGTGAAGGTGACACACGTGGGGTAGGCGGAACCGCCATCATGCCCCAGGTTGAACAGAGGCAACCGAATTCCATCCAGCCATGCTGGGTGGCAGCAGTGCGCAGCAACCCCTACTCGGCCATGGAACCACCAGGCAGGCAGCCAGCACCCTGCTGGCTTTTTAGGTAGGGTATCGCTGAGTTCGACTGAGCCAGTGCAGCAGGCCTCTGCTGAGTTACCAGAAAATAATCCCCACACAAGTCAAGCAGCATCTGTACATACAAGTGGATTCTGGGTATGGAGGTCTCTTATTGCCAAAGTGCCTCCAAAGGGGTGTGGTTCATTCTCAGCACCAACAAGGAGGCCGTGTTTCCCCAGCTTTCCAGTGCACCTCTGGCTTCTCTTATCGCCTAGAAGTTAGAGTAAGTAGAGAAATTTTAGGGAAAAGAAGTTCTCACACGTCTCCTTGGACCTACCCCAGACTTCTCATGACCTGAGTCCCGCCCTTCTCCTAGATCTCTTTTAAGGAAGCTGTCCCTATCAGAGACACACAGCCATGGCAGGCTACAGCAGCTAATGGTCCTAGCCACGCTGTGTAAAGAAACAAACTCGAAGCATATGACAGAAAACACAGGATCAGCTCCTGAGTCTGTAGGCTTGAGTAACAAGAGGCTTTGACGGGATGGTACAACTTCCCTCCATGCACCTTTCAACCTCTTCTCGGACCTTTGAGTCCATCCAAGCATAGTCTCATGGAAATGGCGGGGCACGAACCAAAACCGCAGAAGCAGATGTTCATTTCAAGGTTCTGGACAAACACATTACTAACAAAAACAAGTCTGTGGCCAGCCCACAGAGGAAGGAAGTAAATCCATTCTTCAAGTGGAACTGAGATGGGCTGATAAATAATCCCTCAGCATGGTGGATGAGCATCTAGTCCACCAGAGGCAGAGGCTGAGTACGGACTGCGATCTGCCAACTCTAGAGCTCTGCTGAGTCAGGGCCCTAGGAATGGAGAAGACTGGAAACTCCACCACAACTGGAACTGGCTCCTGAGTCCCCCACATTCTGCCAAACTCCACTCTCTTCACATCCTGGTTCATTGCCTACAAGGAAGATCTTTAAGGCTGAAAGCTGGACTTGACAATGTCCTGCGTACAGGCCCTTCAGTGAACCCTCACCACCACCCCTTAAATTGCCACTTAGATTGCAGTCACCCAAACGGGGCATTCCCGATGCACTTCAGACTCTCAGCCCTGGCTCATCTCATGCTGTTCCTCCATCCTGCTCAAGGATCCGGCATTTCTAACCCATACCCACTCTTCAGCCACATCCTTTACATACTTGCCTTTCCAATCTACCTTTTCCCTTAGTTACCCCCAAAATCTCAGCTTGAACATCACCTGGTGTTGGTGATAAACATGGGTATTGGGTTATACATTGTTTATTATTTGCCCTATAAGTATTTTGTGATATTATTTAACCTGCTATCACAATTTATGAGACACAGACACCTGTTAAATTTTATAATTGCCTTATTTACCTTGGGCTGGGCATTATATGTTTCACCTATGCTCACCATCCACCTCCCAGCCCCCATCCAATGCCATCCTCCTTAACCACCCTCATCCGAGCTACCTTCCATCCATAATCTTATGAATACTTGCTTATATTTGGTGTTTTTTCCCTCCACACCATCACTGGAGTCCTTCCTCCCAGCCCACGTGCTTTCTTCTCCATCCTCCTCTCTTCCCGTCTGTCTGTTTCCCATGATTCTCGTGAACCCAAAGCCTGAGAACCTTCGTCACACCTACTCCATTCTGCCCTGCCCAGGTTTTAGGCCTTTAATCAGCCAATCAGGAATAATATCTTAGGCAGTTTACACAACAAGGCTAGGCTTATCCAGACAGTAAGCAGATCTTGAGGGCCAGTAACTAGCCAAAATACAAACATCAGACCAACCCACAACAGTCACTGCCATTACCAAACTGTCTCTGCTCCCGTTCTCAAAATAACTCATCACTTCCCATCCTTCTGCATCCCTCCCTCGCAAGGACATATCAGACACATCCCTGGCAGATGTGGACTCCTGCAGGGATCACCCAAGTTCGCTGGCAGAGGATAGAGAAGAAGGACATCAACAATTTATGATCAGTATTCCTGTTATTGATCCATGCCTCTGCCCTGCCATCTACAAACACATTAGCAATCCTGTCACTTCAGCCAGAGGCACTGCAGGAAGTGCTGAACAGTGGGGTGGGGCTGCTACGTGGAATGGTGGATCTCGATTTTTTTCAGATGGATATTAAACCTGGATTTTTATTAACAACGCTAAATGACTTGATATTTGTAAAGCTGTTTGTCCAATATCAGATATATAGTAAATACAGTAAAGGCTGTACAATACAGTGAAGGAAAAAGGGAAGAAGGGAAGTGGAAGGAGAGGAGAAACATATGGAAGCTAGTGAGATGAAAGAAGGAAAGAAAGAAAGAAAGAAAGAAAGAAAGAAAGAAAGAAAGAAAGAAAGAAAGAAAGAAAGAAAGAAAGAAAGAAGGAAAGAAGGAAGGAAGGAAGGAAGGAAGGAAGGAAGGAAGGAAGGAAGGAAGGAAGGAAGGAAGGAAATAGAGATAGATAGATAGATAGATAGATAGATAGATAGATAGATAGATAGATAGATAGATAGGCAGATCTTAGAAATTGATAACTCAGAAATAAAACTGTACAACAACACCAAGCCTTTTCCCAAGCCACACCTGAGCAGATTGCTCTTGGCTCTTGTCTTCTGATTCATTACTGACCCTGTTGTCCTGGGAACACCTCTAGGAGGAATTGGGAATGGGGGTTCAAAGAGGATCCTCCCATGCTTCTCTGCACTCTGGATGCTTCTACCTCCTGCACACTCTGGGTGAACTGGGGAAAAGTGTGGCAGCACAGAGAATATGGATGCTTTCATTCTGAGAATGTTTTCTCCACAAAGTTCAAGTGTGCACCACAGAGCCTCCTGACCAGGTGCCCTCCTTCCAACCTCCATGGCTAGGGAGCTAGTTTAGGCTTTTGTCATGTCTAGTTATTTTTCTCCTCCTGTGATAAAACACCATGACCAAGGCAACTTATAGAAGAAGGGTTTATTTGGCCTTACACTTTCAGAGGGTTACAGTCCATAAATGTGGAGACAACATGGGAGCTATACAGACCTGAGGCTAAAGCTGGGAGCTGAGAGCTCACATCAAGAGCCACAAGCAAGAGGCAGAGAGAACAAACTTGGAATGGCGCAGGTTTTAAAAGCTCAAAGTCTACCTCAGAAACATACCCCTCCAGCATGCCACACCTCCTGAACTCACCCACACAGTGCCACCAACTGCAGAGCAAGTGTTCAAATGTCCAAGACCATGGGGGACATCTCATTCAAACCATCACACCAAGGCTTTCATAGACTCCTAACTAATGAGTTTCCAATCCCCATTTTCTCCTCACTGTGTCTCCAAAATAATCTCAGAGTTAATGGTTCACAGTGGCTGGCTGGCATTGAACTCCAGATCCTCAACTGTTCAGCATATCAGGTCTCCTATATAAGATGTGGATAATTACACTCCATCAGAGAATCCTCAAAAAGAATCAAATGAGATTGTGCTTGCTTAGAAGAGCCCAACAAAGGGCTTCAGTGGTGTCTGCCCCCTAGGGCTCCTCTAGAAATGCTTGGCCACCAGGTGATGGGGTTTGTGAGAATTGATTTGATGGTGAGAATACTAACTCCACCAGCAGATAAACCTACAGATGAATGCACCTTAGGGGAGCAGCTCATCCACCACACCCTTCCCATCTTGATGATCTGCCCCATCCCATGCCCAGAACAACAGAATCATGGGTACCATGAACTAAAAGCATGAGCCAGGATGATAGTTCCTCCTAAGTACTAGGAGCTTTCCTGTCTAAATACCTGTGGATTCAAGGCAGGCTCCTTCGGTTGTCCTCATGTCATGCACCAGGCTCCCACACGTGTTAAGGTCCAGGCACAGAAGACCCTTACCCACACTGAATGGGACATTCTTACTCCCTTAGTCCCTGGAAACACATACACACACACACACACACACACACACACACACACACACACACACACA